>NC_135306.1:93111213-93443713 GCF_048772815.1 Callospermophilus lateralis | reverse complement strand
ATTATGAGAGCTTGTGAAGGGGTGGGGAAAAAGTGGATTGAATCAGTGCACACTATGTGCATGTACTGAAATCTTGTATATTGAATTGCTACATACAATAGATACATGTTTATAAAAAACTTTAAAAAATAACTGGGGGTGGGGGTGTGTACCTCAGTGGTAGAGCATTTGCTGTAACATTCTCAAGGCCTCCTTGTGTTCCATCCCTGGCAATGCAAAAACAATATGGACATCAACCATTTTAAAAAAAATTCTTGAGTATCTACTATGATTTAGGCAATGCTTTGGGTGCTGGAATAACAACTATGCCCTGTGCATACTGCTTTTCTCCTCCCAGATGGGCACAGCCCTCTTGTCCTTGCTATACAATATTGATTCAGTCCACTCTGGACTGGTAAAAAATTGATACAGAGAGGAAAGAGTATTTGCTCTACGAGTAGCATAAAGAAAATCACAGGCCACATAAATGATAAAATATGTTCTGGCAATTCAATAATTATATACACAGTATATAATTGTGTATAATTATATATTGTGTATATAAATATACACACTATACTGTGTATAATATCATTATATTATAATATCATTATACACAGTAACAGAGTGAAAAATTTAGGTTAGAGAAAAGAACTGGGACCCTCTTTCTAGAGAAATTTCTTCTACACCCTATTCAATGTTCTTTACAAAGCAACTTCCTTCCTTCCTCCAACCCACCATATCTCTTTGACCTCATTATATCTTATCTGTTTAGCATGTGGCCCTTCCTGGTGAGATTTGAATGTATCCTGTTCCTCGCTTCAGCCTTTTCAGTGATAACTCATCTCAGCCAAGGCCTGTCACCCAGGTATGTTTGAGAAAGGAGGACTGGGGAGGTTTTGCTTACCATTGGAGGAATGCTTAGGGCCCCTGAAAAAAAGGTCTTGATTTGCCCAACCTATGTAAATGGTAACATCTCTAGGATTTCATGTACCTTCTCTGTCTTCATAGGATTAATCAAAGTCACCTGATCCCCTCCTACCTGAAAAACCGCAAGTCAGGTCTAAAAGTTGAGGGCTCAAACTTCACACTAGGAGGCTTTCCGTTCCTGATCATAGCAGGCACTATTCACTATTTCCGGGTGCCCAAGGAGTATTGGAGAGACCGTTTGCTGAAGATGAAGGCAGGTGGCTTCAACACCCTCATCACGTGAGTACTTTTTTTGAGTATTTATTTTAATTTAAGAACTTGTCATCTGAATTCATAAAGATTGACCTTTTTAGGCTTTCTTTGTTGTTAGAATATCCAAGTCTCCTCTTGATATCCTGAAAATTTCTTGTTAAGTAGAGCATCCTCTAATTCTTCTGATAGGCTTCTGTCTAAACAGGGTTACTATGGCCTGGACCCAGAATTCCAACTTTCAGAGGCAGTGGCAAGTACAAATGGCAGTAGCCCATGTTGTCCCTAACTATTAAAAAATATCATGTCTGGGTCTCAGGCATGGGTCTCATGCCTCCTCAGATAACTTTACTTGTCATTGGACTCATGGCCTGTAGTTTTGAATCCCAGGGTATGATACTGTTCCACAAAGTCTTGACTTTGAAGATGGGATTCATTGAAAATAAGGCTTAGCAAGTAATCAATTAAAGAAAATAATTTTTGTTGTTTGTATGTGTATTCTTTTTCAGTGGCTTAGCTATTTTTAAAATACAGGTTTAGAAGGAAAATATCTGGAGTTTAATTTGGAAAGTGTTAACAGATGATGTTTTAAAACACTTCCCTTCCAGACTGACATAATTCCTTTTACACATCATTTCTCCCTCATTATTTGTTTGCTTTTGTATAGTACATTTGTTACAGTCTATGAACCTACATTGATACATCTTTACCACCTATAATTTTTATTAGAATTCTTTCTTTTTTAAAATATTTTTTAAGTTGTCAAATAACCTTTGTTTTATTTATTTATATGTGGTTCTGAGAATCCAACCCAGTACTTCATACATGCTAGGCAAGCGCTATGCCACCAAGCCACAATCCCAGCCCCTTAGGATTCTTTCTTGACATTGTACCTTCTATGGGTTTTGACAAATGCATAAAGATGTATACCCAGCATTATAATATCACACAGAACAGTTTGCTGTCCTAAAAATCCTGTGTGTCCTTACCCATTGATCCTTCCCTCCCTGTGAACTTTTGGCAACAGCTGGTCTTTTTTTTTTTAATGTCCCTATAGCTTTACTGTTTCTGATGTCATGTGGTTGTAATCATATATTATGTAGTCTTTTCAGAATGGCTTTTTTAAAATTAGAAATATGCATTTGAAGTTCCTCCATGTCCTTTTATGGTTTGATACCTTATTTCTTTTTAGTCTTAATTAATTTCCATTTTTTGAGTTTGCTAGTTTATTTATCCATTCTCTCCTTGAAGGACATCTTGGTTGCTTCTAAGTTTTATGGATAATGCTGCATGCCAGTTTTTTTTTTTTTTTTTTTTAAAGAGAGAGTGAGAGAGGGGGAAGAGAGAGAGAGAGAGAGAGAGAGAGAGAGAGAGAGAGAAAGAGAGAATTTTAATATTTATTTTTTAGTTTTTGGCGGACACAACATCTTTGTTTGTATGTGGTGCTGAGGATCAAACCCGGGCCGCACGCATGCCAGGCGAGCGCGCTACGGCTTGAGCCACATCCCCAGCCCACATGCCAGTTTTTGTGTAGATGTAAATCTTCAACTCATTTGGGTAAATACCAAAGATTATATTGGTATTGACTTTTTATACTAAAAAGTCATTGCCAGATCCAAGGTCATCTTGATTTCTCCTGTTATTTTGTAGAATTTTGTATTTTACTTTAGATCTATGTTCTATTTTAAGTTAATTTTTGTGAAGAGTGTATTGTCTCGGTTTGTATTCTTTTATCTTGTATATTAGATGCTCAGTTGTTGAAAAGACTACCCTTTTTTTTTTTTTTTTTTTTTTGGATACTGGTACTGGGGATTGAACCCAGAGTGCTGTATCACTGTACTGCATACTGAGTTCTTTTGTTTTGTTATTAATGAAGCAACAAATTTCTTTAATTTACAGTAAGCTCATATAAACTGATAAGAAAACCCAGTTCTTTTTATTTTTTTATTTTGAGACAGGTTCTCTCTGAGTTGCCAACACTGATTTCCAACTTGCGATCCTTCTGCCTCAACCTCCATAGGACTGAGATTTCAGGCTTGCACCACCATGCCAGTATGGAAAAGATTATCTTTGCTGCATTAATCTATTTGTCTGTTCTTTTACTATAGCTTTGCAGTGAGTCTTGAAGTCATGTAGTGTCCATTTGATCATTTCTAATATGTGGGAAAGCAATTGACTCTCTAAGGCATATTAATTAGCCTTATATTCTGCAACTTTTCATATTATAGTTTCCAGAACTTTCAGTTCAATGACAAAGAGGCGGTGGTGGGAGGGAAAATCCTTGCCTTGATCCTGATCTTAGTAGGAAAGCTCCATTTTTTTTTTGCTATTTTCAGAAGAACTTTTAGCATTTGTTTCTTATAGTTTTTTATTGATTCTTTTTTTATACATGGTATTTACACTTATAAGAAAGCTTCTAAGTGTAAATCATTGATTTCAGGTCATATTCTTTTCTAATATGTGTATTCAGTGCATTTCCCTCTTATGCACTGCTTTTTTATATATTACTACTTTAGATAGATTATATATTTACTTCAAAATAGTTTTTAATTTCTCTTGACACTACTTCTTTGACCATGTGTTATTTAGAAATATGCTGTTTAATCTCCAAATATTTTTGGACGCTCTAGTTTTTTCTGTTACTGATTTCTTGTTTAATCTTCCTACACCTTTAAGAGTATATTTTGTCCATCTATTCTTTTATATTTGTCAAGGTATTTTTTTGTGACCAAGAATGTGATGTGTCTTGTGAATGTTCCAGGTAAGCTTGAGAAGAATGTATTTTGTGCTGTTGATGTATAAAATATTCTACATATGTAATTCAGTCCATTTAATTGATATAATTTAATTAAACAATATCTTCATTGATTTTCTGTCAGCTGGATATGTCTAATACTGATGGAGGATATTTAAATATCCAAATATAATATTGGATATACCAATTTCTGTTTGCAATTCTAAATGCCTTATGTATTTTTATGGTCTGTAGGCATATATACATTAAGGAGTAAGGCTTTTTGGAGACTTGATTGTGTTGTAATTTTCAGAAGAACTTTTAGCATTTGTTTCTTATAGTTTTTTATTGATTATTTTTGTTATACATGATAGTAGAATCCATTTTGATATAATTAGAAGCATGGAACATATCATATTCTTTTTAGGACTCCATTTTTGTGGATATACATGATGGTGAGATTCACTGTGATGTAATTCATATATGTACATAGGAAATTATTTCGAATTCATTCTACTGTCTTCCCTTTTCCTGTCCCCCTCTCTTCTTTTTATTCCCTTTTGTCTAATATACTGAACTTCTACCCGCCCCCCCACCACTTATTATGGGTTAGCTTTCACATATCAGAGAAAACATTTGACCTTTTTTTTTTTTTTTTTTTTTTTTTTGGAATTGGCTTATTTCACTTAGCAAGATGGTCTCCAGATCCATCCATTTACTGGAAAATGTTATAAAGTTATTCTTCTTAATTCCTGAGTAATACTCCATTGTGTATATAGACCACATTTTCTTTATTTATTCATCTGCTGAAGGGTAGCTGAGTTGGTTCCACAGCTTAGCTATTATGAATCGTGCTGCTGTTAACATTGATGTGGCTGCGTCACTTTAGTATGCTGATTTTACATTCTTTGGATATATACTGAGAAGTGAGATAGCTGGGTCAAATAAGGGTTCCATTTTTTGAGGAATCTCCATACTGCTTTCATAGTGATTGTAGTAATTTGCCATCCTACCAACAATGTATACCTTTTTCCCCACATTCTCACTAACATTTATTGTTACTTATATTCTTTTTTTGTTTTATTTGTTCTTTTTAGTTATTCATGATAGTAGAATTCATTTTGATATAATTATACAAGCATGGAATATATCTTATTCTAATTAGGATCCTATTATTATGAATCTATATGATGGTGAGATTCACTATGGTGTATTCATATATGTACATAGGAAAATTATGTCTATTCATTCCACTGTCTTTCCTTTTTTGTACTTTTCTCCCTTCCCTGCATTCCCCTTTGTTTAATCTACTGGATAACTATTATTCCCCCAACATTTATTGTTACTTGTATTTGTGATATTGTCATTCTGACTGGAGTTAGATGAGATATCAGTGTAGCTTTAATTTGCAATTGCTAGAGATGTTGAACATTTTTTTCATATATTTTTGACTATTTCTATTTTTGAGAAGGGTCTGTTCAGTACCTTCGTCTTTTATTGATTGGGTTATTGTGTGTGTGTGTGTGTGTGTGTGTGTGTGTGTGTGTGTTAAGTTTTTTGAGTTCTTTATATATTCTGGAAATTAATACCCTATTTGAGGTGTAGATGGAAAAGATTTTTCTCCCATTTTGTAGAGTCTGTATTCACACTCTTGTTGGTTTCCTTTCCTGTGAAGAAACTTTTTAATTTGATGCCATCCCACTTATTGGTTTTTTGGTTGTACTCTTGAACTTTAGGAGTCTTGTTAATGAAGTCATTTCCTGAGCTGATATGTTAGAGTGTTAGGCATACATTTTCTTCTTGCAGATCCAAGGTTTTCAGTCTAATTCCTAGGCCTTTGATCCACTTTGAGTTGAATTTTGTTCAGGAAGAGAGAGAGGGGTTAAATTTCATTTTACTACATATGGATTTCCAGTTTTCCCAGCACCATTTGTTGAAGAGGCTATCTTTTCTCCAATGTATGTTTTTGGCATTTTGTCTAGTATGAGATAATATTTATGTGGGTTTGTCTCTCTGTCTTCTGTTCTATTCCATTGGTCTTCATGTCTATTTTCATGCCAATACCATGCTGTTTTTGTTACTATAGCTCTGTAGTATAATTTAACGTCTGGTATTGTGATGCGTCCTGCTTTGCTTTTCTCACTAAGGATTGCTTTAACTATTCTGGGCTTATTTTTCCAAATGAATTTAATGACTGCCTTTTCTATTTCTATGAAGAACATCATTGGAATTTTGATGGGAATTGCATTGAATCTGTATAGTGCTTTTGGTAGTATGGCAATTTTGACAATATTAATTCTACCTATCCAAGAATATGGGAGATCTTCTAAGGCTGATAAACTTTTTATTTTTTTAAATTTATATATGACAGCAGAATGTGTTAACAATTCTTATTACACATATAGAGCACAACATTTCATTTCTCTGGTTGTATACAAAGTATATTCACACCAATTTGTGTCTTCATACGTGTAGTTTGGATAATAGTGATTATCATATTCCACCATCATTTATAACCCCATGCCCCCTTCCTTCCCCTCGAACCCCTCTGCCCTCTCTAAAGTTAGTCTGTTCCTCCCATGCTCCCTCTCCCTATCCCACTATGAATCAGCCACCTTATATCAAAGAAAATATTTGGCATTTGTTTTTTTGGGATTGGATAACTTCGCTTAGCTTTATCTTCTCTAACTCCATCCATTTACCTGCAAATGCCATGATTTTATTCTCTTTTATTGCTGAGTAATATTCAATTGTGTATATATGCCACATTTTTTTTAATCCATTGAAGGGCATCTAGGTTAGTTCCACAATTTAGCTATTGTGAATTGTGCTGCTGTAAACATTGATGTGGCTGGGTCCCTGTAGTATGCTATTTATAAGTCCTATTGGTATAGACTGAGGAGAGGGATAGCTGGGTCAAATGGTGGTTCCATTCCCAATTTTCCAAGAAATCTCCATACTGCTTTCCATATTGGCTGCACCAATTTGCAGTCCCACCAGCAGTGTATGAGTATATAAGGCTGATGAGCTTTTTTAAAGAACAGTTTTTGCAAGGCAGGTTTACTATCTACAAATTTTCTCCATTTTTTTGTTTCATTTTTTTCTTGTTTTGATTTTGACCCTAGAAAGTCTTTATTTCTTCTTAACTTTTTTTAAAAAAATATTTATTCTTAAGTTTTAGGTGGACACATTATCTTTATTTTATATTTACGTGGTGCTAAGGATTGAACCCAGTGCCTCGTGCATGCTAGGTGAGCACTCTACCACTGAGCCACAACCCCAGCCCCCTCTTCTTACCTTTTAAAGGATATTTTATTGGATACAGACTTTTCATTTGATAGGATTATTTTTTTTCCAAATCTTTAAATATTATTCAGTCTGTTTTTTCTTGCTTGCTTGTTCCTGAAGAAAAGTCTGATGTAATTATGATGTCTCTTAGGTAAGATACATTTTCCTCTGGCTTCTCTCCTTTGTTTGGTTTTCTAAAGTTTATATTTGTTATGCCTAGATACAGATTTTTGAGGGGAGTACTGGTGATCAAACTCAGGGTCTTATTTCAGCTAGAAATGTTCTCTACCACGAGGCTATACCCCCAGTACTGATTAGATTTTTCATATTGTTTTTTGATGTTCTCTATGCTTGATGTCTACATTAATTTTGAAAAATTCTTGACCACTATTACTTCAAACATTTTTCTTTTTTTAAAATAAGCTTCACACATCATATTTGATTATGCCTCTTATTTTTCTTTTAATCTCAACCAATGCCCCTCTTCATTTTCCTCCCCTTCGGGCATTGACTTGTTCATAAACTAGGACTTTTTTCCCTGTGGGGTATCTCATACTATATCTGTTTCATTTTGGTATTGTTTATTTAATTTGTTCTTCTGATCCCTGGATCTTCTTAAATAGAAGTTAGCTACAGAGGCTTGATTATATTTACAGTCAACATGTTTTGCCAAAAAATACATATATATGCATATATACGTTTATATAACCTCATGGTTTACAAATTATGTCTATTCCTAGTGATGTTTAAATTTATCAATGGGTTCAGATGACAATAGTCTACTCTTTTCTTTGTAAATCTTTCCATCCACCTTTAATCCATTCTTGTTTACCTCTTTTCAAATCAGTTGTTTCCTTAGGGAGGGTTTCAAAGTGATTTGTCATTTTGTCATTCTTTTTCTATTAATGATCTGGATTTTTCTCTAATAATTGTTTCCTTAAGCTATCAGAATTATTGTCTACTCTGAAATACAGGTCTCTGCACAGAATGCTTAACTCTCTATTTTTTTTTTAAATGAATCTTTTTTTTTTTTTTTTGTAGATGGACACAACACAATGCCTTTATTTTTATGTGGTGCTGAGAATCGAACTCGGGTCCTACCCATCCTAGGCGAGCACTCTACCACTGAGCCACAATTCCAGCCCCTTAACTCTATATTTTTAATTGCTAATTTCTTTAAAATAATTTTGAGAATTTACATATTTTTTCAATGTTTGACCTCATTATTCATACTTAAGAATTCTTTAAAGTTTTTCTATTAGTTACATTCATTTTTTAAATTCTTTCTATGGCTTTGTTCCCTTTTGATTAATTTCTCTGTAATTTTGTGTATCATAATTGTTTGTTTGTTTCTTTCTTTTTCCCACTGTGTAACCTGCTTCAGTGCCAGCAGCCTACAGGCAGAGGCCAGGCAGTGGTTCAGAGCCACAGTTTTCTCTGGCATGAGGCACTATGAGAAACCATAATCGTTTTTAAAAAGCATATCTTTAAAAATAAATTCTATGCTGGATGTGGTTGCACATGTCTATTGTCCCACTTACTTGGGATTTGGGAGGTTGAGATGGGAGGATCACCTAAATCCAGGAGTTTTGAGGTAAGCCTTAGCAACATAGCAAGATGCCATCTAAAAAATAAACAAACAAACTCAACTCTTCTAAAATGTTTTTGCTTTAATTTTAAAAATTCCAGGGCTAGGGATATACCTCAATGGTAGTGTGTGCTTGCCTAGCACATGAGAGGTCCCTGGTTAAGTCCCCAGTACCACCAAAAACACACAAAAAAAATCCTATTGCATTCTCACTTTATCTTTTTTCTAACATGTTAAGATGACTGCTCACAGCATTTTATTTTCTTTCATTTATTAATACTCTTTTGAGGCTATGAATTCCTCTTGGCTATATATTCTTTAAATATTTTTATATTTAACATTTAAATATAAATATTATTTAATATTTTAAGCATTCATACTTTAATATTTTAATAGGTAATATTTTAAAAGTGACAAAGAGAATGAGATTAAATATTTTTAACTTACATGATAGGTTAAAACTTTTAAAATAATGAATATTTTTTCTGCTATAAAAATAGTACATACTTATTTTATGCTTGACAAAAATAAGCTTCTATTCTATATAGTATCTTGTACTTTTCACATAACAATGCATTCACATCTTTACACATTTGCATATATAAATACACACTATCATTTTAATTCTTGCTAAATATATTTCACATTAGTCATCATTTTTGTTGCTATTTTTATCATTATTCATTATCCCAATCATCTTAGCTATAAATAATTATATGTTGGGCAGTATAATAAGACTTACATGCATTTCATTCCCATTTCTAAGTGAGAAAACTGATGTTCAGAGAGATTAGATAAGCTTTGAAGTGGCAGAACAGAGATTCATTCAAGTTTATTGGATTACATGCTCATAATCTTAGCTCCTCAAGTTCCTATATATAAACCAAAATATACTTAATAAATTTTATATTGTCCCCTAATATCATTTCCAGTTTTTGTTATTATAAGCAATGCTAGTATATAACTTTGTGTATACATGATTAGGTAACAAAGTTACATGCCATTTTTTCCCTCTAGTTGCTTTTTTTTTTTTTAATATTTATTTAGTTAGTCAGTTTTTTCATTTTTGGCAGACACAACATCTTTGTTTGTATGTGGTGCTGAGGATCGAACCCGGGCCGCACGCATGCCAGGCGAGCGCGCCACCGCTTGAGCCACATCCCCAGCCCCCTTCTAGTTGCTTTTAAGATTTTCTCTTATTTGTTGATTATGTTGTGCTGTAATATAATTCATTTTTAAAAATTCTACTTGTGGTATATTAAAAACATTGAATCTGTAATATCAAATTTAAAAATTTTTGTTCCTATTTCTTTAACTATTTTTTGCTTTGCTCTTCCCCACAAATCCAGTTAGTTACATGTATGTTAGACTTCTTGATAAGATCCCACATGTCAGTTATGCCCTAGTTATTTTTTCAGCCTTCTTTTTTCTCTACTTTGAGTTTGTTATATTTTAAAGTTAACTTACCTTTTATTCTGCCATATCTACTCCACTGTTTATCCCAAAAGTTATATTTTTACTTCCTTAATTATATGCTGAGTATGTCCATTTCATACACACAGACACACACACATGCACAGTATATCTATCTATAAATACACTTTCTATACTATCTATATAGTTTTCCTCCCGATTTATGGGTCATATTTTCCTATTCCTTTGTATGGCTTGTAATTTTTAAAATTGATGCTGGGCATTATGAATTGTATGTTTTTGGTTGCTGAATTTTATCATTTAAATAATTTCAATTTTATTTAAGTAATATTGTATAATGAAGAGACTAGGAATCTAGCTCATTCTTGCTTAAAGTGCTTTCCTGGCATGTGTGAGACCTTGAATTCAGTGCTCAGCACTGAAGAAAGAAAGAAAGAAAGGAAGGAAGGAAGGAAGGAAGGAAGGAAGGAAGGAAGGGAGGAAGGAAATGAAAAAAAGAAAGTAAAAGAATAAAGGATAATGCAGTCTTATATATTTTTCATAATTTTATAGCTTCTGTTTTATGATTGTTTTCTTTTTTTTAAATGGTATCTCATGGTTTTTGTTTTTAATCTTTATTTATTTATATGTGGGGCTGAGGATCGAACCCAGGGCCTCACATCTGTGAGGCAGGTGCTCTACCACTGAGCAACCACCCCAGCCCCTGATTGTTTTCTTTTATCCCATTGTAGATGCAGATTTAAATATTTTAGGTATTTTTGTGAGCATATAAAAAAAGAAATTTGTGGGTGTATCCAGAAAACATTACATACACTCTTTTATTATCTGAAATCCAGAATCATGGCAACATATTGGCTGCTTGGATCATTGCTGGGAATTAGAGGAAGAAAGTCTTACCGATAATACATAGTACACACATAGAAATTTGTTTACTGAAACCTTCAACTTCTTTTATGGTAGAGATAACTTAAAGCGCTGGAGGAATTAAAACTGGAGGAATCAGTATGGAATCAGGTCAAGTAAACGTTTCTCTTTTTTTTTTTTTTTCCTATTTCAGGCATGTTCCCTGGAACCTTCACGAGCCCAAAATAGGCCAATTTCATTTCACTGGAAACCTGGACGTGATGTATGTGTTCATGTTTTAATTGCCCAATTCTGTAGCTTAGAGACAGGGGTTTGGTTTTGGGAATCAGATGTAATAAAAGGGGACACCTGATTTTCTACTTTTAAAACTATCAGAAAGCTCTGATAATTTTTGTATCCTGGATGGAAAACCTCTTAAGCAGGGAGTCTGTCCCAGTGAACCGTAGATCTTAGTGTCAGAGTATGGTTTAAAAATTGTTCATCCAGTATTCTACAGTGTTAATCTATCATATAGAACCTGCTCTGGCACTTAATAATAGGAGATTTCTAGGCTATAGTTTATAGGACTTCTAAGATATGACAGAAGTAGAGTAACTGTTTATTCAAAAATATGTGTGTCTGCAACAATTTGACATTATCTTTGGTGCTGGAAATGGATACACAGCACTGTGCTTTCAAGAATAAAGATTCTCCATTTTTTTTTTTTTTTTTTTTTGGTGCTGGGGATTGAACCCAGGTCCTTGCGCATGCAAGGCAAGCACTCTACCAACTGAGCTATATCCCCAGCCCATGGTATAAAGGTGTATTAAGAATTGTAATGCAAAAAAAAAAAATCAATCAATAAGAGAGCTCATGTATAATGGCATAATTTGGCGTGAACATACTTTATATACAGAGTTACAAAAAATTGTGCTATGAATGGATAATTATGAATGTAATGCATTCCACTATTGTCATGTATGAAAGAAATAAATTAAAAAAATAAAGTGCAAGAATACTAAAAACAAACAAACAGAAAAGAATAAAGATTCTCTGCCAAAAACAGGCAAATACAACATACCAAAGATATACAGACCAAACTATGGAAACAAATCAGGAAAGATAATGTGAACATATACAGCTGAGGAAAGTTTCAAATTTGAACAAGAGTTAACTAGAAGGGGCTGGATGGTATTTCAGGTGGAGTGTATATCACCTAAGGTGATGTCAGATGCTAAAAAAAGGTAAGCCTTATATTCCATTGACAATAAATAATTATTTTTATTCAAGTAGAATTTGAAGTAGATATTTCTGATGTACATATATATCTCAGTTCGAGTTAATAATTTGGTGGTTTCAGGGTCTTTTCTATCTTATGTTGCTATAATCTTTCATACATAACTTCCAAACCACTGAATTTTTCTGCCTCCAACTAGCAAGTTGAATAAACAACACAAAGAATCTCCTTCAGAAGTTGCAAGAGATTGCTTCTGTTCACACCTTATGGGCTGGAAATCAATCACATGGCCCCATCTAGTGCTTGATGGCTTAGAAGTGTAGTTGAGCTGTATGTCAGGGAAGAAAAAGGAATAGATTTTCTGGTTAACTTTCTGCCACACATCTTATTTATTTTTTTATTTGTTCTAATTAGTTATACATAACAGTAGAATGCATTTTGACACACCATACATAAATGGAGTATAAATTCATATTTATCTGGTTGTACATGATGTAGGTCATGTAATCATATATGAACATGTCCTATTCATTTCTACCCCCATTCTCCCTCCCCTCCCATCACTCCCCTCTGTCTATTCCAAAATACCACTATTCTACCCCTACCCATATTGTGTATTAGCATCTGCATATCAAAGAAAACATTTGGCCTTTGGTTCTTTGGGATTGGCATATTTCACTTAGCATGATATTTGCCAGTTCCATCCATTTACTGGCAAATGCCATAATTTCATTTTTCTTTAAAGCTAAGTATTATTCCATTGTGTATGTATACCACAATTTCTTTATCCATTCATCTGTTGAAGGGCACCTAGGTTCGTCCCATAGTTCAGCTATTGTGAATTGTGGTGCTGTAAACAGTGATGTGGCTAAGTCACTGTAGTATGCTGATTTTAAGTCCTTTGGGTATAATCCTAGGAGAGTGATGACTGGGTCAAATGGTGGTTTCATTCCAAGTTTTCTTAGGAATCTCCATAGTGGTTGCACCAATTTGAAGACCCACCAGGAATGTTTGAGTGTACCTTTTCCCCCACATCCTGCTAACATTTATTGTTGCTTGTATTCTTGATGACTGCTTTTCTGACTGGAGTGAGATGGAATCTCAGTGTAGTTTTGATTTGCATTTCTCTAATTGCTAGAGATGTTGGAACATTTTTTCATATATTTGTTGATCAATTGAATTTCTTCTTCTGTGAATTGTCTGTTCAGTTCCTTTGTCCATTTTATTAATTGGGTTATTTGTGGGGTTTTTTTGCCATTAGGTTTTTTGAGTTCTTTTTATATCATGGAGATTAATATACTATTTGAGGTGCACCACGTCTTATTTCCTGGGATCTGCAAGTAATGCTCTTCTACTACTTTTAAGTGGAGATACTGTCAAAAAGAAAAGCTGGAGATTTAGCAATATTCAGATCTTGGCCTTATATACCATGCTACAGATTTTGGGACCCATTCTAAGAGCACTGGGGAATCACTTGAGGAATTTTGATTTGGGAAACTTATGTTTACATTTAGAAAGATCATTCTAGAAGGTGTGTGTGTGTGTGTGTGTTTTGCTGGGGATGGAACTTGGGGTTTCATGCATGGTGTGCAAATGTAGTACTATTTAACTATGTCCCCAAACCCTGGCAATATTTTTAAGTGGCAATATAACAGAGTAATTAAAATTTCATTTCTGGAGATTCTCTGCCTGAATTTTAATTTTAGTTTTCCCATTTACCAAAATTGTACCTTGAGAAAGCTCTAACCATTAAAGTCTATATTTTCTTTTCTTTTTTTTTTTTAAAGAGAGAGCGAGAGAGAGAGAGAGAGAGAGAGAGAGAGAGAGAGAGAGAGAATTTTAATATTTATTTTTTAGTTTTCGGCGGACATGACATCTTTGTTTGTATGTGGTACTGAGGATTAAACCCAGGCCGCACGCATGCTAGGAGAGCACGCTACCGCTTGAGCCACATCCCCAGCCCTAAAGTCTGTATTTTCTTAACTGTAAAAATAGAAAACACACTGATACCTATTTTATACCATTATCCAAAATAGTATAAAACTTAAATTGAGCTGTAGTGCCTGATGCCAATACAACATAAATATTAGTCCTATTGTTCATGGTGACACTGTATTGATAGTAATTGGAGAATGTCTGGACGATAATAAGAACTAAGAAAGTAAATCAGTCAATCATTCTAATAACCCAGGTGCAAAATGAGCCAATCTGATAGCAGTAGGATATAGAGGAAGGATAAACATGATTTTGTTCCTGACACAGTAGGAGATGAGGAAGAATGAGGTGAAAACATGATTTGTAAGTTTCTGCCCTAAGTCGTTTCCTGGATGGTGGTATCATTCAAAGTGCAAGACAGTTAGTGGATTTGCTTGGGAATACTGGAGTTGTTTAGGATTTCTGGGCTTTCACTTTAATACTCTTCTCTCCAGTGCCTTGACAGAGCCTATTTCTAACTGAGTGTTGATCTCCTCCAGAATGTCTTCTGTAAGGACTTTTGAGGGCCAGGCTGGGAGTTTCATTCATTCCAACCTCAGAAGAATGCAAAGAGAAAGAAACAACAGGTTTACTGATCTCAGCATTCAATGTGAAGTTATCGTTATTGCTTTGTTTCCTAGGGCTTTTATAACCACAGCTTCAGAGGTGGGACTCTGGGTCATTCTGTGTCCAGGACCCTACATTGGTAGTGACTTAGATCTTGGAGGCTTGCCCAGGTAAGTTGTGATCTAAGGGTGACTGCACATGCCCCATAAGCACATTCAAATGGAACTTAGAGCAAAGTGTTTTGCTTGTTTTCTATGTACTTTTTTTTTTATCTGCACTATTTTGTCCATAGTGAATGAACCATAAAGTATTTGGGACTATATAGTATTTTAAAATAAACCTCCATCTCTACAATGCAGATGGGGTAGAGTTTATATTTATTCTTAAAATAAACTAATGGCTACCCTTAAGCAATATCTTCATGAGTTCTAGGGTTTGTGGTAGCAATACAAATATCAAGGCCAATATCCCTTTTTAAAGAGGAGTTTTATTGTTATTGTTTTGTTTCAGGTCTTTTTTTATTGTAGTAAAATATACATAATAAGAAATCTTCCATTTTAACCACTTAAAAGGATTCCTTTCCATGATATCAACTACATTCAAAATGTTGAACATCACTACCATTATCTAGTTCCAGAACGTTTCATCCCCCCAAAAGAAAACCCTGTACCTCAATCCCTCCCCATTTTTTCTCCTCTTCAGTTACAATGGCAACCAATATTCTACCCTTTGACTCTACAGATTTGCCCATTCTGGATAGTTCATGTAATTGGAATTAGACAATATGTGGCCTTTATGTCTTTTTTTTACTTCACATAATGTTCAAGGTTTATTCACCTTGTAGCATGTGTCAGTACTTCATGCCTTTTTATAGTCTGGTAATTTCCAGTAAAGAGGTTCCCCTGCTCCCAGCTTCAAAATAGCTTTATAAAAAATCTTATTCTAGACTAGAATTTGGCAAACTCTTCCAGATTGTAAATGTTTTAGACTTTATGGGCTATATGCAGTCTCTATTGCTACCATTCAATTCTGCTGATGTAGCATAAAAGTTCCTGTGGCAATATATAAATTATTGGCTATGACGTTCTGCCAATAAAACTTTATTTACAGAAACAACATGTCTGACTTGGCCTTTGGGTGTAGTTTGGTGAGTTCTGCTCTATATCATTGTTACATACCTCACTCTTGCATTTTGAGGAAAGACCATGGATAACCTTTATCAGCTGTTTGTAGCTGGTACCCATTGCTCTTTCTTGAAGCTGGATTAAACCTTCACAAGTACAATTTTGTATTTACAAATGTAGGCTGTCTGTGTTTTCAACCTTCTACACTTGAACATTTCTTTTTTTTGTCTCCCATTCCAAGTCTGAGTCTCCCTTTTTTGATCTTAGCTGGTTACTCAAGGATCCAAAAATGAAGCTACGGACAACTTACAAGGGCTTCATTAAAGCAGTGAATTTATATTTTGATCATCTGATTTCCAGGCTGTTGCCATTGCAGGTAAAACCCAATCACCCATTTATGCAACTGTGGAAAGTAATCACCTGTGTTGATTTCTTGAGGCCTTACCACTTTCTATGCACTCTGAAGCAGGAAGAATATTATTTGCTAATAGAATAGTTACATAGTTATTTCTATGCATGTGCTCTGTAAACTCAGAAAATATAGTCTTTTTTCTACCATTAGAATCACTCTCAAATTCTCATCTTCTTGACCTTTAGTATAACCGGGGAGGCCCCATCATTGCTATGCAAGTTGAGAATGAATATGGTTCATATTATCTGGATAAAAAGTACATGCCATATGTCAAAAAGGTAAGTGCTTCTTTAAGTTTTCTCTGTATTTACATACTTCTCTTCTCACGAACAAAATGAGAACACTAAATAAAAAGTTTGTAGAGCCAACATATCCTGAGTACTTGTAGGCTTGCAGGAACCATGGGATATGAAAGTGAAGATTCAGTTTCATTTTTCCATGCATTTACATTCTAGAGTAAGGACTGAACACACAATGCTAATGTAAAGCGAAAAGTGATGTTAAGATATATTTTCTGTGGGTATTTCAGCTCTCTTTTAGTTGATATTTACATAATGCATACTTTCAACTTTTCTGTATCCATTTGTTTAAGGTACATGTCTTATAATATACAATTGGAATTTGTTTTTGTTAGTTTATTATGAAAATTCTTGCCTTGTAAATGAGGTCAATGGATTTGTTTACATTCAATATAATTGCCGATGTATTTTATTTAAAGCTACCATCTTATTATTTTTCTGTTTGTCTTACCTTTTTTGAGGTCCCTTTCTTTTTCTTCTTTTGGATTGATTATTTTTTATTATTCTGTTTTCTCCTCTGCTAGCTTTCTCTGCATTTTTTCACTGTTCTTTTAATATTTTCCATACAGTGTTAAGTTTCTACTCCTGAATTATTACCATCTAAGTTAATATGTTTGCCAATTCCAGGGAAAATCAACTTAGAACAGTTTGATTATATTTTACTCCATTTTACCTTAGGTATTATTGTTATCATTTGTTTTAATGCTATGTATATTTTTTACCCTCAGATATTGTTATTACTTTTATTATATAGAGTTAATGATCACTTAGATTTACTCAGATTTTTTTTTGTTTCTTCCCCTCTATCTCTGTAAGTATGAGTTTTCATCTCATAATTTTCTCTGCCTTTAGTATTTTCTTTGTTGCAGGTGTGCTCATAACAAACTCCTTTACCTTTGTTTGTTTTAAATATATCTAGTTTGCCATTATTATTTTGTTTTTTCTTTTCTGGTGCTGAGATAGAACCCACTGGCATTTTACCACTGGGCTATTCCCAGCCCTGACCCCTTTTTAAAAATCTTGAGAAAGGGTTCTAAGTTGCTTAGGGCCTCACTAAGTTGCTGAGGTTGGTCTCGAACTTGCAATCCTTCTGCCTCAGCCTCATGAATTACTGGGATTAGAGGCATGAGCTGTCATGCCTGGGTTAACATTATTTTTGGAGAATTTTTTGCTGTATGTAAAGTCCTAGGTTTGTAGTTATTTTCCTTGTAGGTTTTTCTAGCATCCAATATGGCTATCATTTTTTCCTTTGAGGGTAAAGTTTTTTTTTGGGTGGGGGTTGTTGTTTTGTTTGTTTTTTTATTCTGGCTATTCCTAATCCTTTTCTCCCCACAACAAAGTACTAAGATTGCCTAGGTGTAATTTTCTTACTAGTTTATCCAGTTTGCATATTTTCTACTCTTCAATTTGTGAATTGAAGTCTTTATCAGTTTTGGAAAATTCTCAAATGTATATGCTGCTTTTCTTCTCAGGTTATGTATTATGTATTTCAAATACATAAATGTTAGATGTTTTCATCATGTATCACATATTTATCATTCTGTTTAGATTTTTCTCTAATCCATCTTCTAATTCATTAATTTTCTCTTTGGCTTTGTCTAAGTTAATGTCAAACTCATTCTATTAAGTTTTGACTTCGGATAGTTTAACTTTTGTTTCTAAAATTTTTATTTAATTCTTTTCTTTAATCAATGTTTGTAGTAAATCAGCAAAGCTTTAATAATATTATTTCTGTGTAATTTTTTTAAACTACAGGCATGGGATGAAGGAAAAAATTCTACAAATATTTAGTGTATCTTGATGGTCATAGTATAGCACTGAGTAAAGTTAGGTGGGTTCTTTGTCTTATGGATTTGAAGCATGAAATCCATGAACACAGGGTGAGAGCAAAGTAATAAGATTTATGAAAGTAAAAGAAAGAAGGCAGAACTCCCAAAGGAGGAGGGGTCCCAAAAGCAGGGTTACCAATGGGTGTCTGTTGTTTTGGGGTTTGTATAAATCTACAGCTAGCCCTAACCTAATCCTAAGTATGGCACTCAGAGACCAAGAGCTTTTCAACTTTTCATCCAATCAGGTTACCATGCCTTTTGTGGGGAGGGTATCTGGGCACTAGGCAAGAGATGTCTCACTATCAGTTCGTTTTTCTGGTTACACAGGAATTGGCCTGACCTTGATGAGGCTTAACTTTTTATGACTGTAGCCTCCTAGCCCTGCTACACAGAAACTTGATCTTGGAGGGGCCCAAGTTTCCTATCTGTCTGTTTTAACTCTGTCCCACCTCATTCCCCATTCTGATGAGGTAATCCTAACTGCTTTTGAGGAAGAAGGGCAATGACAACTTTAGGAGTATTGATGGAAATACTAATTAGGATCCCTCTATAGAGGTCTAATGGGCCCCTACAGAAGTCAGGTAGTACCTCAATGGCAGTTTTTGTTTCCATGACCATCTGGAGTTTAATGGACTCTGTGGGTACCTTACACATCAGGGCAGTCCAGAGGTCCCTGATGGTGGTTGGTGGGTGATTGGAATAGGTATACATAGGTCAGGGTTCATGCAAGAAGAACAATAAACAAGACAGTAAAGTATTATTATCTGTAAACAATTAACATAGAAACAATCAGTGTTATAAGCCAGCCTCTGAAGACTATGAAGACAGTACTTATTAGAGTTTAAGATGTGGTGTTATATACCTTTGATTTGTGACCGTTAGACCATTCAAGACTTTAGAAACATTAGCAGTGTTGCTGGAAACATATACACAACATTTAGTTTTTATAGTGGCACAGATGTCCCCTTGAGCTGTGGAATGCCATTTCTGTAAAATGGATTTCTGTAAAATAGCTTTCTCATTGTTGTTACCTCTGTGTTGGTAGAAGAGTCCCCATGTCAATTACAACTCTCTTGGTAAAGTCAGGGCTTTCATGTGCCACATTATATCATTTAGATCAATCTGAGGGATAAATATCAAGGTTAGATAATCATTCCAGTGAAAAACAGAGTTTACCTGTGTAGGAGTTCAGAAAAATTCTTAGGTCTCAAATTGACTCATTACAAGCCTGTGACTCTAGTGGCATCTTTTGTAATAGTTGTCAGGTGCTCTTGTACAAGAATCCTTTCTTTATAACCTACTAGTTTTACTTGTTTGGGAGAGGACTGACACAAGTGTATATCTCAAGTTACATTAAAAAATCCATTCTTTTTTTTTAATGTCCATGTATGACTATGCTTTGGTTAGTTTCCTGCCAGGTGTTTAAGACAAAATTGGCCAAAAAATTGACCTTTTTCCTATCTGCTATTAAAAATCATCTGAGATTTTGTCATGGATCACTGTTAGGAACTTGTGAGAAGCCTCTTGGCTCCTTTAGCTTTCTTCTACCAGTCATGCTATCTGCCAGGATGGCAGTTTTGCTAACTACATGTGGCTTCCCTTGAAACTTCAGGGACATTTACCTTTCCAGTGACTTTCATCTTTGCAGAATGTGCATTGGTTGGCTTTCTGTTCTCTAGGGTCTTCACAATCCCCTGATCAAAAGGTCAGGTGACTCACTGGAGTTGCAGGGACCTTAAATAAGTCCTGTTGATCCCTGAGTTCTGGATGATCTTAGAGGGCAAAGGTCAAAATATTGGCTACTTTTTCCTTGGCCCTTTTACTTAGAGACTTTTGTCTCTAAGTTTGGATTTTAAACATCTAGTAGTCCACTTTTGCCATTCTTGAAATTGGAGTAATAGGTTGTAACTTTGATGTTTATAATTTTACAGTTATTCCTTTTGTTTAACTAGGGTATCAGTTTTATAGTTACTCCTTTTGTTTAATTATGGTTAATATCAGTACTGGAAGTCAGCATTATATTCTCTCATCCTGGAGGTAATGCTTTATTATCTCAACTCAGGATATTCTGATAGAAGTAGTACTTCTGTAAAACACTAAGAGGTAATAGTTATAAAGTAAAATTAGCAAAGAACTTGATTTGTAAACCCAATAGACACAAGAAGTTATCTTGATAGGTAATGTTATAAAAAATATTGGCCTTTGCTTTCTCCCTGATGTCTATCCAGTAATAAAGACAAGGTTTTGAAAAAAAGGAAAAAGAAGTTTTGTTTCTTTGTTAGCAAAGGAGAAATATAGATGACTAATTACCTGGAGAACAATGGTTCTTTATAAAAAAGTGATTTAATGGCTACATTTCAGTTTCCCCCCTCTTTAGGGTCATAATTTATTTGCAGCTTTGAGAGCTATTTTTTTTTTTTTAGATTTTTTGGCAACACTGAATTATTTCTTTCCTCTGGTATGTGAGCCCAGGGATAGACAACTCAGCCCAGAATGAAAAGAAATGTAATCTCCCTTCCCCCATGTTAGGGAGGGGAAGATGGAGAAAAGAAAAAATTGTGTCAGTTTTAAAATAAGATGCAGTGTCAGAGCAGCAAGGACTACACTCAGAGCATGAAGTAGACTCTGTTATAATGAGAGCACATCAATGATTTAAGGAATGTTGTTGTTTTTAAACGTGAAGAACTAGATTTTATTCTCTATCAAAATATTAGAAGTTGACCATAGGGAAAAATGCTTAAATAACTTTGACTGTGATTATAGCCAAATTAATTGCCCATAAATTTTTTGAGATTTACTTTTCACAAACCATTTGTGACTTAATTAGATACTCTATAACTTCTTTTATTCTTAGTTTTGTCTTTTATTTCAAAAGGACTTTAAGACAAAAATATTATAACTAGGACAAAATATTATTCTACTCTACAAGATACTTTCTCTTTCAGAAACATTTATTTTTACCTATTATTTTTTCTTAAGATATATTTTCATATTTATAATGTTCTTATAACTTTCCTATTTGCTGACCTTTTAAAGTATACATTCTGAAACAATCTATGAAATTTCTGAATTTAGACAATAATAAGATGAAATACTTTATGCTTTTCTTATAGTTTTTTCATCAAAACACAACTTGGTTTCTTTTTGTTCCTTGCATGTAGAACAACACCTGTAAGTATAATTCTCTTAGTCACCTTGTTTTTTAGTGAAGACCCAACAATTTATAAAAATGTATTTAATAGACCCATATATATGTTGTCTTACAGATTTTAAGAAGCCAAGAATACTTGGATTTATATTTAGCAGTTGATGTTTAGTATTTTAACCTTGCAAATTAATCAGATGTCTCTTCTAACAAACACATTTATAAAGATTAAACCCATTGTATTAAGTCTAATTTACCCATTTTAGTTGTTAACTTTGGGTTACCCTTGAAAACCAAAATATCAGACAAGTCTACTTAACGTTTTAATCATCTTTTTCCTGTTGAAGAAAAACCCTGTGAGCAATGAACATTGCACCTTAAACAGTTTATAGAAATCAACACTCTATGTGTCAGGAATTTAAAACAGTCTTTAGTATTGTCTATTTAACCAGTTTAAGTCATGTAAAATAAAAGGAATTTAGTTCTATTTATTTATGAGTGTTCATTTATCTACATGCCAATTTTTGTACCATGCACATGATATATAGACACAAGCACACATGTCAACACAACATATAAACACAGGTGTGCACATATTCATAAAATAGACAGGAAACAAAGATTGTATAGCTTTGAACCAGGTATTAGATCCCCCACAGATAGAAGATAAAATACCTACAGATGTTTCTTATACAGACTGTAAGATTTAACTCTTAAGAAATTAAAATAGAGCTTGTCAGAAATTTTTAAAGTATGACTTGGACATGGGAATAGCCTTACATTTGGGAGATGTTAGAAATAGAATCTGTTATCCATGGGGATGCTGAAATCAAAGGTTCAGGTGGCCACTTGTCTTCCACAGGGACAGATCCACTTCCAACATAACCACTGTTTATTCTCCCTCCTTTGATCTCTTCACAGGAGACATTCTCTTTCCTTTTCTATTGTATTTGAAAGTTAACCCTTGGATAACTGGCCTCTGAATAAAAACAACAGGAAAAAAATAGGAGCTAGAAACTCAGGTTAGACCAAACAAAACTAATTGGTGCAGGACTGAAGGTGAATTCATAAGAAAAGCCTTGAGCTCAGCAATAGCCAGAGTCTTTGAGACAATGGCATAGCCATAATTACTCTAGTAAAGAGCAAATAGAACATCTTTATCGAATCAGAGTGCACTTTTGGATCAGATTAGAGTCAGCTCAGATACTTAAAGTGGGAGCCCATGAAGTCCTAAGGAAGAGATTTTCAAGAAAAAAAAAATATATCTTTCTAGAGAGAAGAGAAAACCATGTGGCAATTAGGGCATTTTTTGACATTCCTGCGCCTGTTTTGTCAGCATCCTGAAGTTGAATTCCTATGATTTTGGGCAATGCCTGCTAAGTTGTTCCTGAAGCAGAATGTGGACTTCTTAGGCATCCTCAAGAAGTCTGGGGCCTGGTGCAGCTGGACTTTTCAGATTCCCTTCCTATTTCTTTCTTTCTCTAGCATTTAAAGAAGGACTTGGAAAAGGGCAGAATCCCCGAGCATAACAAAAGAGAAAACAGTCTTTTCTGTCCCATAACAGCTTGGATTTGAAATTGACATTTTTGTTTTGTTTTGTTTTTGGTCTCACATCAGTTTGGGCACTTTGCTCATGCAGCTTACATTCCAGAGAGATATTAGGCAGGCAGCTAAGGAACAGGGAAAGCAGTCATTTTGAGCATGAAAGGCAAAAAACCCCTTATACATAGGGCACTTTTGACATTTCCCCCTTTTTGTAAAACAAATCCACCTGTAATATGGTATTACAGTTTATGTTTCTCTCCAGCGGCTATTTTTCCCATCCCCTAGTTGGTAACTAGGCCAGGCTTAGGTGCTGAAAAATGTCAGGCGTTTTATTTTTCAATGTCTGAAAATCAAATTGACCTAAAATTTTCAAAACAAGTTATCACCTGCTATTTTTTCTTTTTACTTCTCTTCCATGAGTGGCTGTGGAAAAGGCTGAAGCCTACTGAGCTATATGTTCTGACCGATGTGGCTTAAAATACTTTGGGGGAGTATTTCACATCTTTAAGGACAAAAAAAGGAGAACAAGGCATCCTCTGCAATCTTTGTTTCAGCTGTGCCCAGGGCATCCTCTGGTATCTTACTTGTCTATAGGCAGCCATAAAAAAATTTATCTGCCCTTACAGGTGTGACTTGTAACTGTGAAATCATGACACCCTTAGATGCGCTACTTGTCTTCTGTGATAAATTCTGGATTGTGTGTGCTGGCCTACCATCAGTTGAAAAACTTTTTGAGGGAAAACTGGGCCTCACTCAGAATGGAGGATACTAACTTCTTACTAATTACTGGAGTAAGGAGAGGGCATTTGCCAGCTATTTGTTCCCTTAAAATTTGTCTTAAATGTTTCCTTTGTCTTTTGGACCCTCATACTCACAGGACCATGGTCTCATATTTTTTTGCTCAATTTGCATGAGAGACAAGCCTGATAGTGCTCCAGTTGATGTCCCCAATTGAGAAAGGCAAATAATCTAGCTCCCTGAACTAGGTGAGATAAAGGATAGTTTGCTATAGTTTCATGAGAGTAAACTTTTGGTCTTTTTTTCCTGCAGGATTTTTATGGGGCAGCTGCTTAGAAAACATACTAAGTCTGAATTGAGACAAATCAAAGAATTTTATTTTACTTATCTTTTCCTGGCCAGGGATGCTTCTTTCAGAGTCCAAGTGGCCTTCTGATAGAAGCGCCAGATTGTCTGTGGTTCCAATATTTAAGGAAGAAAACCACATCCTATGGAATCTGAGAGTTGCAAGCAAGCAGGATACAAGGGCTAAAAAAGCGTTTAGTAGAGTAAAACCATACAACCACATCCTGGATTCAAGACAGTTGTGGTGGTACATCCTGGGTTTGAGTACATTTGCAGGTGTATGAAGCACAGAAAAACAATTTTTTAATAATTTAAAAAACTCATCTTATATAAGAGTTTCACACAGGAACCTAAAGATGGAGTCACTATGGCTGTACTTACTTATACTTGTCTATAACTTATTTCTTATATTTGACTATTGTTCTACTGGCCT
This sequence comes from Callospermophilus lateralis, assembly GCF_048772815.1. NCBI lineage: Eukaryota > Metazoa > Chordata > Mammalia > Rodentia > Sciuridae > Callospermophilus > Callospermophilus lateralis. The sequence goes on along the minus strand of NC_135306.1, from coordinate 93,419,020 downwards.
ATACCTATCTGTAACTTAACCTATATTTGTCTGAAACTGTCTGTAACTATATTTAACCTAAGGGCATACACTTATCACCTTATATTGTCTATATCTTATTGCTAACAACCTTAAATCATAGGTCTTACAATTATGTGATTATATTATAGTACTATTATTTCTTCTATCTTACTGTTACTTCTTCTTTCTTATAACTAGGGCAGACCTAGGTAACTTAACATTACTAATTCTATAACACTTATTTTATAATCCTATTGCCTTTCCTATTTCATTGATCTATATTTTATAATCCTAATCTATAACCTATAATGTATTACTTGTATTGATTAATTTAGATCATAACAGGATGAGGGGAAATACAAAGGAAAAGATGTTTTGTGGAATCCCAGAAAAAGCAGTCTAATTTTGAATCCAGGGGAGCTCTATCTTGATAATCTCCCTAACAGGTTCCTTTTTAAGAGGTGGACACCAGGAACAGGCTTATGATTTGGGTTCCAGAAAGTGGTCAAAAGCCTGGAGGTTCCTAGAGATTTTATTCAGGTACTTGATAGAAGGTGAAAGAATTGAGGGTAAGAAGGAGATATAGAGTAGTTGGAAATAACCTACACTCCAAGGCATACATAGGGAAGAGACATTTTTCTCACATAGGAAAGAGACTGTTTGGTTCATGCTCTGGTCACCTCTTTCCCAAAGACCTTGGATCAGACCAAGACTTTGTTTCAGGATCCAAGAGATATCAGATGAGGGTTCCCTCTACCATCAGGCTAAGTTAGTCAGAAGCTAGAAGTAAGGGACAGAAGGACAGATAGTGGTTGACATTTGGTACTCCTGAGAGCTGCCAGGGTCAGGCTCAGGATATCAAACCTCTGTGAAGCACCGGGGAGTCACCCCAGTCTTTTGCCTTCAGTTGTCTCAGGCTTTCTCTGTCCCACTCACAAATTCTCTCCCACAGAAAGGAAACCAAAGCAAATCAGGACTGACATTTACAATGCCTAGGAAAGGGGGATTGGCCCTGATGGCCCAAGAAGCCTGTTATCTGAATCTTATAGAATGGCTATTCACTTTATTTTTTTTTGACATTGTTAAGTCTTTTTAAAAATTTGTTCTTACCAGTTATATATTACAGTAGAATGTATTTTGACATATTATACATGTAAGGAGTATAACTTCCCATTCTTCTGGTTGTACACGATGTGGAATTTCATTGGTCGTGAATTGATTAATACACACAGGAAAGTAATGTCTGATTCATTCTACCATCTTTCCTATTCCCATTCCCCCTCCCTTCCCTTCATTCCCCTTTGTCTAATCCAAAGTACGTCTAATCTTCCCTATCCCTGCCCCCACTTATTGTGATTTAGCATCTTCATATCAGGGAAAACATTGATTGTTTGGGATTGGTCTCCAGTTCTTTTCATTTATTGGCAAATGCCATAGTTTCATTTCTCTTTATGGCAGAGTGTAAATGTACCACATTTTCTTTATCCATTCATCTGTTGAAGGGTTGATAGGCTGATTCCATAGTTTAACTATTGTGAACTGAGCTGCTGTAAACATTGATGTGGTAGCATCACTAGTATGCTGATTTTAAGTCCTTTGGGTATAAACTGAGGAGTGGGATAACTGGGTCAAATGGTGGTTCCTTTCCAAGTTTTCTTAGGAATCTCCATACTGCTTTTCATAGTGTTTGCACCAATATGCAGTCCCACAGCAATTTATGAGTGTACCTTTCCCCCACATATCCTGCCAACATTTATTGTTGCTTGTATTCTTTCTTTAAATTTTGGTAGTTGTAGATGGACAGCATGCCTTTATTTTATTTGTTTATTTTTATGTGGTGCTAAGAATAGAACCCAGTGCCTCACATGTGCTAGGCAAGCACTCTGCCACTGAGCCACAACCCCAGCCCCATGTTGCTTGCATTCTTGATGATTGCCATTCTGACTGAAGTGAGATGAAATCTCGTGATAGTTTTAATTTGCATTTATCTAACTGCTAGAGATGTTGAACATTTTTCTGTATATTTGTTGACCTGTCATAATTCTTCTGTGAAGTGCCTGTTCAGTTCCTTTGCCCATTTATTGATTGGGTTATTTGGTTTTGGGTGTTAAGTTTTTTGAGTTCTTTATATATCCTGGAGATTAATGATGTATCTGAGGTGCAGGTGGCAAAGATTTTCTCCCATTCTGTGGGCTTTCTCTCTTTACATTCTTGATTGTTTCCTTTGCTGTGAAGAAGCTTAAGTGACTGACAGATGCCATAATTTCAGAGCAAGAGGACTAAACATTTGAATGGAGCTTAGGGCTACCAGAAAAGGGAGCGAATCATTGGTCCATTTTACTCACTCTTCCATAGATCCTGGAGGAGCCCCCAAAAGATGCAGCACCGAGCAGGACTGGGTGGGTTTTTTTGTCTCATAAATTTGAAGAATGAGATCCATGGACATAAGGGTGAAAGCAAAATAACAGGAATCATAAGAGCAATATAAAGGTAGCAGAGCCATGTGCAGCGGTGCACATCTGTAATCCCAGTGCTTCAAGAGGCTGAGGTAAGAGGATTGCGAGTTCAAAGCTAGCCTCAGCAACTTAGCAAGGCCCTAAGAAACTTAGCGAGATTCTGTTTCTAAATAAAATATTAAAAAGGGCTGGATACTGGTTCAGTGGTTAAGCAACCCTGGGTTCAATCCCCAGGAACAACAACAACAATAACAAAAAAGCAGAATTCCCAAAGGGGGATTGGTACCAAGAAAGAGTTGCTGATGGGTGTCTGTTTTCTAGGGATTTATGTGAATCTACAGGGTGAAAGAAGCTAGTCATGACCCAATCCTGGGTAAGGAAATCCGTGTCCAAAAGCTCTTCACACACCCTTTCATCCAATCAGGTTACCATGCCTTTTTTTTTTTGGATAGGATCCATGCACTAAGCAAGCTATAATTTCACTAACAGTTTTCCTGCTTATACAGGAATTGGCCTGGCCTTGATGTCTGTAGTTTCTCAGCACTGCTACACAGACACCTGATCTTGGAGGGACCCAAGTTTCCTATTCGCCTGTTTTAACTCTTTGTCTTGCCTCAATAGTAAAAATCACACTATATCTAACCAATATAAATTATAGAATAGTACTATAAAACATAAATATATTTATATTTTCTAGATAATAAGAAGAGGAAAAAGAGACGTTTTAAATTTCTTTTTCTTCTTTCTCAAACTGAAGCATCTTCCTTGGGATATACCTGACTGTAGTTGAAGAATGCTTGAAGACTTTAAAATATGCACATAAGCCTGAGGCCTTCATTATCTTTGGATTCCCAGTAGAGGGGATATTGTCTCTATTTACAAAGAGAAAATCAGTGTTTATTAAATCAAATCTCTCTTGTACCAGGTGGGATCATGTTAATCACCTAGTTCCCTGAATGTATATGTCTTAAATCACTATGTATATTAGATAAAATTTCTTTGAAAGACCTTATCTAGTGCAAACTTGTTTATCTGCCCAAGCAGTATAAGGAACCCAGTAAAAGGACCAATCATGTTTGGTCCTTTTAGTCACAAAAGCACCAACCAATAAAGGTATGATTTTCTGATTTTGTTTGATTATTTGTTATTTCTATTTCTTTGCCAAGACTTCTCATTTTTTCTTTTAATTCCGTGAACACATTAATTACATCTATTTCAAAACCTATGTCTAATAATTAATCTAAGATCAAATCTCATAAGGACCTATTTCCTTTGTAATTTTTCTTATGGTTTCAACCTAGTCACTTTTTTATTCAATATCAGACATCAGCTTATGAGATCATTTGAGGCCTTTTGTCATCCCCGAGATTGATTCATTTTTGCTTCTGGCAGGTATTTGCAATGATTTCAAACTAAGATATCCTTGTGAAATTAAATTCTCATTCACCCTTTTTTCTAGGGGATTGCTCTTCTGGTCTTGGCAGGAAGCCTAGAATTTTTTGTGGCTCCTCTACTGGGGGGTAGTCTCCAAACTGCAGTTTCTTTCTCCAAGTCTTATAATACTATACTGTTGGCAACCCTTCTAAATTTCTCAGACTCTCAACTGAAACTTTAGGAATGAGCCACTATCTCATGGTAAAAGCAATACCAAACACTAGCTTCCTTTCTCTCCAGGATCTGGGCTCCTCATATTCTACCTTACATATCTATGTAGCATCTCCAAATAAGTCTTTAGAATATACCTTGTCCAGCTTGTCCAGTTGTTATTAGAAGGAAGGTTCATTGGATATAGACGTAGAATCTGTTTCTATCCCTATGAGTTATGAATCATGTCTCTTGGTTTTGTCCAGGACATCCACAGGATGCTAGAATAATTGCTATCTTTTCAGTATCATGTTTTCTAGTTTCAGTATGTTATATGGTCATCTGCCAGTAAGCCATGTTGCTCACTAGGGCTAGAGATGAAGTACTGCGTTCTCATAGTATCTACAGAAGATGGAGTGGGATAATAGTAACTGATGGATGAAATTCTGTCTCTTCTCACATGAGTCACTTCTTTGCCTCATCTATTTTTCAAAGGAGTCCAGTAGATACACGCCAATTCACAGTAAGCAGTAAAGGGTTCAAGGATAAATTTCAAGAATATTTTCTCTTTCAGGATGTTTTGGTCCAAAAGACAAAACACACCTTTGGCTTTTCTTAGTATCCATTGCCACAGTCTTAGTTTTTTTTTACCCCTGAATTAGATAAATCCCTTGTTTCTTGCTATCTTTGATTTAGAATCTCCCTAGCACTGTTTCTAGTTAATGTAGGAACATTAAGGGCTGATGCAGCAAAATGACTATGGATGGATTTAGCAACAACTTACTGTCTTTGCCCATTGACGAAGGAAAATAGCAGAGGCATGTGTGAATTTGGCCCATGACACATGGTTAATTTGGATGACAGTGAGGACAAGAATGTTTATCTTAAGCTCTGACATACTGAGAAAATCCAGAATTTAAGTCCTTAGAGAAAGCACTGTATTACGTGAATGTAAATAATTCCACTGCCTCTTCTATGAACTTATAGTTGTCACTTTGACTTTGCTGAGTGTGACTGAGGCAGAGACGATTTCTGTTTTAAATTTCTAACTTATAAGAAGTTGGTTGAAGAATTATCTAGTATTTTTTTCTATAAAGAAACAATCCCATGGACCCAGGAAAAGTCTGTTTGTCTTTCTGAATTCATTCCTAGGCCCTGGAGAAAAGAAAGGTCGAGGTGCTTCTCATGACTGCTGATAGTGGACGAGTGCTGGGAAAAGGCCGCATAAAAAATGGTACAGTTTTGGTTTCACCTTGTGTTCTCCAGTAGACAGTTCTGAAAGAGCAAGAGTCCTTCTGGTGCTTCATCATTTCCATCTCCTATGAGGAAGTCTCATGGTCTTTAGGTGAAAATGGCGGGAAATTGAGGTCAAAGCTGAGTTAGCATGTTAATCAGCTTTTTGCTGCTGTGACCAAAAAAAAACTGACAATCTTAGAGAAGGAAAAGCTTATTTGGGGCTCACAGTTTCAGACATTCAGTCCATGGTTGGCTGATTTCATTGCTCTGGGCCCAAGATAAGGCAGGACATGATGGATATCATGGTAGAAGAAGCAATGCTCTACTCATGGCAGCTGGGAGGCAAAGACAGAAAGAGGAAATACCCTCAAAGAAGATGAACCCTTCCAGGAGAGCCCTTAGTGATCCACCTCCTCCAACCATGCCCCACCTGCCTATAGCTGCCACCCAGTCAGTCCATTCAAACTAAGATGGACTGATTAGGTTACATCTCATAATCCAATTATCTTACCTATATTTCTGCATTAACACAAGAGCTTTGGGGGGAATACCTCTTATCTAAACTGTAATAGGAAGCCAGGCCCTATCTTCCTGTTCCACCAGATGTTACCCCCAGAGCAGCATAACACAAAACACTTACTTCATCTTCCTCAATCCCTTGGTAGTCCAGAAGGGGTTCTGACTGGGATCAGAGTAAAGGTTATTTCCAATGCTGTCAAATCACTCTTAATTGAGAAACAGGGAGCAGATGAGTGTCAAAAATAACAATGCTATGAACCTGGCCTTGGGACCTGGTAGGGTAAATAAATTCATAAAATAAAGCAGTGAGGGTGCTGTAGATGTAGCTGAGCAATAGAGTGCTTGCCTAGCATGTGCAGAGTCCTGGGCTTAATCCCTAACACGGCCAGGAAAAAAATAAGTTGGGAGGGATATAAATTACAAGGAGCAAACACAGGTTGATATGCAGGATAATGAATAAAAGTAACACACAAATGGAGATGAAAAAAAAGGATAAGGGTGTGCCCCTATGTGATAGAGTACATACTTAATATTAGCAAGGCCTTTGGCTCAATCCCAAGCACATCCTCCAGTCCCCCAAAGAGGTTAAGTGTCCTAGAGTCAAGTTTTGGGTCTTAGGTGATTCATCTCTCTGAGATGAATTTTTTCATTCAGCCTGTCTATTCTTCAGCATCACATGGTGGTTTATTTAAATTGCACTTGTTACTTTAAATTCTCTATACATGCTAAGTGAAGGGATTTCTTTAAAAGCCCTTTGTATATTGCATGTGTGGGTTATATCTTTATTGCTAGTCATCAAATGAAATGTCTGAAACTTGTATACATAGGAGGTGCTGAACCCAGCTCTCTAGTCTATTTCTGTTAGTATGTTTTCTGCAGTTTGGGGACCCTGGTGGAGAGATTGTGACAAACTCTAGGTTCTCAAGTCATAGCAAGACTTTATGCACTGTTTCTCCTTTCCCACCACAGTGCTGGTCACTCTCCACATGAAGAATATACATAAAGGAACTTACAAAGAACTTTCTTCAATTCAGGTAAGGACATTTCAGAGATGCAAACTGATAGGGAAATTCTCAGCAGAAAATTGAGTTGGTTCAGTTAAAAGTTTGATCATTTTTGCCCTAGAATGCCTATTCTAGGTGGTTTTAGGTTCAACTGAATCAAAATCACATGCCCACATTACCAGGTCTATAGCCCACAGCTATAGAAAGTCCACTGTTACTTTTTTTTCAGTGCATTTCTTATACTTAACTAAAAAAGTAAACATACAAAACACAGTTTTAGGGGCAGATATAGTATTAAATGAATATAAGGAAAAAGCAAAGCTTTTTAGCCTCCTACTTCTTTATTTTTATTTTTTATTTTTTAACTACACGACAGCAGTGGAAAGGATTACAATTCTTATTACACATATGGGGCACAATTTTTCATATATCTGTATATAAAGTATTTTCATGCCAATTTATGTCTTTATACATGTACTTTGTTGGTTTTTTTTGCATTACAATTCTTAATACACATATATACCACAATTTTTGTATCTCTGTATATAAAGTTTGTTGACACCCAATTCAAGTCTTCATACATGTACTTTGTATGATGATGTCCATCACATTCCACTATCCTTGCTAATCCCCTGCACCCTCCCTTTCCCTCCCACCCCTCTTCTCTATCTAGAATTCATCTATTCCTCCCACCCTACCCAACTATGGGTCAACCTCCTTATATCAGAGAAAACATTCCACATTTGTTTTTTTGGGATTGGCTAACTTCACTTAGCATTATCTTCTATCTACTATCAACACCATCCATTTACCTGAAAATGCCATGATTTTGTTCTTTTTTAATGCTGAGTAAGATTCCATTGTATATATATGCCAAATTTTTTTATTCATTCATCCACTGAAGGACATCTAGGTTGGCTCCACAGTTTAGCTATTGTGAATTGTGCTGCTATAAACATTGATGTGGCTGTGTCCCTGTAGTATGTTGTTTTTAAGTCCTATTGGTATAGACCAAGGAGAGGGATAGCTGGATCAAATGGTGGTTCCATTCCCAGTTTTCCAAGGAATCTCATATTGCTTTCCATATTGGCTACACCAATTTGCAGTCCCACCAGCAATGTATGAGTGTACCTTTTCCCCCATATCCTCACCAATACTTATTGTTGTTTGTCTTCATAATAGCTGCCATTCTGACTGGAATGAGATGATAAATTAGAGTAGTTTTGATTTGCATTTCTCTGACTGCTAGAGATGATGAGCATTTTTCCCTATATTTGTTGATTGATTGTATATCCTCTTCTGAGAAGTGTCTGTTCAGGTCCTTAGTCCATTTGTTGATTGGGTTATTTGTTTTTTCAGTGTTTAGCTTTTTGAGTTCTTTATATACCCTAGAGATTAGTGCTCTATCTAATGTGTGAGTGGTAAAAATTTTCTCCCAGGATGTAGGCTCTCAGTTCACCTCACAGATTGTTTCTTTTGCTGAGAAAAGAAACTTTTTAGTTTGATTCCATCCCAATTATTGATTCTTGGTTTTAATTATTGCACTATAGGAGTCTTATTAAGGAAGTTGGGGCCTAATCCCACATTAAGAAGATTAGGGCCTACTTTTTCTTCTATTAGATGCAGAGTCTCTGGTTTAATTCCTAGGTTCTTGGTCCATTTTGAGTTAAGTTTTGTGCATGATGAGAGATAGGGTTTTAATTTCATTTTGTTGCATATAGATCTCCAGTTTTCCCAGCACCATTTGTTGAAGAGGCTATCTTTTCTCCAGTGCATGTTTTTGGCACTTTTGTCCAATATAAGATAATTCTAATTTTGTGGTGGAAGGATCTACCTTGCTCTTGGATAGGCAGAATTGATATTATCAAAATGACCATACTACCAAAAGCACTATACAGATTCAAAGCAATTCCAATCAAAATCCCAATGGCATTCCTCATAGAAATAGAAAAAGCAATCATGAAATTCATCTGGAAAAATAAGAGACCCAGAATAGCTAAATCAATTCTAAGCAGGAAGAGTGAAGCAGGTGGCATCACTATACCAGAACTGAAACTATACTACAGTCAATAGTAACAAAAACAGCATGGTATTGGTACCAAAACAGGCCAGTAGACCATTGATACAGAATAGAGGACACAGAGACTAACCCCTACTTTTTTGTGTCTGTTTTCCATTAAAGAGACTCTTCTTTAAATTAGACAAGGTAGAAACCACATAGTTAAAGGGTAGCAAAAACTTGAACTCGATGATGTTAGAGGTTTTAAATTTAAAAATTTAGATTAAGTACTTTTTTTTTGACTGTTCGTTTTTGAGTCAGTTTTTTTTATTAGGTTCTAGGTATATATTGGTCAAACAGACACATTCTTTGCTGTGTAGAGATATATCTAGGTTTTTTCACTATGTGTGGATGTTCTCTTGCTGTCTTTGTTCTAATTGATATTCTCTTAAAAAAAAAGATGGAAAAATTATACCAAGCACGGTAGCACACACCTATAATCCCAGCTATGCAGAAGGCTTAGTCAGGAGGATAACAAGGTCAAGTCCAGCTTGGGAAACTTAGATCTTGTCTCAGTATATACCTCAGTATTAGAGCATTGGTCCAGCATGTGTGAGGCACTGGGTTCAATGTTGAATTCCCAGTACTGAAAAGAAAAGAAAAGAAAAATATGAGCTAGTCCAGATGAGAGAGTGCTGGAAAACAGTGGGATCTCCTGGATCTCAGTAGGCTGAAACCAAAAGGCAATAGTTAGTTATACAATATTTACATTAAAATCAAAACAAAATAAAAGCAGAAAATCTTCATGGGCAAAATGCAGAAAGGAAGATATCAGTTTAACAATCTATAATTGACACTATGTTGCATGAAAGATATTTTGGAAGTTATGTTTCACCTAAATAAAGTCTGTGACACCTACTGCCAATAGGACTTAAAACTTAGGTTTTATTGATAGAAATGATATCATCACATTTCTTCATACTTTAAGAACACATTTGAAGCATTTTTTTTTTGTATTTTTTTCTGCTTAGGTCATCATGTCTTAGGTTGCATTTTAACAAAGTGGAATACTTCCAGGCGACATGGTTTAGAGGTTATGTAAAGATAAACTAAAAGGACAAGGAATGAGTCTCACATTAAAGATAAGATTCATTTAATGGGCATCTTAACAGTTTATTTTCATATGTGAAAGGGAAATTCTTTTTAGTTCCATAGAGCGAAATTAGTTTCAATGACACCAAAAATTAATGAAAAACCCATATTAGCTCATTATAAGGATTATAATTTCTAACAATCTGATTGCTCCAAAAATAAAACGAACTGCCTTAAGTAGCAAAGAATTCTTTATCATTACAATAACAAAGCTTGGTCCAATATTTAGAGAAGACCATGCCTATGTGAAGTGAGAAATAATATGCTAAAAACTGGAATTTTAAAAAGCCTTTCTAATATAAAAACTATGAGTCTCATTCTGCTTGGAGAACTATAACAAAATATCACAAATAGAGAAGCTTATAAACAACAAAAACTTATTTCTCATAGTTCTGGAGGCTGGAAAATCCAAGCTCAGAATGGTGGAAGATTTGATATCTTGTGAAAGCTATTTCCTGGTTCTTATATGGCATCTTTTTCTGTGAATAGGAAAGGCAGCTCTCTAAGGCCTCTTTTCATAAGGGCACTAATCCTTTCCATGAAATCACTTGCTAAAGGCCCAGCCTCTTAATACCATCACCTTTAGGGCAAAGATTTTAAGTATTTGTGGGGTTCATGAAGTGCTAAGACTATATGATTTGGGGATCTTGTGAAATTAAGAGGAGGTTGCAAGAGCTTGAACCGTTTGGCCTCAGTTTAATTAGCCTTAAAATATTGAGACAATTTTGAAATTTAATAAAAAATTTTTTAAAAATCTAAATATAAAGACCACCAGGCAGAAATAAAGATAAGGTCAAACCATATGAATTTGTGGTAAATCAAATTGGCAGCTCAGGTGTGAGGGTTCCAATTGAAGGGTCCCAGAGTTGGAGATTGTGATAGTAATGACAGCAGAAATTCAAAAAACAGATTAATTTCATAGTGCTAGAAGGAACAGAATTCAAAGGGTCAACTACAGAGTGCAGCCAGAATAGAGAGGCTAGCAAATCCCCAGGAACTGGAAAGATAAAGGAACTAGAGGGCACACTATGATAGAAAGGAAAGAATGAGCACTAACATGTTTGAGAATACTAGGTTTGGGGAATTCTTATTATCATTCATTCATTCATTCATTCATGGTGCTGGGTATTGAACCCAGGGCCTCAATAGCCAGGCAATCACTCTACTACTAAGCTACATCCACAAAACCCCAAATGGGGAATTCTCTTTTAAGGGAATTCACCATTTTCAGTATCCATTTGTTGAACATTCAGTGCTTCCTTTGTATCAGTTATTTCCTTACTAGACCTCTACTGTGATCATTGAAGAGAATGAGAAAACTATTTCTAGAAGTTTTCAGATTCTATTTCTATAATGTTCCAGAAAGAGCTATGTTGGAATGGCAATTAATTTTACTAAACCTTAAGTAAGATGACCAGTGAAATCACAAGAGGAATAACAGAACAGGAAAGTGATATGAGAATGGGAGAATAGAACTCAGAGTTTGTGAGCAGTGATAGATTGTTCTGAGTTGCAAAGAGGTGTGAGAACTGGACTTTACAATTTCCTTCTTAGCAATTCAGGGCTTCTAAATTGTATAAACATTTTCTAAATTGTTTCTTGACTTTTCTCAGGGTCATAGTCCTATAATGATGATGGTATACACAGTGAACTCTTTTGACTCATGGGGTGTTGCCCGCCACATTCCAGACGGACATAGTGAGTATTCCTTAGTTCCTTTCTCTGGAGAACATGTGGTATAGATGGCACCGACCTGTTTGTTTGCTTATTTCTTCTAATTAGAGTATTTGAGATTTAGAAGATAAGACTCCTACATGTCATAACTTTATAAACATCAACATAATTAAGTAGATATCTGAAGGTAAATGACCACAGAGCATCGACATGAAAGATATCATTGTAATTGAAATTTAAGTTTTAACAGTTTTCATTCTAATTATATTTACTGAGGCTGTAAAAGTAATTAGAATGAGTTGTTCTAACAAGTAGGGGAATTGCATGAAGGGGAATTGGATGGAAGAAGGAAGTTATCTGGCCTCTGATTATCTGATCTTGATTTGCCAGTCCTCTCTGGAGAATTGTTGATAATCATTAAAATGGATTTCAGCTAGCCAGGTGTGGTGGCTCACATCTGTAATCCCAGTGGCTTGGGAGGCTGAGGCAGGAGGATTGCAAATTCAAAGCCAGCCTCAGCAAAAGCGGGGCACTCAGCAACTCAGTGAGACCTTGTCTCTAAATAAACTACAAAATAGGGCTGGGGATGTGGCTCAGTGATCAAGTGCCCCTGACTTCAATCCCTGTTACCAAAATAAAATAAAATGGATTTCAAAGGTGCTATAATTTCAGACCAATTAAAGTTAGAAATAAGACCTTCAGAAACAATAAATTGGACATTTATGTACCTGAGGCAAAAAGGCACAACACCAAATATTTTATATGTGTAGTTTGTGCTAGAAAAAAATATCCTCTCAAACATGAAACCCAGAGGAAAAAAATAATAAATGACTTTGGGTTATGAAAACAAATCTGGGAATAATTCCATGAATCCTTTATTGAATGTATTGGAATGCATTTCAATCATTTCACACATTTTCTGGGTCTGAGATTATGGTGGACCTTGAACATTTTAGGATTAGGTGATTTGAATATCCATGAGGATCTATAAATTCTATACTCCCCCTTTTTACCTTTTCTTCCTGCCTCTCTGCAGTGCTACTTAAGGATGTACGTGAAATGCTCAAGCTTAGGTTCTCCCTCAACTTCTACATGTTCCATGGTGGCACCAACTTTGGTTTCATGGGTGGAGCTCAACATTTGAATGGTTATTACCCTGTTGTCACCAGCTATGGCAAGTACCTGTATCTCAGAATTGTCCTCAATATTGACTACCCCCACATTGGAGACTGAAGCTTCTTAGGTTAGGCCCCCAAAGACAATCTCTGGAACTGTTTGCCTGTTTTGCCATTAACATGTTGGGGATGGAGGATTAGGGATTTGTTCTTCTTGACAGTACTAAAATTTATCTACCATGAGGATTTGAGCTCTCAGGGACTTTGCAAACAGAGAAGTTAGTAGCCTAATCTTCTTCATTTGTTGTACAGACCCTTGTCTTAAAAGTTCCCTCCAGAGCCAGTTGCTTTGGGTATCCACTAATGTGTCTTCCCTAGTACACAAGTCTACTAAGATACCTTCCCTAGAAAGGGTGAATGAAACAAAGGAGTTCACTTAGAAATTGGATAAGAAGGAGAAACCAATAGGCACTATTGGTTTGAGCCTTGGGCTCTCAACCAGGGCTTAGTGGGGGACCCATGGACTGGGGCTTTTTTGCCTCTGATTGAAAGCCCTGCAAAGCTTTTCAGATGTCTCTTAGTTTGAACAACAGGGATGTGGAATTTTCTTATCTAGTGCCCCCTATTTTTTTTTCTCCCAAAGCTGCTGAATTAAGGATCTTTTGCTCAGTACCAACCTCTCCTCTTTTCCTGGAGAAAGAAAATGACAATGAGCCTTTCTTGGAGAAAACAATAAAATTTTCTGTATTTTTCAGAGTATGGGGCACTGCTGAGAGAGAATGGAGATTACACGCCTGAGTATACCACATTTCAAGAGGTTTTTCGGTCTGTTATAGGTACTCGGCAACAACCTCAATATGAATGGTGACTTAGTCTTCTCAAGCAGGAAGGGAGTGAGGGACTGGGTGAACATATTTTGGAGAGAAGTTTGATTTGCTACAGTTTATTTTATCAGTAGGCACTGGGAGTATGCACAAGATATAGAGCCTGCTGCTATTTTTATTAGGTCTTTTTAGTCATATATAACGTTAGGATTCATTTTGACATAATTGTAAAAGCATAAAATATAATTTGTTCTACTTCAGGCCCCAGTATTTCCTCTTTCCCTCTCCTTCTCTCTCCCCCTGTTCTCCTCTTTCTACTTTACCGATCTTTCTGCTATTTAAATTTTTTTAATTTTAAATTTTTAAAATTAGTGTCTTGTGGATATACATGATGGTGGTATATTCATATATATACATAGAAAAATTAGTTAGATTCATTCCACTATCCTTCTCTATCCATCCCTCCACCCTTCCCTTCATTCACCTTTATCTACTCCACTGATCTTTCTTCTATGTTTTTAATCCTCTCCTTCTTTTGGATTAGCTTCTGCATATCAGAGAAAACATTCAACCTTTGACTTTTGGGACTGGCTTATTTTTTTTAGCATGAGAGTCTCCAGTTCCATCCCTTTATTAGCAGATGCCACAACATCATTATTATTCATGGCTGTGTAATACTCTGTTGTGTATACATGCTACATTTTCTTTATCCATTCATATGTTGAAGGCACCTAGGTTGGGCTCCATATCTTGGCTATTGTGAATTGTGCTGCTATAAACATTGATGTGACTCTGTCACTGTAGCATGCTGATTTTAAATCTTTTGAATAAAGGTGTTCAGCACAGGACCATGTTGCTTTGGTCTTAGTTGTACATGGAATCCTCTGTTGAACTTCTAAATTTCAGATGTTCCAGGTCCTTCTCAGAGCTATTATATAGGTATGATATATGGCCTAGTTGAAATGGGAAAGGAGGTGGGGGAATCTGCGAGCATGTGCATTTTCATTGGACTTTAGGAGATTCTGATGAGCAGCCTGGGTTCACCAGGTGGTATTGGTGTGCCCCTTCTTCTTCCAGGATAGCAAGGCACTTGTCTCAGAGCTTAAAGGTATGAGAGGACCCTTACTTAATCATTTCCTGCTTTGATTCTTCTGAAATTAGGAAGTTATGCCGTGACTGGGCCCTTTATTCTTGATGGCTTTGGGATAGCAGGGTATCTAGTGTCTTTGTTTTGGGTTGGGAGGGGGTCTTGGAATGATCCAACTTTGTGTTTTCTCATTGCAGCAGTTCCTATGCCCCTCCCACTAAATTACATACCAAAGAATGCCTATAAGTCAGTGACACTATTATACTTCATGACACTGTGGAACCTGCTTCCCTACCTGGACTTGGTGAGCATTTCCTGGGCATAGACACATGGAAAATTTTTTGGAAAAAAGAGAGAGAATTGAAATAACATGGAGTAAATGAATAAGGGAAAAAAAGGAATCCTTAAAGGTGTTGGTTCCTTCTACCAATTTTACAATTCAGATAGGAAACCTTTCTTTGATTAGAAATCAAAGAAAAATTAGTTAGGGAAAAACTGAATACTAATTCCTATAACACTTATTGAATATTCATGTTTTGGGAACAATATTATTAAGATGATGTTTTAGGCAACTCCCAGTCTAATGAGTAAGAAAAGTGAATGAAGAAGCGATTGTAGGGTCATAGGTCACATGGAAGAGGAAATGAGGCAGCACAGTGTTGTCAAGGCAACATGCTGTGCTAAAGAGTACAAACACTGGAGTCGCTGAGTTGAGTCTTTGCTCCAACATTCACTGGCTATGAGACCTTAGGGAGGTCATTTAACCTCACTCTACCTAAGTTTCCTCATCTATAAAATAAGGCTCTTAATTGTTCTTACCTCATCAGATTCTATATGGATTCAGCAGTTAATGTCTCGATTTGTGTGTATACGTGAGTGAAATTGAAAGTATGTCTTTACCACTGATTCACATCCCTAGACCTTTTAATTTTAAAAAAAATTTGTGACGAGTTCTCACTAAGTTTCTGAGATTGAACTTGAACTTGCAATTCTCCTGCCCCAGCTTTCTAAGTCACTGGGGTTACAGGCATATGCCACCATGCCCCACTGTGATGTGCGTTTTTTTGTGTAATTTGATGGCATTTTTAAAAAGTAGAGAGAATATTAGGGAACCCCCATGCACCTAACACCCAGCTTCAAGTTTATCAATACAAGGCTAATCTCATTTCACCTATACTCTCCTCTTCTCCCCTTACCTTTTACAAGATTATTTTAAAGCAGATCCCAGACTTATCCAACTCCAGCTATATAAATAGTTCAATATGTATACCAAAAGATGTTTCTTTTTTAATAAAAGCAACAAAATCATTATTATCCTTAATAATAATGACAATATTAATTCCTTAGAATTATTGATTTTCTGGGAAATGTTTAGCATCTGGCTTGGAATTAAAAGCTGGTTCATAGTGTTTGCTGATTTTTGGTGGGGAAATATTCCCACCATGGTTAATTTCAGACTGCTAATATGATGATGCTGATCACAAGCTGGGAAGGTACATCCATGGGTGGTTGTAACAAGCTCATACAAGCTATCTCTAACACACCACAGTTTAAAATAATAAAATAGCCAGTACTTGAATTTCTCAATTATCTTGAACTTCTTTTTTAGCATTGATTTGTTCATGTCAGCATCTATGAAGTCTATTATACATCATTTGATGTGTCTCTTTAGTCTCCTTTAAGATTTTTTAATTTTTATTTTATTTGTTGAAAAAGTTTGATTATTTGTACTATAGAATTGCCTACGTTATGAGTTTTGTTTTGCTGATTAGATCACCACTATGTCAAGTAACATGTTTCTAGAGTCACATTATCTATATCTCAGTTTGATAGGTAGTTAGATCTCAAAGCTTGATGGGATTTAAGTTAGTTTTTTTTTTAATCTGTTAGCAAGTATACTTTGTAAATGGTGCTATTGTACTTTTTATGCATCGTATTCTAGGCACATAATGCTGGTTGTTTCTTGGTTTCATAATTGACCAGTGGGTTCAGGAGTTGTTAGTTTCCTTTCTTTATTTTCATTTTCCCATCAACCTTCTACCCAAAGATTTTATTAGCCATTGACAAATATTGCATTAAAATTTCTTGTGGTGGGAATATTTACACCACAGAAATTGCAAACACTACAAATCAGTGTTTTTTCTTCCAGAAAGACAATTGCTAAATGTTTTCCAGAAAATCACTAAATTTAGGGAATTGTATTTATTACATTTGTGATAAATTGTATTTATTACATGTTGTGATGATGATTTTGTATTTTTTAAGAGTTCTAATTTTTTGAGATGTTCATTGAACTGTTTGAAATCCTATGCTATCTGCTTTAAAATAATACTGTAAGGGATAGGGAGGTAATAGTAAGGAATAGATGAAAGTCATGTCTTGATAAATTAAACCAATATTTCATTATAGGCCTTGAAAATGATATTATTCTAATTCTGAAATTCCTTCTGCAGTTACTCACTTGAATTCTTATAACAGAAGAACTCAATTCTTCATCAATTATCTTATTCTGAAGTGTAGTTTAAATAGAAACATCAGGACAAAAGTTCAAGTATTTTCTTTTATCAGAAAAATGATTTTTTCCTACATATCCTCCAAAGCAAGTGAGTGTTTTTCTAGTGTTCTTTGTATGATTATAAACTCATAATTTTTTAAAAACACATTTACCAATTTTCCACCCTATTGCATTTCTTTTTGATGCTCAAACTATCCCATCTTAGCCCAGCAGGAGCCCTTCAAATTGACTTTATGTCCTCTTGATGTGATTCCCATAGCTTTTGATATCTTCTTTGCTTTTTGGTCCCTCTAGATGTTTTAGACTATATGGCTCCAGAGACCTAGAATAATCAGTATTTCTCCAAGAAGTTCATAAGGGCCATTTCTTTTTTTATTTGTTTTTTTTTTTAGTTATACATGATAGTAGAATGTATTTTGACATATCATACATACATGGAGTATAACTTTCCATTCTTTTTAAAATATATTTTAGTTGTTTACAGACCTTTGTTTTTATTTACTTATTTATATGTGGTGCTGAGAATTGAACCCAGTGCTTCACATGTGCCAGGCAAGCACTCTACCAGTGAGCTCCAACTCCAGCCCCTAACTTCCCATTCTTGTGGTTGCACATGATGTGGAGTTACACTGTTCTTGTATTGATATATAAACATAGGAAAGTTATGTCCAATTCATTCTACTGTCTTTCCCATTTTCATCTCCTCTCCCCATAGGGCCATTTCTGTGTGCTAAGAAGTTTGAAAATTTCTCTGGAAGCTATGAGAATCCATCATAAAGCAAAGCTAGGAGTTTCTTCTGCATTTCAGAAGAATTTGATAGTTCTGCGGGGTACAGCTTAGGGTGGGACCATGCTAGAACACTTAAACCATATAGAAGTATACTGAACTTGAGGTTGGTGATAGGTATGAAGAAGGAGGGTTAGGGAAATAGACATTTAAAGTCAGACTCTAAAGTAGGTGATGACTGGCTGATATATAGGATGTGAAGAGGAAGGAAGAAAAAGAGAGAGGACACTCTCCATGCTTTATGCATTTTTGACTGGATGGATGGTGATCCTCTTTTTTAAAGGAAAGAGAACAGGTGTAGATATGTCATGGTGCCTACAATTTGGATAATATTGCATGGAAAACGTTCATGGACCTCCAGATGGAGAAGTCTAGTAGACAGGAGGGTAAATAGCCTTGCAGCACTCTAGGTTAGTACTAGAAAAGCAGTTTTATGAAGAAGTGTGGACAATTAAAGTGTGAACTAGAATGATCTCTCCTAAAAGATGCAAAAAGGGAAAAGAAGAGAAGTCCAACAGTAGACATAATCTGGCACAGCTGGGTAGGAATTCTGGGGACTAGAAGTCTTGTCCAGACTCTACCATGAGTTAATGAGGAAGGCCCACAAATCACTCTCTCTTCTTGACTGCAGCTCTTTCATTCAAAATATAAGAATGACTCATTGGCTAGTAAATGCAAAGAAATATGAGGTTTGTTTAGTAAACAAGAAGGATAATTTATATGCCGCACATAAACATGAGTATCCTCTCATATTCCTTTTGGATTGTTCTGTTTGCAAGGCTGTGGGGGTCATTCCTTTGGAGAACTGGGCTTTGATTGGCAGTTTCTGAGATTTTTCTCTACAGCCTGAACCTTCAGCCTGTTTTTTTTTTTTTTTTTCTGTCTTTGCGACAGCCAACCAAGTCTGTCAAGCCACTCACCATGGAACAGCTGTCTGTGAATGAAGGGAGTGGTCAATCCTATGGATACACGCTTTATGAGACTGCCATTTCCAGTGATGGTATCCTTACTTCAAAGGGCCATGTTCAAGATCGGGGTCAGGTAGGGTGCCATGAAGGGGTTCTAGTTATGCTCATCTGTTATCACTAACAAACTGTGTTCCTGAGGGTGAATGTCTACATTGTGGGGTAAACCATTTTGACCTTCAACTGTTTCTTAACATCTGTTTCTTCCTTGAAATCTTTTATATATAGACTAGTGTGTGTCTGAGGTACACAGATACCCTTGGGAATTGTACCACTAAAACTTACAGGAGCTGATGATTTTTTTTAATGTTTTTTTTTCTCCTGATGGTATTTTATAAAGAACTTACATAGTCCCTATACTTATTTTATATTAATCCTTAATATTTCCATTGCATATTACAGTTGTTGTTCTCATTTAACTCTTAAAACAACTGAGTTATTTGTTACAAACAAAGAAACCTCAGCATGTTAGATTTCTTTTGCCATGAACGTATACATGAGAAAATGGGCTTAAAAGGGGGAAAGATTTATTTTAGTTTCAAAAGATTCAGTTTATGTTGCCTGGCTCTGTTGCTTTGTGCCTGTAGTAAGGAAGAACATCATGGCAGACACACATGGTGGAAGAAAGCTGCTCACCTTATGGTGACCAGGAGGCAAATAGAGAGGGCAGAAGAGGTAATCCCAAATGTCCTAACTTCCACTAGCTCCTATCTCCTAAATTTTCTATTACTTTCCAATAGCACCACAGATTGGGGGCCAAGACTTTAGTTAATGGGCCTTTGGGGTACACTCCAGACCCAAACCATAATACTCAGAGAAACTAAATGACTTTTAAAAGCTGTTCAACTAGAAAGCTGCAGAACTGCAACTGAAGCCTTCATCACATGGCTTCAGGTTAAGAGCTGTTTTCTCTAAGCATTGTGAAATTTTCTTGCTGTCATACTTTTCATATCATCATCCTCCCAGGCTTCCAGTATAGGTCAAGTATAGGTCAAGTTTAGAAAATCCAAACTCTGAAGTACTCAGAAATTCAAAGCTTGTTGAGTGCCAATATGATGCTCAAAAAGTTTCAGATTTTGGATTTTTGGATTAGGTATGTCCAACTCGCACAGTCTATGAAAGTATTAACAGCAAAAAAAAAAAAAAAAAAAAAAAAAAAAAAATCCAAAATCTGAAACACTTCAGGTCCTCAAGACTTCAGACAAGGGATATTCAACCTCTACTTCTATTTTGTGTCTTCAGCCTTCCCCTCCCTATCTTTAGCTACAGACCATATTTCTTACTGTTTCCTGTACATTTATCCTTACATAATTTTCAAATTCATCACATCCAAAGCAAAACTCACTATCTTCCTAACTAAGCCTCATATTGGCTTATACACTCACATCCTCTCAACCTACAAATATTGTTCTCTTGTTCTCTTTACTGCTTTTCTTTATTACTTATTTTCAACTGGTCCCTGTGTGGTTCAGTATTATTCAGTTGTTCTTTTAATATACAGACTGTTATTGCATTAGACTTGTTCTTGTGTTTCACATCTCCTATTGGAATGTCACAATATCTCTTACTATTTCAGACTGCTTGCTCTCATCCTCTGACCTCTTCCTTGCTGAACACATATTGCTGTCAGTGTTTTCTCTCTCAGGTAAAAGTCTCATCATGGCTACTTCTCTTCTTACAGTCATCCCTTAATTCCACGATTCACCCATCACCATGCCTGTGAAGTAGCTTGGGGTCTGCTGCTGTTTAGGATCTGTCATTCCTTTCTCATTAGTTCCACAGTAGTCTGTCCACTAGTTCAGTGTCTCCATGGTTGCCACTTTCATGTGTTCTGATCATTTCCTTGTGTAGTTCCTTGGGTTCCTCAATGGCCAGCCTTATTTTAACCTAGATGAACTCCTCCCTATGGAAATATTTAGTTCAACAGTAGTTGTTCAATAATTGGTCATAAGATATATAAACCTTATAATTAAACTCCAAGATTAAAATGTGAATTATGCATTTTTTTAGCATTAATATTTTTTGTTTTTAATATTTGTGAATTTTTATTGTTCTTCCTAGTCAAATCTCATTTGAAAATTTGTGGTTTAATTTAAATAATATAAAAAGCAAAATTATTTGTCCTTATTTGGTCTTATATGGCTACAGTGGATTCTTCTGATTGACTTATTAATCTAAGGCTGAACAATATGATAGGTAATAGAAAAGAAATAGATTATCTCTAAAACCAGGTAGAGTATGGCAGCAGATTGGAATTTCTAGATAAGAATCTGGTCATCTGGCAAAACTGGGTCTATTGCAGAGTTGAACCCATGGGGAAAGGCACTCTGAAAGAACAGTTGCTGTTTCTCTAATTCTCTTGCTCTCCCTTTGCCATCATTTCCCTCACAATACTAATTTGTTATCTACTTTATTTTTCCCACTAATCTTCAGATCTTTTTGATTTTTTTCCCCCTCTACATCCTGCAGTGGAGCTAGGGCCCATATTCCATATCAGGACACTATTGAATAGACCTCATCTCGAGCATCTCAACACTGTTCTACATTACATATAATCTGTTTTTGTGAACTTATGATCAGCTTATAGATTTCTGGGAGACAAAATTCATTATTTCTGATGTTTGTCTTTTCAAATCTGTTTCCTTTTTTTTTTTTTTTTTTTTTTTTTTTTGCTTATGAGGACCTAACAGTACTTTCTTCTTCTTTGGCAGGTGTTTTTGGATGACAAGCACGTGGGAATCCTGGATCATTCCAAAGATGAGCTAACTATTCAGAAACATGTATATAACCAAATGCTGATTGACAAATAATTCTAGCATCTGCTAGGCCATGTACCCAACTATATGTGTGGCCTGCTCTATAATAGCACATTTTCTCCTTCACTGCCTTTTGGATTGATCCTTGCATAGGAACCCAGTAGGAACAAGGGAAGGTTGTATACATCTCTAAGGTACAGATACATAGAATTTGAGGGAGCAAAGCTTTTTTATTTTGAATATTTTCTGCTCAAAAAACAGGTTGGTCCCTGGTTTCAATAGCATTTTAGATGAAGTGTGTGGGTTCCTCTTTCCTCCCTGGAAGACTTGGCCCAGAGAGTGGGGGGATGAAAAGGAAGGGCAGGAACCCAAGGGTTTGCCTGGCTTAGAGCTGGAGATCCACAGGGTTCTGCTGGCTGTTAGTCACCCTGCCTTTGTTCTCATCTCAGCTTCAGGGGAGGCCCAGCAGGTCTACAGAATAGTACCTGAGTAGAATTCACTCTGGTGGGTCTGTCTTCCGCAGGACCACCAGGAATACCACACTCTAAGGATCTTGGTGGAGAATCAAGGCCGACTCTCCTCTGGGAAGAGCATGAACCAGGAGAGAAAAGGTGGGCTCCAGATGCAGATGCTGAGAACTCGCAGCACTCCGGACTGAGAGCAGATGGAGACAGGCATATGGTTGGAAGAGAGCATGCTCTTTGGCTGTGAGACACCTATGTGTAGAAACTGTGATGATTCCTTTGTGTTCTGTAATTACCAAGCAGAGCCAGCACTGGGCATTTTTTTTGGGGGGGGGGATTTCAAAAGTAGCTCCATTGGGAGAAAGCTATAGAGGTCTCCCTGGCCAGGGGTCCTCTCTCAGGATTTTGCCTCCTCCTTCCTAGAAGGCTAGACCTGTGTATGTCCTTCCCTGAACCCCAGAACTCCCAGGCAGAGTCACACACCTTCCTTCTATCCTTAGTGATTTGACATGCATGAATGTTCCAATGAGTCTGAAGCCCTATGCCAGCCAGACCTGGCAGGAGTTGCTGTGACCTCTGTGCAATAAATGTGGAAGATGCAGGCACCATCTAGGAGAGATGTACACTTAGAAGGAAAAATGTATGTAGGATTTGGGATAGAGATGTAGCTCATGGGTAGAGTGCTTGCCTAGCATTTGTGAGGTCCTGGGTTCAGTCCCTAGTACTGCAAGAAAAAAGAGAGACAGGCAGACAGACAGACAGACACAGGAGAAAAATTATGTGTAGGAGTTTGCGGAAACCTTACAATGGGGCTGGAATCCCTGGTTATTGTCTGTGCATATCTCTGCACCCTTCCAGCCTCCTTTATGTCCCCCTTTTTTCCAATATCCTATAGGTTTAACTGGGGATATTTATCTGAACAATTCTCCATTAAGAAAATTTACAATATACAGCCTGGAAATGAAAAGTGTATTCATAAAAAGGTAGGTGCCTGACCATTGATTCTAGGTGATTGATAAAGATGGGAGAGCATGTAGATATGGAAGAAGCCTCAGAGTTCCTCCAGATGCACCTCTGAGTTTTCAGATAGGGAAATCAGAGACCAGAATGTTGAAGAAAATAATTCCATGTTTTGTAGCTATGTGGAGGCAGCTGGATTCATGACTTACTGCATTATACATGCTGAAGGCATAGCCAGTGCCATAGTGGGGGGACACCAGATTTCAGGGAACAGACTGAAGAAAGGTATGACAATCCTATTTGACTCCCTTTTAGGAAACTCCCCAAAATCTGGAAGCTAATCACAGAGAAAGTTAAGGGCCCTGCCTTCTTCCTTGGCTACCTGAAAATCAGTGGTGATCCCAGAGACACCTTTATACAACTGGAGGTTAGTACAATTTATCCCTTGCCCATGTGTCATCCAACTACACACCCCTAAGAACCTTTTAACAAACCTCATTTAGTGTATAGTCCCTGCCCTGTGTGAGGGAATAGAAGCTCCCAAAGACCTCAGCTATTCTGCAGACATCTGGGAGATTGTCTCTCCCCCAGGGTTAAGTAGGGCAGGGTTAGAAGGTAAACAAATATGACAGAGATATGAGGAGTTGCCAGCACATATTGGCTGCCACACCTGAAATTCTGCAACTCTAGCTGTTTTGAGCCTGGCATATTTTAATGAGTACCTGATGATAAGTGGAAATTCTCTCTCCTGGCTTAGGGCAGACACAAGGAGATGAATTAGAAATTAGTGCCTCCCTGAGGCTTGGATGCTGAGTTAATCCCCTGTCAGAGACAGTATCACAGGACTCTGGATTTACCTGCCACATAAGATTTTAGTTGGTATTCCACCCTGTCTGGGTATATCTGTACTGTGATTTGGTGTGTCAATGGTATATGAGGTGTGTGTGTGTGTCTTCATCCCTTATGTCTTTACATCTAGAACTTATACCCTGAATCCTGCATTCTCATGATTTTCAGGGCTGGAATAAAGGAGTAGTATTCATCAATGGACAAAACCTAGGACGCTACTGGAGTATAGGACCCCAGGAAACTCTCTACCTTCCAGGACCCTGGCTCCATACTGGAACAAATGAGGTGAACCCACATGGTGCCCCATCTCCACCAGGTTACTTCCTTTGAGTTCTTCTGCCTTGCTTCTGAGATGAAGCTTGAATTTCATGACTGCCCCACAGGATTTTTGTTTTTGTTTTGTTTTGTTTTTTGCAGATTATCTTGTTTGAGGAATTGGAAAGTGGCATAGAGGTTGGGTTTAAAATGGAACCTCATTTAGGTATGGCAATCTCTTTGTTTATTTTTGTAGTACTAAGGACAAAACTGAGGGCCTTGTGCCTGCCAGAAAAGTACTCTACCCTGAACCACATCCCTAGTCCCTCAGTATGGCATTCTGAAGGGTAATGAGCTTTTTGGATCTTTCTAGATGTGATAGAGATTTTTTTAAAAGGCAGGCTGTGCATTATCTCCCAGGACCCTGAAGCCTGCCTCTGCACACAGTGGATAAGACTTTCTCTTGTACCTGTCATAGCCCCATTCATGCCCTCCTGTTTCAAGATGAACTAATTAACTCCATTCTCTGACATCCTTACCTCAACTCCCTCAGCCTCCTTTCCCAGCATTCCTACTATATTTTCAGGGTCCCTTTTCTTATTGTGATCCAATCCAAACATGTCTCTTATCTTTTCTGAGATATATTGTGCTTCCTAGGACTTTTTCTCAGGCTTCCATATTACATAATTCCAAGACACTTTTTCTGGTTGTTGTAGGCAGGGAATGTATGGACTAATTATACAAAGCCCAACTGTTGCAGATGTTCTATGTTTGTGTATAGAGAATGCCCACTTTTTGGGTCCCTAGCCTCTCTAGTGCCTTTTGTTGGTAGTTAGATCCCAGTATCTTTCTTTGTTCCCCCCCACCCCGCTTTTTTATTTGCATGTTAGACATGGAACCCAGGGTCTTGTGCATGTTTGGCAATGAGTCTACCCCTGGGCTATATCCTCAGCCCCAGATATACTTTTGGCAAACCACTTTCCCTTCAGTAGAGTCTTTTTGGACCTAATAATCAAGTTGTGCTTCCTACCCATTGGTCACATGTGACATACAATAGACCAACCAGATTTTCTTTTCCAGGGTATTGAGTCATAAGTGGTGTGTAGTAAATGGACTGAGCTGTCATGTGAGCAATGGGGCTGTGAGTAACCCATCAATCCTGGCACTTTGGTCACCACAACCACCTTGGCTTCTCGATTCAGCTCCAGCTGCCTGGAGTCCACCATCCACTTCCTGATCTGCCAGCATACCACTCTTCTGGCTTAAGTTATCCCACCTGTTTCTCATGTTTACTACAAAATAAGTCTACCCAGTGCACACCATTTGTCATGCTGCCACCTTAAAAGCTATAGTGACCACCAAATAAAATGTTGAAAAAAATGAGAAGATATTCAGAATACTTGATCTCATAAGTATAAATTGAAAGCAACAAGTCAAATAAAATACAAATGCATGCAGGAAATGACAGGCAATTCATATATGCTTTGTGAGTTTTAAATGCACATTTTTCCTTTTATTGATCTTTCCATACCATTGGTATTCCATGCTCAGGTAAAAACCAGTTGTTCTTAGAGGCTGTCAACCTCTCTTTACCACCTTTAGTACCTGACTCAATGTCCTTTTTGATTCCCTGCTCTTACTCTGGGTTCTCCTGTGGATGGTCCCAACCCTTCTCAGCCATAACAAAGGGCAGAGAGAACTGTCTGAGCTCCTGGAGTGAATCAGCGTGGCCCAGTACAGGAGGAGGGCAGACTTACAGAGTTTGGTTTTTCAAGCCATTACAAATTCAGCATGGTGGGATAGCTGACAGGCTGTCTGGGAAGCTTGCAAAAGGTGAGTTGATATTAAGGGCTACCGAGGAGACTACCAAGCCAAGACAAAAAGGAATCTCAGCCAGATCTCGGAAGCTCCCTGACCTCAAATGAGGGCCAGGCTTAGGTCAGTTGCACAGAGGCCACTAGACCCTAGTCAGCCCAGAAGCTTAAGATCATGCGTAAACCTCTTTTAACCTACATCTGTAAATGTTAGTGGCCAGCTGTACTTATATAAAAAAAGTAAGGAGCTACTTGCTTCAGTGTTTCCTTCATGTTCCATGCTGACTCCATTCTCTCATCTGAAGCCCATTAAGAAAGCAGAACAAATCTTAATTCCCTCTGTTTCTTTCTTCTCCCCTCCTTTACTGAGAGCCCCTAAGTATCATGTTTCTCCATATCATAATCTTTTACCTTAATACTACGGCACACCCTCACAGTCACCTAGAAGGCTTGTTAAAACATTGATTTCTGGTCCTCATCCCTGGAATTTGCTTTGGTTGGTATGGGGTGGGGGCCTGAGGATTTGTATTTCTAACACATTTGCAGTGATTCTCATATTGCTGGTCTGCAGGGGGTCACACTTTGACAAACTTTGCCATAAAGCAGGCTCTCAACTACATAGTCTGTGAGGCCAGATACTTCTTTGTGACGGGGACTGACCTAATCATGGTAGGATGTTTAGCAGCCTCCCTAGTCTCTCTACTTATTACATGCTAGAATCACCCACCCCCGAGTTGTGATAATCCAAAATGTCTCATCAGATATCATTAAGTATCCTAGGGGGATCAAAACTCCTCCAGGTGTCCACACTGCTGAGGGGCATACCTGATTGGGCCAGAAATGACACTTTTGCTACTCTATTGGAAAGCACTGGAACTGGGTCCTTAGAGATCAACCCTAAATTTATAAAAGGTAGAAAGGAATTTGGGAAGTTATCTTTTGGGACAATGTCTATCTGGGACCCCAAGTCTATTCTGCACAACACTAAGTTCTAAATAACAGAAACCGTCTATTATTTTTCTCTTTTTCTTGTATTACTTTTGAAACAAATTCTTATATTCTCAAAGGTAAATGGGTTCCTCAGGTGAATTGGGGTAAAGATTATGCCTGGGGGAGGCTAAAGATAAAAATATATTACTCCCTTTAACACCTATCAGCAAACAAACAAGACATGGGATGATGCACACATTATATACATAAAAGGGAATAGCTCATCACTGGTTCCAGGCCTTCTGTCCTCCATCTTCATGACCACCAAGGGTTCTAGGCAATGTGGAGAGCTCTCAGACCTGCTATGCACTCTCATCCAAGTTATTCACTGGAAGAAACTTTAAGGGGGAGAAGATTGTATGGCAGTGGTGATTCTTCCCCAATAACCAAAAGTTAGCATCTTTGGTGAAATACTGGACCAAATTATAGAAAATAGTTTTTCTCCACAAAACTGAAGTGTGTTTGCCCTTTCATTGTGTCTTTATGTTCTATCTTGATTTTAGGCATATAGGAGATTCACAAATAAGCTAAATTTAATTGCATTGAACATTCCCACCTAGATTCTGAAAAAAAAATTGAACAGGGATACTAAATATCAATTTTATTTTTATTTTGTGGGGGTGGGGATTGAACCCAGGGCCTCATACATACTGGTAAGTACTTATCTTTGAGCTATAACTCCTTAAAATTTGTGCTCCTCCTACCTCAGCCTCCTGAGTTACAGAGATTACAGCTGAATATCACTGAGCCTGGCCTCACCATCCTTTTTTTTCCATATTTTTAAAAATTGTGCATTTTAATTGTACATATTGCTGGGAATTGTTGCTACATAATTCTAAGTGTACTCAATAAAACAATATAATTTGGCCAATATCATTCCCCAGCTCACCTCCTTTTAACATTTATTTATTTATGCTAGGGATTGAATCCAGGAACACTTCAATCACTGAGCCACATCCTTCAATTTTTTTTTGAGACAATGTTTCACTAAATTATTTAGGACCTCACTAAATTGTGGAGGCTATCTTTGAACTTGCTATCCTCCTGCCTCGTCTCTCAAGTTGCTGGGATTACAGGCATGTACCCTCATGCCCAGCCTCATCCTCCCTTTTTAAAGCAAGTTAAATTTATTTTGCTTTTTGAATTTTTTCTTTTATTTAATTCTTTCTTGGTGCTTTATAATTATACATAATAGTTAGATTCATTGTTGCATATTTATACATGCACACAATATAACAGTATATTTGGGTCAGTTTTGTTCTCCAGTACCTTTCCGTTCCCTGATCCCCTTCCTCTATTCTATTGATCTCCTGTCTAGTATCATAAGATCCCCAATCCCAACCTTTTTTTCTCTCTACTTTCTTTCTACATATGAGAAAAAACATATGACCCTTGACTTTCTGAGTCTGACTTGTCTCATTTACCATGATGTTCTCTACTCACATCCGTTTGCTTGCAAATGACATGGTTTCATTCTTCAAATAAAAGTCAGTTGTGTATATATACCACATTTCTTTATCCACTTATACATGGATGGACACCTGGGTTGGGGCAAACTATATGGAAAATACAAATTGTGGTTGCTTTTGGCACATGCATAAAAGGAGAGAAAATGATTGACACAGGGGACTAGGAGGCTGGCTGTAGCCACTCTGCAGACTTGACATCCTTTAGATGATACCTTAATCTCAATCCCCATGCCAGCATGGCACCACTGGGGGCAAGTTTCAGACACTCTGCCACCTGAAGTCCAGTCAGTAGTCGACTTGCCATCCTGACTTGCTCACCAGCATGTGGATGAGCAAGTATCTCATTTGTTTTGTCTGACTAGGAGAAATCCTGAGTGTAATCCCCTCATTTTGAAGAGACAGCAAAACAGACCCAATAGAGAAAACTTGTTCTCTGGAGAAAGAAACGTGGATTCACATGTCACTTAACCATCAGTATCATCCTCTAAAGTCATTTTAGTAGCTTAGTCCAGAGATGGGGTGACACACTGTTGCTGA
Organism: Callospermophilus lateralis; assembly: GCF_048772815.1. NCBI lineage: Eukaryota > Metazoa > Chordata > Mammalia > Rodentia > Sciuridae > Callospermophilus > Callospermophilus lateralis. The sequence continues at coordinate 93,390,009 of NC_135306.1, read as the reverse complement.
CTTGCAGCAATAATCAGAGAAGGCTCCTCAGAGAGATGAGGCTTGCCGCATTGCTTCTACTTTCTAGATGTCAGTAGCACCTAGGCCTCCAGTTACAACTACCCCAAATGATTCCAGGCATCACCAAATGTCTTCTGTGGGTAAAAATTCCTCTAGGTGAGAGCACTCTACCATGCGGCATTTCTGTTTCTCCCAATCAGAAATGACACTTTTCTAGGCTGGGTGTATATCTCATAGATTGTGTGCTTAGCATGCTCAAAGCCCTAGTTCTACACAGGAATACACAAAAACGTACACAAAAGAAATGACACTCTTTCTACCCCATAGGAAAACACTAGAACTGGGGCCTCATGTATCAACCCTTAATGAATAAAAGGCAAATATGAAAGGATTTGGGAAATCCTGTTTCAAGATGATGGTGAATCTGTGGCTCCATTTTTCCTTTGTATAATTATAGTTCTGAATAAACAAGGCTGAGGTACATCTCTGAAGCTGGTCATGTGCCTCTTGCAGTAAGCATTTTTCCATCCAAAAACATTGAATTTCCTCTTGTTATGATTTGAATGTGTATTTTTTCTCCCAAGGGCCAATGTATTGGAGACTGGGTCCCCAAGGTGGTAGTGTTTGAAGATGATGGAACCTTTAAGAAGTGGACCTAGTGGGGGTTGTTAGGGTCATTGAAGATGTACTCTTGGAAGAAATTAATGTAGCTTTCAAGGGACCCCTTGAGTTCTCAGAATAGTGAGTTATAAAAATGAATGCAACCCCTAAATCACTCTCTGGCTTCCTGTTTTAAGACACAATCTCTCCCCTCACATGGGCTCCTGCCACCATTGTGATATCATCTGTTGTTAGGAGACTGAATAAATGGGGCTTTCCCAGTCTTGAAATCTAAGCCTCCAAAATTATGATCTAAATGAACATTTTTTTTCTTTTCAAAATTAGCTAGCCTCAGATATTTTGTTATAGTACTGGAAAATGAACTAACACACCTCTTGTTTACTATATAGTTGAGATTTTTATTTTGCTTTAATGAAATCCATGAAAAAAAAAAAAAGAAAAGAAAAGCCAGTTTTTGGAAAGGAGATTAGGTTAAATAATATACTCCAAGTGCATTAGAGCAGAGTTAAGAAAGAGCCTAGTGCTATGGAGCTGTCTATGGCTGTAGCTTCTCACTGTTGGTGTGTATCACAATCATCTGGAGAGCTAACAACAAATGGAGAGGTCCAGGCTAGTGGAAGTAGCATAAGGCCTGGACATTTGCCTCAGCTTCCTGAGTCACTAGGATTATAAGCATATGTCACCACATGTGGCTCAAAATTTTTTTTTTAAATTTTAAGTGTTTACTAATTCATTTAAAATAATGACAATAAATCCATGATGTTTTATGAAATATAAAAAGTATATTTAAAAAGTCAAAATATTTTTTTCAGCAAAATCTACTTCAGATATTAGGTATGTTACATTTAAAAAAATATTTAGGTTATTAGCAGAAATAAAGTTTACCAGCTGGTAACACTAGTACCTTTATTTTCCCTTTCCATATTAGTAATGCAAAAACAGAAGGTAAATCTCAGTTGAGATTTAATCAATTTGAGATATTTAATTTTGAATTGTCAAATAATGTTACTTATTAACAAGAACATTCCAAAAATCTGTAAATAATATACTAAGAAATAAAGGCTTTTACATCTAATGATTTTACTTACATGTATTTTCATATGATTTCCCCCTCCCCTTTTTTGCAATGAGGCGATCAAACCCAGGACTTCATACATGCTAGGCAAGTGCTCTACTGCTGAGCTACATTCTCAGCACTTTTCATGTTTTCTTACATGGGAGAGAAAGGAGTAATGCTTCATAAATTCTGGAGCATAACTTACTTTCTCTTTGTTTTTAATATATAGAGCTCTCTTGGATCCATGGGAATGTGTGTGACATGAGGACATGACATGAGGACATCATCTACCTAGCATGGTTTGGTAATGGAAAGCTGAGAACATAATGTGTTATATCATTGTATATTAATGTAGAAATTTTCAGCAGCATGAGGTGGTATAAGCGTATAATCTCAGTGACTGGGGAGACTGAGGATTGCAAGCATGTAATCTCAGTGACTAAAACAAGAGGATTGCAAGTTTGAGTCTAGTCTAGGCAACTTAGTGAAACTCTGTCTCAAAACAAAAACAAAACAGCTGGGATTCAACTCAATGATAGAGCACCCTTGGGTTTAATTCTCAGCACAGGATAAAAGAAAAGCAGAAATTTTAAATCCTTCTAGTTATTTGTGGATTAAAATCCACCCATTAGAAATGCAATAGTAAAGAACTAAACCTACACATCTGTTCCTAGTCACGTCATCCATTTTTACTGCTTTTAGAATTATAAGCTCATTTATCTGATTGCCTACTTAACACCTCCTTTGGGTTCTCTATCTCATCCCATCACCTTGTTCTCCCAGTCTGCACAGCTTGCAAATAGCCAAACTCTGGAAGTCATGTTGGATCCACATTTTCCCCTGTCCCCATATCACACCCCTCCCTGTGACCATCTGCTTGTGGCCTCTGAAGTACTTTTAGTGTGTTCACTTTACCAGTCTTCCTTGACATCATCAAAACCAAAGCCCTTGTTCTTTCTAACCTAAAGCATAAAAATAACCAACAGTTTTCTTACTGCCTTCATCATTTATTTTTCCCCCATTGTATAGCAGCTGGAGTGACATTTCAGAGCTCTGAACAAGACATGACTTCTCTTTCAAACTTGCCAAAGCTTCCTGTTTATTTCAGATACAATCTATACTCCTTCCCCTGGGCTCTTCTGTCCTGCTTCATTTGGGTTTTACCAAAGTCTTAACAGTCTTAGACAGGCTACTCTCTCTGCTCTCTTACTCTTCAGCCACATGGAGTTCCTGTACCTCCTCCAGCACATTCAGCACTCGCCTCCTTGGGGACTCAGAACTGACTCTAATACAATCTCCCTAGTCTGATGATAGGGTAAGAGGAAAAGAAAGACATCTCTCATCTCCAGAGGATGCCATCCTTTGACTAAATATTCCTTGACCAACTTGTCCTATCTTCACCTACACTATGTTTTATCACATGTGCCTGGTCTTTTCCTGCATAATTATTCTGTATTTATTGTTGTTCACTAATCTGGGAGAAGGGAACTTATCTGTCCACATTTACTGTTTGGTCACCATCATGCCCCCAATTTTTTTAATATTCTATTTTTTTACTTGTCAATGGATTTATGTGGTGCTGAGGATTGAACCCAGAGCCTCACATGACCAAGCAAGCACTCTACCACTGAGCCACAAGTCCAGCCTCACACCCCAATTTTTACTGGGTTTCTGGCACCCAATGGATGCTCTGCAACTGTTGTCTGAATGCTTTGGTCAAGTGTGCTTTGATAAGGACCAGTGTTTTACAGAAAGCTATCACTACTTGAACTGTTCTATTTAAAAGAGAGCCAATTAATTTGTCTTATTGGCCTGTACTTGAGGTATTTTTCAGTGTAGCTTACTTTTCTTCCATTTTCAATTAACTATTCAGAGAAATGTCACTTGATGGGTGTCTGATATTAGGTCAGGAAGAAGGAGCCCTTTAAGACTAGGTGTCCTCAAGAAGAGAGAATAAAGCATGTCTATCTGAGCCTGCTGAACCAGTTTTGCTTCATAAACCGATCCTAATTCTTGAACTCTTGGATAGCAATTGTTCCACATTTAGAAGCTCTTATTAAACCCAGGGCCTGAACATAATAGGCAAATGTCCTACCACCGAGTCATAAACCCAGCCCTCTTAACACACATTTGAGTGCACTGTGTCAGAATTCTTAAAGCAAAATGAATGTATTTCCATTTTTAAGACCCCCAGTAATGCTCACTCTGGAAAACTGAACCATTACAAATAAGTTTTCTTTAAAAAAAATTTTCTCCCTTCACTTTTGGCTTCCAAAATTATGTTTAAAGTTCCTTGATTCTCTGCAAAGCTTTTATACAAATGCAAACACCAGAATTTTAATCCAGACTGGAGAAAAGCACAGTGACATATCTATTATATTTGTGGGTTTAAAATTTTTCAATATTTGATATCTAAGATCCTTTGTAAATATTTTTTTTCCTTAGGGTAAGAAAAAAAAGAGTTTGGGGCTAGGGATGGAGATTTATGGTAGCATGTACCCAGCTTAGGCCTAGCATGTGCAAGGGTTCCATCCCTTACACTGCAAACAAACAAACAAACAAATGAAAAAAAGCTCTAGTATAAATTTTGCAATCAGAATCTCTATAAGTTGTTCATCTCCTAGTCTTTTCCTGGGAATCTTTCATGTTAATCTTAGGGAGCAACAGGTAACCTTGGACATGAATTATATATCACTAAGGGCTATATACAGTTAATAATTTATTTTGGAATTTGCTGGGAGCCATCAGCCAAGTAGGTATGACAAATTCCTTGCCAGCTTACTCCCATGCTGTCTAGTGGAAGGACTTCTGAAAGGTGACCTTGCTCAAGGACCAGGGCAGGATCCATGTTTAGGGTGTTCCCCCTTTAGAATAGGGTGGTTTAGCATAATAGGAGATTAGGGTGTTCCCCCTTTAGAATAGGGCAGTTTAGCATAATAGGAGATTAGGGTGTTCCCCCTTTAGAATAGGGCGTATCCTGCTGCTGAGTTCCTCTTGAGTTCTTAGGGTCAGATAGTATATTTTGGGAGACAGAAGCCCATGTGGAGTGGATTTGGGCAGAGAGTGGATTTGGGCAGAGTGTGGATTTGAGCAGAGAACGTGGATTCCCCCAGAACGTGTTTGTAGACGGCCGGTGTGAGTTCGGGAATAAAGAATTGCTGTTTGAATCTACAAGCTGTGTGGAGACTCGTAATTTGTGCCCAGCCAGAGACTGTAACATCTGGTGGCTCGTACACGGAACGTCTGAAACTTGGAGGTAAGTGAAATTGCTCGCCCCTGAGGGAAGGTGAGAGAATGGGTGACCATTTCAAAAAACAATGTGTTCTTCTTTTGATTTATTTTGTTTTTCTTTCAAGCTGCCTATCCCTAGAAATTTCTCAGGCAAACTGGAAAAAATGGTTGACTAAAGGCTTGAAGTTTGTCGGCCCTGAGGAAGAGAAAATTGATACAACGATTTTTTATTCCGTTTTTGCTTCATTCAATTTCAGTTTTGTTTTGTGTTATCTTATTGGGTTGTGTTATCTTTATAGTAGATTAAAACAAACTGAAAAGATGTTAAGTAAATTGTTAGAGGTTCAGAACATGGAGAAAGACATTTTAGATCAAGCAAAAGAGAAGGTCTCTCGAGCTAGTCAGACAGAGGAAGAAAATTTAAAGGAAAAGGGGTTGTTAGGAAAAAGGCCACAACAGGAGGCTGTTACTAACTCCGTTTTATCACAAGAGGGTTTAATTCAACCAACAGCCCACCGATAGAGACAGCTGAGTGGCCCTCAAACCCCGTAGTTGATAATTGGGATCCTGAGACAGGACCTCGAAGATTAGCCTGCCCTGTACTTGAGCAGGCAGGAGGGCAGCAAATTCACCGTGCTTTAGATTTTAAAACAGTGAAGCAGTTAAAAGAGGCTGTAACAACCTATGGTCCCCAAGCTCCCTTCACGGTGAGCATGGTCGAGTCCATTACTAACTTGGACATGACGCCAGCAGATTGGGCTAGCATGTGTAAATCTGTGCTAAATGGAGGACAATATTTGTTATGGAAGGTTGCCAATGAGGAATTTTGCGCAGAGACAGCTAGGCGAAATGCAGCAGCCGGTTACCCTCAAAGAAATCTAGAAATGTTACTAGGGAAAGGACCTTATGAGGGTCAGCGGCAACAAATTGAATATGATCCTGCTATATATGCACAAATTGCTGCAGACGCAGTTAGGGCATGGAAGACTTTACAAGGACATGGAGATTTACAAGGTCAGCTATCTAAGGTAATACAGAGAGCTAGAGAACCTTACGCTGACTTTGTAGATAGGCTAATTCAAACGGCTGCCAAAATATTTGGGGATACGGAACAAGCAATGCCATTGATAAAACAACTGGCTTATGACCAAGCAAATCGTTGCTGCAGAGAGGTTATTAGACCATGGAGACATGAAGATTTAAACACATATATTAAATTATGTAGAGATATTAATGAACAAGGGCAAGTCTTGGCAGCTGCAGTACAACAGGCTTTAGATGCCAGGCCAAAAACATGCTATGATTGTGAACAAACAGGATATTTTAAAAGGAGTTGCCCCATAGGAGGAGGATTTAACAAAACTAGGTATCAAAGAAATAGAATACCGGGTATTTGCCCAAGATGCCATAGAGGGAGACATTGGGCTAATGAATGCCGTTCTCAAACTACCATAGAGGGTACTCCCTTATCAAAAAACGGACAAGGACCAGGTATTTACCCACGATATCGTGGAGAAAGGCATCAGGCTCCATTGCCAAAAAACGGACAGCCGGGCCCAATGCTCCGGGGCCCACAACCACAAATATACGGGGCAGTGGAGGAACCCAGCAACACCATCAGAGTAGTGCCCAGGACACATTGTCCATTAAATCCCTCATCAGACAAACCCGAGGGAGCGCAGGGTTGGACATCTGTGCCTCTGCCAGAGCAGTACTAACTCCAGAGATGGGAGTTCAAATCATTCCCACAGGAATAAAAGGACCTCTTCCCCAAGGGACAGTAGGCTTATTATTGGGACGTAGTTCATCTACATTAAAAGGACTTATGATAAGTCCCGGGGTAATTGATCCCGATTATGTAGGTGAAATAAAAATTATAGCTAGTTCTCCAAGAGGTATATCAGTAATTTCACCTGGAGATAGAATAGCACAGTTGTTAATAATACCCAGCCTACATAATAAATTTCCTAGTCATAGTGTAAAAAGAGGTTCCTGGGGATTAGGCTCCACAGGTGTAGATTGGGCTATGTTGTCTTTAAATTTAGATTCTCGCCCAATGTTAAAACTAAATATTCAAGGACACGACTTTAATGGGCTACTGGACACAGGTGCAGACCTTAGCATCATATCTAGTAAGGAATGGCCAAAACATTGGCCATTACAACAAGCCACTCAAACGCTCCGAGGCCTAGGAGTGGCGACTAATCCCCATAGAAGTGCAATGATATTAGATTGGAAGGATCCTGAAGGATGTGAGGGAACTATACAGCCCTATGTATTGGATCATCTTCCTATAAATTTATGGGGACGAGATGTCCTAGATCAATTAGGTTTGACGTTAACAAATAACATCAATCCTAATGGGCCCACTACTAGGGCTAGACAAGGTTTTAGGAAAGAAAAAAGATTAGGAAAACAAGGACAAGGTATAGCAGCACCAATTCAAATAGATCAAGGAACAGACAGACATGGGTTGGATTTTCAGAAAGGGCCACTGAGACAATAAAAATTACTTGGAAATCAGAAAGACCAGTGTGGGTTCCTCAGTGACCCCTGACTAAAGAAAAGATACAAGTAGCCCATGATCTGGTCAAACAACAATTAGTGGAAGGACATATACAACCTTCCATATCTCCTCATAATACTCCCATTTTTGTCATTAAAAAGAAATCTGGTAAATGGAGATTATTGCAAGATTTAAGAGCCATTAATAATGAGATGGTTATTATGGGACCTGCTCAATCAGGGATTCCTCAATTGTCTGCTTTGCCAAAAACCTGGCATGTTTTAGCCATAGATATTAAAGATTGTTTTTTTTTCAATTCCAATTCATCCCGAGGATAGTCCACGTTTTGCATTTACTATCCCTGCATTAAATCATGAAGGTCCTGATCAGAGATATGAATGGAAAGTACTCCCTCAAGGGATGGCTAACAGTCCAACTATGTGTCAAATATATGTTAATAAAGCAATCCAGCCACTTAGAAATCAAAATCCTGAACTACAAATATTTCACTATATGGATGATGTATTATTGGCACATAAAGATAAAAACATATTGCTGGAATGTTATGCCACACTTACAAACTTATTAAAAAATTATAATCTAGAGATAGCAATAGATAAAGTACAATTAAATTTTCCAATTAATTATTTAGGAGTTCTATTATCCTCAACCATGGTCCGTCCACCAAAAATTCAAATACGAGTAGATCAACTCAAGTCACTTAACGACTTTCAAAAGTTATTGGGAGACATAAATTGGATAAGGCCTTATCTAGGCATACCAACAGGAGAGTTGGGACCTTTATTTGATATTCTAAAAGGTCCATTAGATCCAAACTCACCCCGCATGTTAACGCCTGAAGCAAGAAAGGCATTGAAAATTATTGAAACATATATGGAAAATATACATTTGGATAGAATTGATATAAGTTTGCCTTTATTATTTATTGTACTACCAACAAAAATATTCCTACAGGAGTATTTTGGCAAGAAGGTCCATTATTGTGGATACATTTATCTTATTCTCCTAACACTATTCTTACTAGGTATCCTGAGGCTGTAGGACAATTAATACTCAAAGGAATAAAAGCAGCAAAGGGAGTGTTTGGAATTTCTCCCAATAAAATTATTACTCCATACACTATGGATCAAATTGATGAGTTAGCTAATGAGTTAAATACTTGGGCAATAATCATGTGTAAATCTAATGTTTCATTTGATAATCTTACCATCTAATCCTTTGTTGTCTTTTTGGTCTAAGCATCCTGTAGTTTTTCCAAAAATGACAAGAAAAACCCCTATCATGAATGCTCCAAATATATTCACTGATGGGTCAAATAATGGTACAGCAGCAGTAGTTACCCCTGATCAAACTTTAACATTTTTAGTACCCAAACAATCAGCTCAAAAGGTAGAGCTTAATGCAGTATTACAAGCCTTTTTAATGTTTAAAGATTCTGTATTTAATTTATTTTCTGATAGTCAGTATGTAGTTAATGCTATAGTATCTCTTGAAGATGCTGGAAGGATTTCCCCTTCTTCTACTGTTTTCTCTTTGTTTTCCACTATACAAAGTCTAATCTGGAACAGAAAAGATCCATTCTTTATAGGACATATTAGAGCACATACAGGATTGCCTGGAGCCCTTAGTTTGGGCAATGATTTAGCAGATAAAACTACACATGACATACATATTTTCTCTACACTAGAAGAAGCTACGAATTTTCATAAAACATTCCATGTTAATGCTAATACTTTACAAAAGCGTTTTAAAATAACTAAGGAACAAGTCAGACATATAATAAAACAATGTCAAAATTGTGTGACCTTTTTACCACAAGTTAATCTTGGAGTCAATCCTAGAGGACTGATACCTAACCATATTTGGCAGATGGACGTCACACACTTGCCAGAATTTGGAAAATTAAAATATTTACATGTTACAATTGATACTTCTTCCGGATTTTTGATGGGCTCCCTTCATGCCGGAGAAAAAACTAAAGATGTTATAGCTCATTGCTTACAAAATTTTGCCACTGTGGGTGTTCCTAAACAGTTAAAAACCGATAACGGTCCTGGCTATACCTCTACCTCTTTTAAACAATTTTGCTCATCATTTGGTATTACTCATATAACAGGAATTCCATACAATCCACAGGGACAAGGCATAGTTGAAAGAGCTCATCAAACTATTAAAACGTACTTACTAAAACAAAAAGAGGGAATTGGAAAGGGGTATATATCCCCCAAAGATAAACTTAAAATAACGCTTTTTACTCTAAACTTTTTAAATTTGGATTCATCAGGACTTAGTGCTGCGGAAAGGCATATGTATCCAAAAAATGTGCATAAGCCTAAAGTTCTTTGGAAAGATATTCTAACAGGACAATGGAAAGGTCCAGACCCAGTGATTGTCTGGAGTCGGGGCTCTGTTTGCGTGTTTCCACAGGGAGAACAGCAGCCGATTTGAATTCCAGAAAGACTAACCAAAACGATTTCTACAGATCGAAAAGAAGATGATTTGACTCAAATCCATAACAGCTGATATCCAGAACTCCAGCTTGGCCATTCTTACATCTGCGACTGTGATTAACCAGGATTCTTTTTTCAATATCTATTTTATTATTGCATTTTCCACATCATAAGGTTCTATTTTTATTTTTTGAGCTCATACAAACCTAGGTTAATGTTTTTCTGATCAGTTTTATTTTTTGACTATAGAGTTTTTAAACATTGCAATGGAGATTTCACCTAGGTAAAGCTACAAGGCCTTTATTATTATCTTATGTGTTGTACGTTTGTTTGCACATTTGTGTTTTGTGTTGTATGTCTGTGTGTGCGTATTTCATATATGAGGAGCGCTCATGAGAAAATGGATCCGAATTTTTTTTTTTTTTATTCACGTGATTTAAATGGCTTAATTTAAATTAGGTAAACAGCTGTTAAGGATTGTTTTTAAAGGTGGTTAACAGATCTGCTTGTTTACTAATTTAAATCAGGTAAACAGCTGTTAAGGATTGTTTTTTAAGGAGGTTAACAGATCTGTTTGTTTACTTTCACCTTTCCTTTTGATTATATTTAATAATTCTTTTCAGGTTAATGTCTTTTTAGCATCATTGCCAGAATTCCTATCTTCATCCCAATGAATATAACTCAACAAGTATGCTCAATCAAGGAGTCAACTTACTTTGGGAGGAAACGGACTTTGGGAAGAGACGGACAGATTGATAGATTCCTCCCCTTTGAACTGGTTACAGAACTTGCCTGGACTATGTAACTACGTTTAGTGCAGCAAATTGTGGTAATGCTGGCATATCTTTGCTGATGGTGTCACCAGTGATCTTTGCTGATGGTGTCACCAATGATGCAATTTTTCCAAAGGAACTGTCAATTGGCTTGGTGTCGTGGCATTTCTGTATCCTCCTCCCTTCTGCTAGTGATGGTCTAAAATTTGGGGTCCAATGGCTATATGCTGGACCGGTAGTCAGTGATGGGTATGATCCAATTGCAGTGGTATCAACCTAAGACAGGAGGCTGACGCCTAAAGGTCAGTTGCCTAAAGGTCAGTTTTCCGATGACGGGTAAGAACCATATGTTGAATTGGACAACCTACCAGGCACGGTCCTTAAGCCACATTAACCTCACTCCCCCACTGGCACCAAGGCCAAATTTGGGGGCCAACAGAGGTGAGGCAAAGAACCTCACCCCCCCACTGGTGCATAGACCTATCCACAAGTATGGCTGTATGCTGGTCCGGTAGTCAGTGACGGGTATGATCCAGTTGCAGTGGTATCAACCTAAGACAGGAGGCTGACGCCTAAAGGTCAGTTTTCCAATGACGGGTAAGAGCCATATGTTGAACTGGACAACCTACCAGGCACGGTCCTTAAGCCACATTACTTGTTGTTTAATTAATCAGAAGGGGGGAGATGCTGGGAGCCATCAGCCAAGTAGGTATGACAAATTCCTTGCCAGCTTACTCCCATGCTGTCTAGTGGAAGGACTTCTGAAAGGTGACCTTGCTCAAGGACCAGGGCAGGATCCGTGTTTAGGGTGTTCCCCCTTTAGAATAGGGCGGTTTAGCATAATAGGAGATTAGGGTGTTCCCCCTTTAGAATAGGGCAGTTTAGCATAATAGGAGATTAGGGTGTTCCCCCTTTAGAATAGGGCGTATCCTGCTGCTGAGTTCCTCTTGAGTTCTTAGGGTCAGATAGTATATTTTGGGAGACAGAAGCCCATGTGGAGTGGATTTGGGCAGAGAGTGGATTTGGGCAGAGTGTGGATTTGAGCAGAGAATGTGGATTCCCCCAGAACGTGTTTGTAGACGGCCGGTGTGAGTTCGGGAATAAAGAATTGCTGTTTGAATCTACAAGCTGTGTGGAGACTCGTGATTTGTGCCCAGCCAGAGACTGCGGCATATTGTTTATATTGGGATCTGTTAACATTGTTCTAATACTCAAAGGAGAGGTATTGGAACCTTACAGGGGCACTATAAGCCTATAGGGTAACAACAATGATGCCTGGGATCCACAGTCCTAGAAGGAAAGACAAACGATCAATATGAAAAGACCAGGAAGAAAATGCCCCAAACAAATCAAGATACCACATTATTAGAATCCATGGCCAGCACAGCAGATAAAATTACAGAGAAGGAGCACAGGATCTACATTTTTAAAATGTTCTGTGAACTGAAGGATGATATAAGAGAGCAAATACAGGCAGCAAAAGATCATTTTGACAAAGAGCAGCATAAACAAGAACAGGAAGCAAAAGATTACTTCAATAGAGAAGGAGAGGCTCTAAAGAAAAAACAAACAGAAATCCTTGAAATGAAAGAAACAATAAACCAAATAAAGAGTTCAATTGAAACCATCACCAACAGATTAGACCACTTGGAAAACAGGACATCAGACAATGAAGAAAAAATTAAAAATCTTGTAAAGAATGTACACCACACAGTGAAAATGATAAGTAGCCATGAGGAGAATATTTAAGAAATATGGTATAGCAAAAAAAGACCAAATTTAAGATTATTGGGATAGAGGAAGGCATAGATTTACAAACCAAAGGAATGAGTAATCTATTCAATGAAATAATATCAGAAATTTTTCCAAACATGCAGAACAAATTGGAAAAAAATGCAAAAGGCTTACAGGATGCCAAATGTACAAAGTCACAACGGGTCAACACCAAGGCACATTACAATGAAAATGCCTAGAGATGGAGGCAGACCCATGGCGCAGTGCTCGGCCAGAATGCAGAGGCTTTGCTTGTGGGTCACCAGACAAAGCTCTGGCCCCGTACAAGGTCACCCCAGCACCCCCCCCCACCTCACCAAACACCCGACAAGAAAAACAGATGGAATCCATCTTGGAAAACCTTACCCGCCATCTGTTGGTGGGCGTGGCTACCAGAGCAGTTCTGCGGATGATCAGGTACCCGGTTTTCAACTTCCTCACCCCCAGCTGTGATGACTCAAAATTTTTCTCACAAGCTTTTGGGTGGGGCATAGCTATCAACGCAGAACAGCAACTGTACAGGCACCTGGTTTCCAACTGAGAGATTAACAATAGGGAGGCCCCAGATAGAAGCTCAAGCCCTCTCACACTGGCTATCTCCATCATCCTGAACTAGGAATAGACAATGCCACCTACTGGAAGAAAAGAAAACAGAGTTCTGAGAGACTTTTTTTCTTTTCTTTCTCTTCTCGTCCATTCTCCTCTACCCTTCCCCCTCTGGTCCTCACAGCATCAACATATGTGAAACCAAGAACTTTGCATGAAATAGGACTTTAAGAACTGAATCACCAGAATAATATAATATAGAGAAATTTCATAGGTCCCATCTCCCTCCTTTTTTTTTCTTATTTTCTTTCTCCCTCTCCTTTTTTTTTCTTTCTTTCCTTGTTATACTTTTTTTACCTTTTTTCTTCCTCCCTCTATCCCACTTTCAACCTACTAACTTTTACTATTTATACTTAGGGTAATTTTCTAAAATCAGATAAGGAGTTTGAATTTATACTTTCTTCCATAAATTACCTCTATCTATTCATTAGAGTTCTCCTTCAAAGTTGCTATGTTAGATTAAACCCATACCCTCACTCCTTTCCCCATTAACATAATGTCCTACACCTGACCCTCAGTTTTCTAAACACCACCAGAAATGGTATGCCTTTTATGAAACTAATGACTATATTCTAAATAATAATTGAAGCCAATATCTGTAGACATAGAGTCTAACTATAAATTATAATTTTAATGAAAACTTGCTCACTGATGATGTATTATTGATATTGGGAACTGTTAACATTGTCTTTCTCCACAAAAGAGAGATTTTGGAACTATACAAGAGCAATATAAGTATATAGGACAAAAACATTAACACAACAGTCACACAGAGCTGGAAAGAAATGTGAGCAGCATAAAAAGACAAGGAAAGAAAGGACCACAAACAATGCAGGTCAATTCAACATTAAAAGAGGTAACATCTACAGAAGAAGGAATGTCAGATAGAGATTTCAGGATATACATGGTTCAGATGATCTGGATTCTCAAGCAAGACATTAGATAGCAAATGCAGACAATGAAAGATCACTTTGACAATGAATTACATAAATAAATCCAAGAAGCAAAAGATCAACTCTACAGAGAGATAGAGGTTATACAAAAAATAAAAACAAAAAAACCAGAAATCCTGGAAATGAAGAAAATAATAAGCCAAATTAAAAACTCAAATGAGAGTATCACCAGCAGAGTAGAACATTTAGAAGACAGAATATCAGACAACGAAGACAAAGTATATCATCTCAAAAAGAGTGTAGACAGCACAGCAAGAGTGATAAGAAACCACGAGCAGAACATCCAAGAAATCTGGGATAGTATACAGAGACCACATTTAAGAGTTATTGGGATAGAGGAAGGTACACAGATCCAAACCAAATGAATGAGCAATTTGTTCAATGAAATAATATTAGAAAACTTTCCAGACATGAAGAATGAAACAGAAATCCAAATCCTAGAAGCCTACAGTATGTCGAGGTTTCAAAATCCCAAGAGATCCACACCAAGACACATTATAATGAAGATGCCCAGCATACAGAACAAGGAGAGAATTTTAAAATCCACAAGAGAAAGGAAGCAGATTACATTTAGGGGTAAACCAATTAGGTTAACGGCTGATCTTTCAACACTGAATCTAAAAGCTAGAAGATCCTGGAAGAATAAATGACTCCACCTATTGGATGAGAAGGGAAGCAGGAAAGATACTGATCTTTCAGAGCAATTAGACAGGTGAAAGAAATTAAAGGGATACAGAAAGAAAAACTTAAATTAGCACTATTTGCCAGTGATATGATTCTAGATCTTCTATACCTAGAAGACCCAAAAAATTTCTCCTCTTTTGTTAGGTTGGTTCCCAGTGGAGAAGTTCAGGCATTCAGTGTAGGTAATGAATGATGAAGATTCAAAGAGGATGGACTGGTTATCAAACAGAGAGGACAATGCTTTGTTAACCTCTGTCATTGTAATATTGTCAAAATGACCATACTCCCAAAGGCACTATACAGATTTAATGCAATTCCAATCAAAATTCTAATAACATTTCTCATAGAAATAGAAAAAGCAGACATTAAATTCATCTGGAAAAATAAGAGACCCCAAATAGTTAAAGCAATCCTTAGCAGGAAGAGTGAAGCAGGTGGCATCATTATACCAGACCTTAAACTATACTACAGAGCAATAGTAACAAAAACAGCATAGTATTGGCACCAAAACAGACTGGTAGACAAATGGTACAGAATAGAGGACACAGAGACTAACCCACAAAATTTCAATTATCTTATATTAGACAGAGGCACCAAAAATCTACATTGGAAAAAAATAGTCTCTTCAACAAATGGTGCTAGGAAAACTGGAAATCCATATGCAACAAAATGAAATTAAGCCCCTATCTCTCACCATGCACAAAACTCAACTCAAGGTGAATCAAGGACCTAGGAATTAAACCAGAGACAGTGCACCTATTAGAAAAAAAAGTAGGTCCAAATCTCCATCATGTGGGATTAGGCTCCAACTTCCTTAATAAGACTCCTGTAGTGCAAGAATTAAAATCAAGAATCAATAAATGGGATGGATCCAAACTAAAATGCTTCTTCTCAGGAAAAGAAAGCCTACATCTTGGAGCAAATTTTTACCACTTGCACATCAGATAGAGGACTAATCTCTAGGGTATATAGAGAACTCAAAAACTAAACACCAAAAAAACCAAATAGCCCAATCAATAAATGGGGCAAGGAACTGAACAGACACCTCTCAGAATATGATATATATAATCAATAAATAAATGTATGAAAAAAATTGTTCAACATCTCTAGCAATTATAGAAATGCAAATCAAAACTACTCTAAGATTTTATCTCATCCCAGTCAGAATGGCAGTTATCAATAATACAAGGAACAATAAGTGTTGGCGAGAATGTAGGGGGAAAGCCACACTCATGAATTGCTGGTGGGATTGCAAATTGGTGTAGCTAATATCTAAAGCAGTATGGAGATTCCTTGGAAAGCTGAGAATGAACCCCCATTTGACCCAGCCATCCCTCTCCTCTGTCTATACCCAAAGGACTTAAAAACAGCGTACTACAGGGACACAGCCATATCAATGTTTATAGACGCATGCTTCACAAAAGCTAAACTGTGGAACCAACCTAAATGTCCTTCAGTAGATGAATGGATAAAGAAAATGTGGTATATATACACAATTGAATATTATTCAGCAATAAAAGAGAATAAAAGCATGACATTTGCAGATTAATGGATGGAGTTGAAGAATATAATGCTAAGTGAAATTTGCCAATCCCAAAAGACCAAGTGCTGAATGTTTTCTCTGATATAAGGAGGCTGATTTATAATGGGGTTGGAAGGGGGAGCATGGGAGGATTAGACAAACTCTAGATAGGGTACAGGGATGAGAGAAGAAGAGGGGGACATAGGGGTAAAAAAAGATGGTGGAATGAGATGAACATCATTACCCTAAGTACATGTATGAAGACATGAATCAGTGTGTATGTACTTTGCCTACAATCAGAGATATGAAAAATTTTGTTCTATTTGTGTAATATGAATTGTAATGCATTCTGCTGTCATATATAACAAATTAGAATAAAAAGTAAAAGGAAAAAAATCTATAAAAGATAATGTATTAGATCTATTACATGTGTTTCATATTGGCATATGCAGTTTTTAAAAAATTTTTATTGTTGGTTGTTCAAAACATTACATAGTTCTTGACATATCATATTTCACACTTTGATTCAAGTGGGTTATGAACTCCCACTTTTACCCCGTATACAGATTGCAGAATCACATCGGTTAAAAAGATAATGTATTAGATCTATTACATGTGTTTCATATTGGCATATGCAGTTTTAAAAATAATTTTGTTTCTTGCATGTAAACCGTGCAAGATTCAAAACATAAATCTTGTGATTTTTTTGTGTGTGTGGTTATGGGGATTGTGGGTCTAGGGCCTTGTACATGCAAGACAAGCATTCTACCAACTGAGCTACATCCCCAGCTCAATCTTGGGATTTTTCACAACCCAAATACGTTGTGTTTTAAACAAATATACAGTGCTTATATCTATTTCTGGTATCCAAAGTTTATCTGGAATATAACTATACACATGTATATATCAGTTGGTTAACAAATATTTGGGAATCTGAATTGAGTATATCTGAAATGAGTATATATACTAAGTGTAGACACAGATGAAGTCCTAATGAAATTTATAATCACATGTTGTTTGGAACATATTACCACAATTTTTAAGCTCAAAAAATGTGTTTCTTATTTGATGCTGCTTTCATTATCCCAACCCCAAAATAGGACAGGAAGTAATGATAACTTTAAAAAATACTAGTAGCATATACGTGTTTTTTGACTTCTGAGATGGCATCATTTTGCAATAATCTTAGAATTATTTTGTTCTAATTTAATCACATATCCTTGCAGTACTTTCAGCATATAATAGCACAATATAAAATCATATATATATGCATATTTTTATATATAACTGTATGTATTAAAATATTTAAATATTGTTCCCACAAAGAACATGGGAACATGAGGTTAAGATGATAATTCTTTAAAGTGAGCGCACTCTGATGACCACCCCACAAGCTTTCTTTGCCAAAAAGCAATCTGTCTGCAGACCCACCTGATCTGGGCAGTGGAGAAGTTCAGGCATTCAGTGTAGATAATGAATGATGTGGATTGAGAGAGGATGGACTGGTTATCAAACAGAGAGGACAATGGGCTGTTAACCTCTGAGATGATGCTCTTGGGCACTCTGGGTTAATAACAATTAACTTCCAGGTCCCTGCTTTCTGGCACATACATGGAGAAGAAGAAAGAGAGAGCAACAATTAAAAGAGAAGTAATGGGGGGCTGGGGGTGTGGCTCAAGTGGTAGCGCGCTGGCCTGGCATGCGTGCGCCCCGGGTTCGATCCTCAGCACCACATACAAACAAAGATGTTGTGTCCACCGATAACTAAAAAATAAATATCAAAAAATTCTCTCTCTCTCTCTCTCTCTCTCTCTCCTCTCTCACTCTCTTTAAAAAAAAAAAAAAGAGAGAAGTAATGGGGTCTATAAAAGATCAAGATACACTTCTTCCCACAGACTTCCAGCTTTGGAGCCCTTCTCTTCAGAGAAGTCTGTTGCTATCACTTTCTTAACTAAAACTTTCTTTCTATACTTGACTTGGAATTTCTTGGGTGTTTAATTATTCAATACCAGAAACAAGAACCCATTCCTGATCTCCAAGACCAGTATCAATATGTTCTGGTTGAAGATAATCTATTTAGAAAGAAGATGTTTTTGAATAAGAAAAAATTTATATGTAACATTTTTGTATATCAAGATAATTTATTGTGTTTTCTGCTTCATTGTTTTAATTAATTTAAAAAAAACTAAGTATTAAAAGGATTAAGGTTTATTTAAGCACATATTTTGGAGTCTTTTAAAATAAAACTGGGTTTATAAACTCTGGTTAAATAAGCAACTATTACTTTACAATGATATGGGGTGTATTATTGATATAAATATTGTAAGGTTTTTACAGACATCATAAAAATCTGATGTTTCTGGTATAATTCTGTCACTCACGATTACTGTCTTAACATACTTCACAAATAACTAATTTTTTTTTGTCAGTTACTTAACTCTTATCAAAATTCTAAACATGACTGCTCTATGTATTATTATAGGGCTGAGATCTTCTAGGAAACCGAGGCAGTGTGAAGACCCCAACCCCAAAAATCATGATTCTTGGGATCTAGTCAGAAAGATTTTAGACCTATCACTCAGAGTAATAGGCTTGAATTTATTAGAAGGGCTAGAAAAAAGGAAAGGGAACACTCTCAAGGGAGAGAGTGGGTACTCTTCAGAGAGAGACCACATGCTTCTCCTGCATTGCAGTTTTATTGGAGATCCCAAAGAATTTTCTAGAGAGTTCATTCCTGGTCCATCTTTTGACTTTTGACTGACAGCAGATGACATCAGACTTTTGAGTCTCCACTGCCATGAAAATATTAGGTTGCTTTGGCCCAAACTGACTGTGAAACTGGTGTTTTGAAATGAGAGTAGATTCCCTGCCTCACCAATATCCTTCTAAGTTCTTTTTTTTTTCTTTTTTCAAGAGAGCGAGAGGAGAGAGAGAGAGAGAGAGAGAGAGAGAGAGAGAATTTTAATATTCTTTTTTTTTTTTTTTTTTAGTTTTTCAGCGAACACAACATGTTTGTTTGTATGTGGTGCTGAGGATCAAACACAGGCCGCACGCATGCCAGGCAAGCGCGCTACCGCTTGAGCCACATCCCCAGCCCTCCTTCTAAGTTCTTGTCTCACAAAATTTAAAGGATAAAATTTGTGGACAATCCCTTAATGGAAGATTAAATTAACATGTATTTAAGCAAGAAGAGAGAGAGCTCCTGCCCTCTTCCGATAGCAGACCAACTCTCTTGGTATGCTAGCTTAGGGGTTTATATATGGGTCTGGGTAGAGCATGGAGCAAACTCTGTTTTAAATAGGCATTGAAAACAACACCAAGATTATTGCCTTTGAATTTTTTTAAAATTTAAATTTGTACTTTTTAGTTACACATGACAGTATAATCTATTTTTTATATGAAATATATCTTATTTAATTAGGATACCAATTTTATTGCTGAACACCATGTTGAAGTTCACTGTGGTATATTCATATATGTACATAGGAAAGTTATGTCAGATTCCTTCCATTGTTTTTCCTATTACTATCCCTCCCCCTTCTTTTTATTCATCTTTGAGTTTTAATTCTTCCCATCAAATTCCATCTGGGTTCACTTCCATCTCCCATTTTCCCACCTTTGTTTTCCACCTCTGTGACAAAGGAGGAGGGACAAAGGAAAAGTTTCTAACATGTGAGCCCCAAGGTCTTTTACATTTGGAATAGTCCTTGATAATGTGCATTAATATTTCTACTGGTTAGCCTCCAGGTGTGGTTTCTACATTTGAACAAGACCTCAGTTGGGGACCATCACCTCTGATCACTGACCATTCATTATTTTTATTCTTTATTCTCCTGCCCTCCAGTTTTATTGGGATCCCAGAAAAGTTTCTAGAGAGTTCTGCTCAGGTCCACTTCTTGACTTTTGATTGATAGCAGGATAACATCAGACTTGCAAGTCCTCAATGCCATGACAACTCTAGGTTACCTTGACCCATGCCGATTAATTCTAACAATAAATTCTTAAACATATTCTTACAGAATTTATGATTAGGAGGAACAATTCTTATCTACCTGAGTTCCAGGATCTGATCTGTGAAAAGGGTTACAAAAGACTTCCCCTTTAGGGTAACTTGTGTTTCTCTTATCAACATTAGTTTAGGTCTACATTTATCCTGCACATAATAGGTAGTTTGCAAGGAATGTCACATATCCTTATCAACTTAAGTCAGGCAGGGCTATAGGTAAATTGCTTCTTGGAAAAGAAAGCATGTGGGTGTTAGCACAGAGGGCCCATTTTATAGAATTATTCTTTTAACCTCATGGTCCTGAGAGGGGACAAATAGATGAGAATGGTGGGAACACAAGGTTAAGAGAATGATTCTATAAAATGAGTCCACTCTACTGACTTCCCACATAATTTCTTTGCCAAAGAGCAATCTGCCTGCAGCCCTGCCTGGCCTGAAGGGATAGGAAATGTCACCTTCCTCAAAAAATTGAGGCAGGGGGCAAAAGGCCTGGCAGTTAGTGTAGACAATGAATGATGGGGGTTGAGGGAGGGTGATGAGCTTCATTCAATGAGCTACTAACAGCTAACTTCCCATTACACTTCCCAGCTCAACGTTTCTAACACTTCCAGGAATTGCATTTCCCAACATAAGTGATTTCCCCCTGTGCTATTCCTTCTGCCCTTAGGCACATACGCAGAGAAGAAAGAGAAGGTGGGGGATTCTGGGGTCTATAAAAGAGCAAGACACACACCCTCCAGTGGGCAACCAGCTCTGGGCCCACTTCTCTCCAGAGAAGTCTGCTACCTCTGTCCCTTTCTTAATTAAAACTTGCTTTTTATGCTTGCCCTGGCTTTTTTTGGGTGTTTAATCTTCTACACTGGGGGAATAAGGACCCATTCCTGATCTCCAAGATCAGTATCATTCCCACCACTCACATGTATCTGTCCTCTATCAGTAGGACTAAGAAGGATTGTTTCTTCATTTGAATTTACTACAAACTGCATTTGCTTTGCTCTTATTTGTTTGTTTTGTATTTTCCTTGTAAACTTTATAACTATTGCCTGTTAAGTTCTGCATAAATCCCCAAACTTGAAGATGCTAACTAATAACTACAAAATAGATAAGGTTATTGATAAACTCCCAAAAAAAGTTAGCCTAAGAAGCATTCTTAAAAAAAATTTTAATTTTAATTTGTTATATATGACAGCGGAATGCATTACAATTCATATTACACATATAGAGCACAATTTTTCATATCTCTGGTTGTATACAAAGTCTGTTCACACTATTTGTGTCTTCATACATGTACTTTGGATAATGATGTCCATCTCATTCCACCATCATTTCTAACCCTATGCCCCCTCCCTTCCCTTCCCATCCCTTTTCCCTATCTAGAATTAAGAAGCATTCTTTTAAACCTTTTTTTGCTCATACTTGGCTAAATTCTTTTTTTCCTCTTTTTTAAAAAATTTTCCTCTTTTTAAAATTTATATATGACAGTGGAATGCATTACAATTCTTATTACACATATAGAGCACAGTTTTTCATACCTCTGGATGAGTACAAAGTATATTCACACCAATTCATGTCTTTATACATGTGCTTTATATAATAATGATCATCACATCTCCTCCAACATGGACAACTGGGATAAATTTGTCTCAGCAGTGATTGATAAAACAAACAAACAAACAAACAAACTACTGAGTGGTTTTAGAAAAAATGTTCAGAGACAAGGGGAAAAATTGTGAAGACCAAAAGAAAATCTCCTGCCAACTTTTCCCCAAAGTAAGCATGGCTGGAGAGATTTTTGGAATGGGAAGGGAGAGTACTTTTGCATGATTGCCTAAAAGCAAAACTCCACTAGGTGGAGGTATTGGATAGCCTCTGACTTTGGCTCTGTTTTGTATTGAGTTCTACAGTATGAACTGGTACTTCTTTTCTTTCAGGCTCAGGCATCTGGTTCCTTTTTACTTATTAAGGATATGAAAAACAACAACCCTCAGAGAGAAAGGAGGGCAATGTGTCCCCTGGATTGGGGTGGAGTGGGGTGGAAAAGGCAAACAATGGGTTCTGGACTTTCACCATTTCCATTTCTGAGAGACTTTGAACTTTTACAACTAATAAGATGCTAACTAATAACTAATAACTGACTTGGGCTTTGAATTTGCACAACTCTTCCCCCTAACTGCCCAACAAATGCATTCTGCTATGATTTAAGTTTCACTTAAACCCTATAAAAATCAGACCCCTCTTATAACCCGTTGCCATGTTCTCTCCTGAAAATGTGTCATTCTGCTGCTTAATAAAGAAAGCCTTGCTGATCCATTGAGGTCTGTCCCTGTTTTAGTTATTTTTGCTTTCATTTACAGGTTTCAAAAGTCTTCTGTGCAATCTATGCACCAATCTAGCTATAAACAGCCAGGTAACATGGTGCTCCAGATCCTTCAGATTGAAGAATGGACAAGGGGGAATTGTAAAAGCAGTCTTCCCAGGGTAATGATTGCTTCTTTAAAATTGAAAGTTTGAAGGAGACCCAGCCATTGTTCTGCTAATTGTTCTTTAAGTTATTTCTCCTTCTAATCTCCAACCAGTAATCATATTCTGCTGAGAACAGAAACATAATAGAAACTGCCCCCAAGGCCCTGCTGCCTAGAACCAGAATGCAAATAGGACATGAATAACCAGAATTACAACATTCCTCTGGCTCACAAGCCTGACTAAATAACATATGCATATCTCTGAATGCCCTCCTCCCCCTTTGTTCTTCTTCTATTTAATCCTAATATTTCTTTGGATTGGAGAAAGGCAGAATAGATGTCTTCTTGTTTGGCCAAATTGTGAATAAACTTATTATATTCTTACATATTCTTAGTTTTTCTTTTACTCCAGATGCAGGTGACCAAATACAGCCTGTGGGGAGCCATTATAACTCCCTTGCCCACCAAATATTCCAGTAACACCATCCTGTGATGACCTCTAAACTAGTGCATGAAGAAAATGTGTGTACAGGTTACTGCTCCAGTCAGCTTATTATCAGCTTCATGAAACTGATAGACCCAACCTGATCTTTTATTAAAATTGGGAGCCATCTTGCCACAAAGCCATGAAAAGATAATTTCGGCTTTACTATAAATTACTGCAAATTCTGAACCTGCTTAGAATGCCTGCCCGTGCTTTGAACTCACCCATGCCTGGCTCTCTGACCAGATAGCAGCCCTCTCTGAAACTTTAGTGACACCTCATAAATATTGGCCTTCCCTGGCCAGACAACGACCCTCTCTGAGGCTCTAATGGTCCTCATAAATTCTGATGTTGGGGCCAGCAAAAAATGTAAACTACCATTAGTGTGATGCTTGTCAGAGTTCTGTTATCTGTAACCCCCCCTTTGTGTAACTTTCTGGGCTATAAAGCTGGGCTGTGGGAAAGGTGGGGTGGCTGTCTTGTTCCCGCCGTTTTGGGAGGGAGAAGCAGCCTGGCCGGTCGAAATAATAAGCTTGCTTTAATTTGATTTTAATTGGAGTCAGTGGTCTTTTCTTGCGTCCTGGTCTAACAAAACAAAGTTTTAGAGTTAAGAAAACAATGAGGCTCAATTTTCTAAGTACTTATTTTAGGAGGAGAATTTTCAACCTAGCAGTTTAGTGTGGTTGTCATTCGATGTCCCAGGATTAGCATGGAGTTAAGAGCTGCTTTCCTATCTAGGATAGCCTTGTCTGATAGCCTTCAGGCCCCAGGCCTCACTCAGAGCTGCTGGCTGCATGGGTTCTAGCAGTAATTAGCACACCTCCAAAATTGATCCATTTGTAATGAGCAAATGTATTACTAATACAGAAGATCTACAGGCAGATAGAAATGGGGACCTTGGAAAAATGGGGTCTACACTAGATTGAAACCCTGATGTTATAGGACCAGTGCTTTCTGGGAAACTGAGGCAGTATGGGGCCTCCCTTAAACCTTGCTTCTTGCAATCAAATCAGAAAGATTTAAGACATACCACTTGGAGTGTAACAGTGGTCCAATTCATGCTTTACTACAGCCACTAATGCTTATCTTTAAATGAGCCTGTTTTTTCCTCTTATCTCTCTCTCAAATTAACAAGTGAATCACAATCCCTCTACAAGGAACCTACCTGGAATGTAACCTTTGTATATCTTCTTTAAAACCCCTCTGTTCTCCCAGATGGGCAGAATCATAGCTTCTGGGACATGAGTCCCCTGTTCTTCTCCTTTGCTAGCAAATTAATAAAACTTCTCTTTTCTTTTTTCCCCTAAACTGTGTCCTCATTATAGAATTGGAGCTGGGGACAAGGACTAAGCTTTAAGTAACAAATTGTCAATCCAGATTGTATTCAAGAGCAGCCCCATCTTTGGCTTTTTTGGGCACGTCTGGCACTTCAAGCAATACCACTTCCATGCTGGAGATTCAAGGTGGCTGGCAAACTTGTTGAGAGCCAACTACTAGAGAGTTAGGAGATTGGTGAGTGTGCCTTGGTTTGAACCAGAAAAACTATTCCTATGAGGAAAGGGAGGGACTAAGGAACCATCCTAGTAGCTTATGAAACCTCTTTTGCTTTGGGGAACTCATGCTTTCTCTCCCAGAGATGTATAGATTGTTCCATCTTGGTCTATTTGGGGAAAAAGGAAGCTAAACTCAGTATGTTATGCTCGAATTTGGGACCCCCAAAAGACCACCAGAGACCCAAGATCGATGTAAGCAGCAAAGAGGTGTTTATTGCGAGCTAGCTCGGTCCTCCGCACACACACAGCAACAGGTGACTCGAAGAGGCCCCGAGCCCAGGTTTTGCAGCAGTTTTATACATTCTTTGGAGAAGGCAGGGACCCCCCACATACATCATAGCATCTCTTAGCAAATTATCACACACCACGGGAAAATCAAATAACAATTCTAAAACATGATTAGCACATTCGCTGGCGGGAACAACTTGGGTAGGAGGGATTGGTCACTACAAGAGGGGGATTCATTTAAACTGATTGGTTTAAACCATGAGGATGTTGCAAGGGGAGTACGTGCCAAACTGCAGGGCTTCTAGTTTAGGTATTGGTCACCACACCTAGGTGGAAGCCATCTGGAATTTCAGATATGTGGTTATCTTGGCCTATCTGCAGCTTTTCCGAGAACTGAACTGTTTCCACAGAGCTTTTCTGTAGGTTTTTTTCTTGACTTTAGGATTACAATAAGTCAGAGAGGTTACGTTTCAGAGCAAAGTAAGATCCCAAGCAGAACGAAATTGCTTAGGTCTTTCAAGTACAGTCACAACACCTTGGCCATCTTGTAACTCATAGTGTGCACACAGAGACACTTTTTTTATACATATTTGGTTCCCTTTTGTAGGAACATCTGGTCCCTCTTTGGAATATTTTTAGTGTCACTTGTGTAAAAGTCACGGTTAAGTGATAGTTGGGAATGTAAGGTCTGGTCTGTTTTAAAGTATCCCATCTGTTGGTCATGGTTTGGGGAATCCTTTCCTGTTGTCTGTGTTTTTGTTTCTGTTATGTCCCTTTTAAGACATGGAAAATACTGCATTGATTCTGTAGGTATTCTTTTGGGAAGAAAGATCTTGGCTGAATGGGCAATCTATAGGTATAAGCTTAATGAAAAGATAATGTTTTACTGTAACAATCTGACCTTTGAATGATTTTCTGAATTATTGTACAATCTTGCAGTTGAAGTTGGTCTGTCAGAAATAAAATAAGTGAAAGAAATTCTGTATGTATAGGTGTTTATGCAGTTGCATAATACAGAGTCTGAACAGTCAAAAATTAAGTTGAGAGTGAAAAAAGGCACACCCTCTTGTGTGAAAGAATAGAAGGACACTGGAAGAAAAGGTTAAAAAAATTAAATTCTTTCAATCCATTGCTGGCAGTCCCAGCACTGCTTCTCAGCCTGCCCCAGGTAGTGCAAATCATCCTGCTGTGGTTCAGAAACAGCAGTTCTGAGCTGAGAGAAAAAATTCCAGGAAAGATGACTGGGCTGTAGAGAAATGGGCAAAGAGAACCGGGCCTCTGCCAGGGCTTCTAGTTCTTTTTTGCACATGGGAACAAAACCAGTTTGAAAATGAAGCTCTTTTTGCTGCTTCTGCTAGTGGGTGGGGTCTCTTTTGGCTGAAAACCTCACTGATTTCTTTCTGAGTTCCTGAGTCCTATCTTATGGGTCTGAAGAATGAAACCCACAGACAGTAGCAGTGAGAAAAAGTGAAAGAAATAAGATTTATTTGTACAAGAGGAGAAAAGATGAAGCTGTAAGGATGAGAAGGGGAACCTAGTGGAGGGTGTTTTCCACTTGGGTATACTAGTCTGGGAACCTATAGCTTCTGGATAAAGACATTGATCAGAGTCCATGCTGAACAGATATTTAAAATTGTTGGGCTAAGGTTGGAATCTACATTGTATGGGTATTGATGAAGCCAGACTTAAAGATAGGCAGTTAGTGTAGTTAGGTAAATTGGGTCTAATATTGAGTAAAATAAAAAATGAAGACCATGCTGAGAATGGAGCCCTGGAAAGCAGAGCAGCACTTGGGAAATTGAAATGTTAATGTTCCCAAGGCCCAGAGCCCATTATAAAGAAATGTTAATGAAACAGCTCCCAGCAAACAGGGAGATGCTACTCAGAAGTGGCCCCAGGCCCTTCCTGCCCAGATTACTCCTCTGGCCCATCTGCCCCTCACCTTTTGGTTCTCCCCACCTACATTCTATCACTTCAAGATAACAGAACAAAGGACAGGAACACCTGCAGAAATGTGGGAAAGCTGAAAGAAGACCTTAGCTATAAAAAGGGGAAGACAGGGCTGGGGATATGGCTCAAGTGGAAGCGCGCTCACCTGGCATGCATGGGGTGCTGGGTTCGATCCTCAGCACCACATTAAAATAAAGATGTTGTGTCCGCTGAAAACTAAAAAATAAATATTAAAAAATTCTCTCTGTCTTTAAAAAAAAAAGGGGGGGGAAGATATCGCCCTTCCCTTCTTCCTCCGGGGAGATGAGGTAAGCGCCTCTTCACGCACCCCACCTCTGTGGGAAGTGTATCTTTCTTTTTCTTTCTTTCTGGAGGGTGATGTGGGCACCTGATAGCTACTTAAATGCAATAAGTGCAGCTGCCACTCTTCAAGAGTGGGAGGTTTCCTGGCCTAGGCAGCTCTCAATCACCTGTTCAATACAGAGCAGCTATGTTGGGTTCTGCCAAAGTTGTTTCCCACTTTTCTGTCTAGGCCTGGAGAGAAATTGGCATGAGTACAATTGTCCCTAATCCCCATCTGCCTCGGATGCCTGGAGGTGGAGGAAGGAGTTTGGAACAACTGCGGAATTCCGGTCTGGGCTACACTCAGACATATTCCTAAGGTTCCTTTCTCTTGAACCCCCTCCCGATAGCCCTAAGGGGTATCTAGGGTGATTGGTAGATGAATGGCACTGAGGGAAAGCCCCAATTACATTTGCCTCTATATGGGCTACGCAACACTCCCAACCCCGCATCCATTCCCTCCTGGATGCTGCCCTTCCTTCAATGGTCAGAAATGTTAGCAGTTCAGGTTGTAGGACTGAGAGAAAGACGTGGGATAATTAATAAAAGCTGCCCAGGTTCCCTAAGGTGCATAGGTAACTTTCACAAGTCTGTTTTACCGCTCTGATGTTTAAAATGTGCTGTGTTCTTTTTAAGCTGCTAGAGGGAGGCATTTTTAGTATCAACTCTTTCAGTAGTCTCTCCGATAGAAAGGGCTACCTTACAACCAGTAGATATCCCTTACCCTCAGGAGGTTCCTTTAGTCTACAGAGCAAAAGGCAACAAGAAGAGCACATGATTCTCTTTTGCTGTGGGTTTTTAGTGGCAGGAAGGAAAGCAGTAAGACCCTTAAGTCTGAATCCTCCCAGGGTCTCTGGCACAGGACAAACTGATACCCTAGCACTTTGCCAAAGGGGACCAGAAACACCTTTGGCAAAGCAAGGTGAGAGACAGGTTTTCTGGACCATTTAGGAAGCTCAAGCTTAGGGAAATGTCCCTAATGAGAATAGTTTTCTCAGGCTCAGGCGCCTGAGTCCTGTTTTTTTTCTCTTCTCACTCAAATGGGAGCTTCTCTCTCCAATATGCCAGGTGCACCACTAACCTGAATATTGAAAAATTGGGATAGATTTGACCCTCAGATGCTCAAGAAAAAGAGCCTCATTTTCTTCTGCCGCCAGGCCTGGCCTCAGTACAAACTCCCTGATGGAGAAACCTGGCCACCAGAGGGAAGTATCAATTTTAATACAATTTTACAGCTTGATAAATTTTGCAAAAAGGAAGGGAAATGGTTCAGGTTTTCTTTGCCCTAAGGGAAAACTCTAAATTATGCCAACAATGTAAAGTAGACTTAGCTATGATATCTGCCATAAAAGAGAAAATCTTGAGGACTCACCTACTGAGGAGAAAGAATCAGGAGGACCCACAAAATCTTCATCTGCTGTTGGTGTGCAACACCAGCCCTCCTGTCCTCCATAACCTGGCCTCTCTGCATCTGCCCCAATAGACAGATAAAATATATTACCTCTCCAGGAGATGCCAGGAGGAGAATTTGGACCAATCAAAGTATATACCTCCTTCTCCCTTCAAGACCTAAGGCAGATAAATACAGACTTGGGGAGATTTTCGGAGGACCCAGATAAATATATTGAGGTATTTTGAAACTTATGCCAGGTGTTTGCCCTCACTTGGAAAGATATCATGCTATTACTCCACCAGACTTTGACTTTCAATGAGAAGGAAGCAGCCCTAAGAGCAGCTGATGAATTTGGGGATGACCTACACCTTGCTCTTGCCCCAGCAGAACAGACTAGGAGAAAACCCAATTACCCATCTGGAGCACAGGCAGTTCCCAGAAATGATCCTGAGTGGGACCCAAATGATGAGCAAGATGCTTGGAAAATTAGCCATTTCCAAATGTTGGTCCTTGAGGCCCTCAGGAGCATCAAGTAAAAGCTCATTAACTATTCTAAGGTTTCAGAAATTATTCAGGTACCCCAAGAAAACCCTGCTATTTTCATGGAGAAACTCAGAGAGGCAATGAGAAAACACAGCACTGTGAATCCGGAATCCACAGAGGGCCAACTACTTTTAAAGGACAAATTTATCACTCAGTCAGCCCCAGACATTCAGAGGAAGTTACAAAAATTGGCATATGGCCCTGATCAATCTTTAGATAACATCCTCTGACTTGCTACTTCCATTTTTATAATAGAGATCAAGAGGAAAAGAAGGAAAAAGAGCTCAGAGACAGAAAAAGAACTGAAGCACTGGTATTTGCTCTTAGAGGAGTAAGCTCCCAGGGTGAAAAAAGAGGAAGATGAATGCTCTTCAATCCACAAAAGGGACTTGTTTCCATTGTGGAGAGGAAGGGCATTTCAAACGGGATTGCCCAATAGCCAAGCGACCACCTCAAAAGCCCTGCCCTAAATGTCAAGGCAATCACTGGAAGAGTGACTGTCCTCAGGGGTGTAGGTCCTTGAAGCCAGACTCCTCCACACAGGCCTGACAGGGCCCGAGCTCAACTCTGGCTCTCGTAACTCCTGTCACTGCACGTGAGCCCTGGGTATGCTTCTCTGTAGGGAGCCAAGAGGTCAACTTCCTCTTAGATACTGGTGCCAGTTATTTTGTGCTCACCTCTTACCCCGGACCTCTTTCCTCTAATACTATAACCATACAAGGAGTATCTGGATGGCTGATCACCAGAAAGTTTACTCCCCCACTGAGTTGTGAGTGGGATGGGATGATGTTTTCTCATGCATTTCTGATAGTCCCAGAATGTCCTACCCCTTTATTGGGAAGGGACTTACTTTCAAAACTTCAGACATCCATTAAAATGAATTTGGGACTGAAAGGGCCATTATGTTTGTCTTTATTATTAGAATGTAATATAAACCCTGAAGTGTGAGCTACTAAAGGCAAAATTGGATGGCCAAAAAGTGCAGTTCCAATCAAAATAGTCTTAAAAGACCCTTCTGTCTTTCCACATCAGAGACAATATCCTCTATGCCCAGAGTCAAAAAAGGGCTTATTAAAGATCATTCAGAACCTCAAAAGACAGAAACTTTTAGTGCCCTGCAACAGCCCATGTAACACATCCATTTTAGGAATTCAAAAACCCAATGGGGAATGGTGACTAGTTCAGGACCTGAGAATAATTAATGAAGCAGTTGTTCCTCTCCACCCTATGGTTTCTAATCCATACACTCTGTTATCTGAGATTCCAGCAGCCACTGCTTGGTTTACTGTGTTAGATTTAAAGGATGCCTTTTTCTGTATACCCTTAGACCTCCAATCACAATATCTGTTTGCCTTTGAGGAACCAGATAGCAGATCTCAACTAACTTGGACTATATTGTCCCAAGGGTTTAGAGATAGCCCTCATTTGCTTGGCCAAACCCTAGCTAAAGATTTAACAGAGTTCAGAAATAAAACATCTCTGACTGTCCTACAATATGTAGATGAAATACTTTTGTGTGCCTCTACTCAAAAAGAATGTCAGGAAGCTACTAAAGAACTTTTAAACTTCTTAGCTGATAAGGGTTATAAAGTCTCAAAGAAAAAAGCTCAACTGTGCCAAAAACAAGTTCAATATTTAGAACTACAGCTGTCTCAAGGAACTCACAAACTAGGACCAGAAAAAATAACCCCTATAGGAAATATCCTTTACCTCAAACTATAAGACAAATTAGACGCTTCCTAGGGATAACTGGATACTGTAGGCTTTGGATCCCTGGATATGGGGAAATAGCTAAGCCTCTCTATAGCCTCCTCAAAGAGACACTATGCCAAGGAACAACTTCCCTGATATGGGAACCAGAACAGATTAAAGCCTTTAAGACATTGAAAGGGCCTTACACCAAGCCCCTGCCCTCAGCTTACCTACTGAACAAAATTCAACCTATTTGTCACTGAGAGAGGAGGAATAGCCCTAGGAGTGGTCACACAAAGGAAAGGACCAGCTCAACAGCCAGTAGCTTATCTCAATAAGGAATGTAAGGGTAAAATTTCTAAGCTGATTCTAAGCCGCAGAGCCTGAGTTAAAGTGTAAAAGACCGGACATTGTAAAGTTTCTAAACTGCAGGGCTTGGGTTAAAAAGTAAAAGACCAAGTATTGTTAAAGTTCCCCTGCTACCCCTCCAAACCTGTAATCCCGGTAGCTGTTAGGACAATACCCGAAATGCCCAGTAAATATTCTCACTGACTCCTCTGGTTGTCTAATAACCTGGGGTTCTGTGAAGCTGGCACGTAGGCATCCAAGCCCCAAAACCAATCAGTTTAAATGTGTATCCCGCTTAGGGGTGACCAATCACCCCTGTCCAATCTGTTCCCGCCAATGAATGTACTAATCAGGTCTCAGAGTTGTTGTTCAATTTTCCCGCGCCTCATGATGATTTGTTCTGATGTATGCAAAGCCCCCCGCCCTCTCCAAAAAGTGTACTTAAGCTCTGCCTGACCTCTGCTCTGGGCTCTGGGCTGCTCTATCTTCCTGAGTGAGCCTGGAGCCTCAGCATGCTGAATCAATAAAACCCCTTCTGCCAATTGCATGGAGCCAGTCTCTTGTGGTCTCTCCCTCCAATGCTTCCCGGATCCTTACAAGGACCTTGATCTAGTGTCTGGAGGATGGCCTCATTGTTTGAGGGTAGTAGCAGCAGTAGCCTGGCTAGACCCTGGGGCAATTAAAATCACCCTGGGAAGAGACTTTATAGTCTACACCTCCCATTATCTCTCAGGAATTTTAAATACAAAAGAAGATTTATGGCTCACTCTCACTATTGGGCATTTAAACCAAGAAGCCTCAATCTGTTGGGACAACGAAACCATACCTATGACCATACATATGACACGTGGCCTAATGCTACTGATAGACCCAACCTGATCTTTTATTAAAATTGGGAGCCATCTTGCCACAAAGCCATGAAAAGATAATTTTGGCTTTACTATAAATTACTGCAAATTCTGAACCTGCTTGGAATGCCTGCCGTGCCTTGAACTCACCCATGCCTGGCTCTCTGACCAGATAGCAGCCCTCTCTGAAACTTTAGTGACACCTCATAAGTATTGGCCTTCCCTGGTCAGACAACGACCCTCTCTGAGGCTCTAATGGTCCTCATAAATTCTTATGTTGGGGCCAGAAAAAATGTAAACTACCATTAGTGTGATGCTTGTCAGAGTTCTGTTACCTGTAACCCCCCTTTGTGTAACTTTCTGGGCTGTAAAGTTGGGCTGCAGGAAAGCTGCTGTGCTGTCTTGTTCCCGCCGTTTTGGGAGGGAAAGGCAGCCCGGCCAGTCGAAATAATAAGCTTGCTTTAATTTGATTTTAATTGGAGTCAGTGGTCTTTTCTTGCGTCCTGGTCTAACACAAGGGGCTCCTAGAATCTGAATGTATTCAGGTACCTGTATCTTGGACCTGCTGATTTCTGCAGAGAGATTCCTAACAGTTTCTGTATTGACAACATGGCCTTCATTAGAAAGTGCCCTGAATAAAACAACAAACGAACAAACAAAACATATCTGGGTACAATTCACAGTGGTGTAAGAAACACCAGGATGTTGCAAGGAATTAAACTCATGCTTGGATGTAGCTCAGTAAGGCAAATTTTATTTGTGTTGCTAACCAAAGGGTGGCAAGCAAGCACACTTGGATGGGCAATCCATCTGTTTTTATCCCTAATGAAGCACTGACCCTTTCTCTGATAGGAGCTTGGGGTTACAATTCACATGACTGGATCCTTTTAAAATTGGGGCAGGCAAAGGGAAGGGCTATAGTTAAAATGGCTACAATTGGATCTAAAAATGACTATGATTGTATGTTCTATCCCAACTAAGATGTAATGCTGAGTTCTGAAAATGGACCACTTAACTCACCAATTCCCCCCTTTTCTTTTATGCCTTTTGGTCTCATTTTCATTTTTGTTCTTGTGCCCTTTGGTATTGCCATCCATCTTAGACATGCTAACTTTTTGAAGTGGAAATTACCCAGAGCAATGAGTTCTACCCTTTTAAGCAATTCAGATAGCTGTGCTGGTGATTAGGACACTTAGTAACGTCCTTTTCAGCTTGGTTGAAGCGTGTCTTTTGTCCAGGTGTTGAAAATCAAGTTGCCAAGCTAGAAGTGATGAATTGCTAATTCCAGAAGAAATGAGAAGCAGCTCATAATAATCATATTAGGACCCCCCCCCCACAAAAATAGGTCTTAAATTGACTCAGAACAAACTTGTACTCTGACAGAGCTTTTTGTGATATTTATCAGGCACTTCTGTATAAAAACCCTTCCTTTATAACCTCTCAGTTTTACTTACTTTCAGGAAGATGGCCATAAATGTACATCTCAAGTAAAACAATTGTTTTATCTTTTAAATGTTCGTGTATGACTGTGTTTTGTTTATACTCTTCTGCCATGTGTTTAAGACCAAGTTGGTAAAAATTGACCTTTTTCCTATATCTGTTAAGAGTCAGCTGAGATTTGCCAGGTGTCACTCTTAGGAACATGTGAGAAGTCTCTTAGCTCCTTTAGTTTTTCCTCTATGAGTTGTGCTATCTTCCAGGATGGGTCAGAGTTTTGCTGACCACATATGGCTTCCTTGGAAGCATCAGGGACAATTCCCTCTCCAATGATCCTTCTCTTTGCAGAATGTGCACTGGTTAGCTTCCTGTTCTCTAAGGTCCTCTCAATCCCCCTGATTAGGAAGTCAGGTGACTCATTGGAGTTGCAAGGGGTCCCATCATTCACTGGGCCCTGGGTAAATTTAGAGAGCAAGGGCCAAAATATTGGCTGCTTTATCCTTGGCCATTTTACTTCTTTAAATTTGCTCTTCAAGTTTTGGTTTAAACCTCCAGAAGGTCAGTTTCACCAGTCTTAAAGTAGGACTACTGAGGTTTTATTTCAATGTTTATAATTTGATTGTTACCTCTTCCATTTAATTGGTTTCAGCAGTTATAAAGGTAGAAGCCAGCTTTGTATCATAGCTATTGTCTCAAATTAACCCAGGTTGTTCTATTAGAAGCTGTACTTCTGCAAGACACTAATAGACAACAGTTACAAAGTTTTACAAGGAAAATACAAAATGAAGTTCACAAGAGCAAAAACATATTTACTTTGTATAATAGCTGTGAACCAAGAAACAAAATTTTTTGTAACCCCCAACCTTTAGTTATGTATTATAGCCCCTGTTTATTTTGAAATCACAGTAATCCTTACAAAAACAACAACAACAAATCTATCTTTTGAGCATAAATGTAAAGGTGCTTAATTCTAGTCTACTTTGGAGCCATCCTAACATGGAATAGTGTGAGAGAAGAGCCTTATCTCAGGTGAAGGGGAGCTCTTTGCAAATCTTAAAGTGATCTATTTCTGAAGCTGATCTTTGCATTTTTCTTAAATAGTATTTGACAAAGTTCTCAGGCATTATTTCTGAATCTATCAGAATATCAAGTAATATAACATTATATCTGAAACATGAATAAAACAGAAGGGCCAAGAGAGCACTTAAACAAATCAAACTCTCATTACCTTCCAAAAATACATTTAAATTCCCATCCCAGTAATACTGGTCTTAGAGATCAGGAATGGTCCTTGTTCTCCAGTCTTGATGATTAAATACCCAAGAAACACTGAGGCAAGCATAGAAAGCAAGTTTTATTTAACAAGGGGCAGAGACAGCAGACCTCTTCAAAGAGAAGGGGCCCCAGAGATGGTAATCCATGGTAGGGAATGTGTCTTGCTCTTTTATAGATCCCAGAATCCCTGTCTTTAGTTTTTGCCTTTTCTTTCTTTTCCCTGTAAGTGCCTAGGGGCAGGAAGGAGAAGGAGCAGAGGAATTAATCATTAGCAACCAATGTGCAGCAAAATGTAATGTCCATGATTAACTGTTAGCAACCCATTGTATTTTCTTTGATAATTGGCTCTCATCCTCTTGATCCCCAAGATTCATTACCCACACTAACTACCAGGTCTTCTACTCACTGCCTCAGTTTGCTGAGGTATGTGACATATCCTCACTACTCAGGTCTGGCATGGCTGCAGACAGATTTTTTTGGCAAACCAAGCATGGAGTCAGTAGAATGGACTCATTTTAGAGAATTAGTCTTTTAACCTCATGTTCCCACCATTCTAATCTATCTGTACCCTTATACCTGTGTAAAGAATGACACAAAATTCTATATACATCTTGTTGATTAAAGGTTACCTTTATCCAGTTATAGAACATTAAATGACACAAATACATCCCCAACTAAATTTGCTATTTTTAGATAAGTCCAAAAGAGATTGCCATTACAATTTTTTAAAAACAATTGTTCTTATTAATTATAAATGACAGCAGAATGAATTTTGATTCACTGTACACAAATGAAGCACAACTTTTTATTTCTCTGGTTATTCACAATGTAGAATTGCACCATATGAGCAAGTCATATGTGTACCTAGGGTAATTATGTTCATCTCATTACACCATCTTTCCTGCCTACACATCTCCTTTCCTACTCTCCCTCCTCTTTGT
The DNA here is from genome assembly GCF_048772815.1 of Callospermophilus lateralis. Classification (NCBI taxonomy): domain Eukaryota; kingdom Metazoa; phylum Chordata; class Mammalia; order Rodentia; family Sciuridae; genus Callospermophilus; species Callospermophilus lateralis. The sequence continues at coordinate 93,354,310 of NC_135306.1, read as the reverse complement.
CCAATCAAAGTTCCTCCATTCCTCCCACCCTTGCATCCTTATGGATCAGCATCCACTTATCAGAGAACATTTGGCCTTTGTTTTTGGGATTTGATTACTTCGCTTAGCATGACATTCTCCAACTCCATCCATTTATCTGCAAATGCCATAATTTTATTCTCTATTAATGCTGAGTAATATTCCATTGTGTATAGCCATTATAGACAATTTTAATTAGGAGAATACCAGCTTGGTAAAGTGTTTTCCTAAGTTTTCAAATGTATACATATCTCTAGTCACATATATTTAGGGTGTTTGGGAGAGCTGACTCAGTTCATATTTTAAAATTTTTTCCAGAAGAGAATAAATCCACATTAATACCTCTCTTTTTAAGGGGGTAGTTTTTTTTTCTTCCTAAGGCAAGTTATTTCTCCTACAACAAAATCTTGGTTATGATAACATTGATCACCTTTTTCAGGGTCGCTTTGGCTCAAGTGACCTTACTCAGTTTTAGTAGACCTCAAGCAAAGCAGGTTTTGTTTTCTTTTCCTGAGAAGCACTTACAAATGAAGTTGTTGCTCTTTAGGTGAGAATGTTATCTGTACATTTAATTTATACAACAAATTTTTATCTCAGGAGAGAATCTAACAATCTGGCATATACAAACAAACAAACAAACAAACAAAAATTCTGTGCCTTAATCTCCACTCTTTCCAGTTTGCATTTAAGGGTTTGGAGTACAGAATATTGTTGAACCTGATCTGCTTGGTTCAGAGGTGGCAACAGCCTCCAGACTCCAGCCTCAGCTTCAGCTCCCAGCCCATCCATTTTTGCCCCATTCAGTTCCATTTAGCGTCCCAAGTCTTTTACCTAGGCTGTTTTTATATGCAGGACAGACAAAGAAAGAACACTGCTAACAGGATATATCAGTGGGCACATGCTCACAAGCAAATGTTTATGACCTTAAGTGCATACACTGAATCACAGTATTCTGAACTTGAATGCATACTGACCATAACATACTGGACTCATGGCCTTGGCTCACACTAAAAACTTAATATAGCTCACAGGAAGCCTCCTCAAGGGAGCATAACTATAGTCATTACCACTTAGCTTTATCACTAGCCCCAAGAATATAGTCACTTACAATCTAGATGTTGGTCTCTATTATTTTCTCCTGTCACTAAGGAGGTAAAACAGTATTATACAGTAGTTTATTTATTTATTTATTTTGTGTAGTGTTGGGGACTGAAGTCAAGGCCTAACATCCTAGAGAAGCGTTCTACCACAGAGCCACACCCTTGTCCTTTAAAAAATTTTAAAGAAATGCATTCTTACTATGTTGACCCAGGCTAACCTCTAACTCCTAGGCTTGTGGGAGCCTCCTGCTTCTGCTTCCCAAATAGCTGGGACTATATGCACATGTCAATACATCTGGCTCTAGGGAAGTTTTAATTTTGATAAGATTTTTTTTTTTTTTTTTGGTGTGCATGTTATTAGAGCCCAAATCAAGAAGTCACAACAATCTAGGTCTGGCCACTTATCCCAAAAACCAAATAGAATAGGTCATAGTGAAAAGCAGGAAAAGAACTTTATATGGCCATATTGGGAAGGCAAAGGGAGATCCAGCATCTCAGCCCTGTCTTTGGGGCACTGACATTTTAATAGAAGAATCAGGGCAGGAGGAGAAAGATGTGAGAAATAGAAAGTTGGGTGGTCCATTTTCAGAATATAGTATTTAGAATTGGGATCTAAGAAAGGCAACCTATAGCCTATCTATCTAAATTCCTGGATCCAGTCTCTAAAGGATGGCCTGAATGTCCTCTTATAGCCATTCTGATATTCCCCAACCTACACTAAATCATAGCCAATTTTTCTATACAGCCCTTTCCTTTGCCTGCCCCAATTTTAAAATAGCCAATCATGTAGATTGTAACCCTGAGTTCCTCCCATCAGAGTAAGGGGTAGTGTTACATTAGGGACAAAACCAGGCAGACTGCATAACCAAGTGTGCTTGCTTAACAGCCTTTGTTCAGTAGAATGTCTTTTACAGAAGTAAATTTTGTCTTGTTGAGCTGCTTCTGAGTACACATCTGATTCCTTGTGACAATACAGAATTTCTAACATAGGTGTGCATATTAAGCAGTCTTGGTCAAACTGTGGTCTGGTTGGTCATTTTCTCAGTTCTGCTTTTTTGAGGCTGCTTCTGAGAAGTGTTTGTCTCTTAAGGGGGCAATTTCCACTTGTTGCTTAGGGCAGTTATCTATCAGACCTGCGATCCTGAAACTGGGTGATGATTGCACTTCTTGGCACCACTGCAGGGGTCTGTTGCTGTAATGTAATTCTAGGCATCACTCTAGAGGTCTGTTGTTGAATGTCTCTGAAAATCTTATCTCAGTCTTGAAGGAGCATGAGATAGGTTAGGTAACTTAGGGCTAATAAATCTTGTATTACTAGTTTTTAAATGAATAATCCTTAAATGGTTGTGTGTAGAATTGAGCTTGTGTGTAGAATTGAGCAGGAATCTGACCTTAAGTTGAAGGCAATAAAGGAGACAGATTCAAATGAAGTCAGAGAGGCTTATCCTGCTTTCAGTTACCCTTTGGGCATCTGCAGGCCTAAGAGTCACTAGTTTTAGCATATGTAGCCTAATTCCCTGTTAGAGGAGGGTACATTAGAAAGGAAAAGATTAAAAAAAAATCTTTTGCATTGGTTCACAGAAACATAATTTGAGAAGGATAAAAAGATGGGGGATGAAGAACTTTCAATTCCTGGGTGGCTGTGTGATCATACATGATATGGAGACACAGCTATACTGAGTTACTGAAGATAAAAGTTACCAATGGAATTTAGAAATGTATTCAGCTCCTGGGAGTTGGTTCACTGGGTGCAGAAAGAAATTCAAACTAATCAAAATATACAAGCCCTTAATAGCTAGAATGAAATTAAGAGTGGTGGGTCTCACCTTGAGGCTAGACCAAACCCAGATTTCAGTCACTCTGAGCTTTGGTCACCAGACTTGGAACCATTCCCCTCACCCAAGGAAAAGTTATACAGGGACAGCAAAAAACATCTTTGAAGTTTGTGGCTACAAAGAAGAAAGTGAGTGCACAGGAAGAACAAAAATAATAAACTATTGGAATTAGAGGGCATAATGTAAAGAAATGATTTAATTCATAGATCATATCATTAGTTCCCAAAGGAATTGTTCCTAAAATTGATTCTGAGAGTAATTTAGGAGAGGTATCTTTGGTTTTAAAGGCTACTATATGGAAAAGCATATTTGAATTGATGCAGAGACTGACAGCCTATTGTGGCACAATTGAATATGAGTGTATATGATTCAGACACATAGGAGGTTAATCCCAAGGAAATAATTACCTTCTGAGCCAATTACGATTCCAGTGCTCCTCTTCTTTCTCCTCCTCCTGCTCTGTGTTGTTGGGCAGGCCAGTCCCTAGGATGCCTTCTGGAAACCCATTTGGCCTGCTTACAGCCTCCCTGTAGTCTTGCCTCAGACTACCCTACACTTTTTCAAACCAGACTTTGGGGTCAAAGTCAAATTAGAAGTGTCATCCTCATGTGGATCCTGGTATCACAAGGGAATGCCAGTGCCCACACATGAAGAGGTTGAACAATACCTGATTTTTGTAATACTATTCCAATGGCAACTGCACAGAGACTCAGGTGGGCATTTACATCCTCAGCAATGGCAGGGGTGGAGCTCAACACCACTTCTGAGTTGTTGGGAAAGTCTCAGATGAAGTAGCAGATTTATGGCTATGACAGCAAGTTTAGCATTTTGGGGAAGGACTCACTGATCAACTACACAATCTTCTTATGTGAGCATTTCTGCCTTGATTGGGAATGGTTAGTCAGTCTGTCTGGAAACAAATGTTACATCTAATGCCACATCTTGTATAGTTATCTTTGCCTTGTGATAAGGACAAGTTGCTACATTTGAGAACACATATGTGGGACAGCAGGGGTGGGAAGTGGAAGAAAACACAAGCCATGGGAGTAACAAGTTTAGGCCCCAGCAATTTGTAGTTCTTTGTGGTGATTTTTCAATGGTTTTGTTCTTTTATCTTTTGTTCGTGATATCCTTGAAGATATTAAGATGAAGCCATCCTGCTTCAATGATGCACCTGGTTTTTTTTTTTTTTTTTTGAGGTTGGTAAGATTGTTTGAGAGAGGGAGAATGTAAGGAAGAACACATATCACACTTCTTATTGGGTATCAGGAAGTTAAGGGTTGGGGAGCAGAAAGAAACATGGCATACTTTGGGGGAGTGTACTGGAGATTGAACCCAAGGATGCTTAAACACTGACCTATATTCTCAGCCCCTTTATTTATTATTTATTTATTAATTTTTTTAGGTGACAATGGACCTTTATTTTATTTACTTATATGTGGTGCTGAGAATCAAACCCAGTGCCTCACACATGCTAGGCAAGCACTCTACCACTGAGCCACAACCCCAGCCCTCTCATGCCTTTTTTAATTTTCTATTTTGAGACAGGGTCTCATCAAGTTGCTTAGGGCCTTGCTAAGTTGCTGAGGCTGGCTTCAAACTTTTAATCACCCTACCTTGGCCTTCTGAGTACCTGGGATTACAGACATGTGCTACCGAACCCAGCTCATGGCATACATTTATTGGCTGACAGACTGTGAGTTAAGGTCCCAGTAGTGCATTTTCCCTTTTTCTGGGTGGGGGGAGTGTCTGACTGTGGGAGGCTGCCAGTGTCTTTCCAGGGGGTCCTTCTTCCTGTCCAGGAGGGTGTAAGCCACCAGAGAAAATAAGTCAGAATAATTATTGAAGAACAAAAGACACAAAGTCAGAATTATAGTTTTAAAGTAGATTACCTGATAGATCCAGCCTACCTAGGAGTTGGAGCTGGACAATTAAAAAATGGCTTCCATGGTTTATTTAAGGGAGTGCATGGATAAGGTTTCAGGGGTGGAGCCTTGCTTCATGATGTCTTGCAGTCAGCAGGTTGATTGGCATTTTGGCAGCTCACCCCATCTCAGGTTCTGTGTGGGACCAGGCAGAGCTGAATAGGGCTCACAATGTGTCGGATGGTCTTGGCCAGAGGAAATTTCCAGTGGAAGTTCCCAGACACCAGATTCTCCTTTTCACTAGGCTGCAATGTTGATGTAATACACACATAACTCACGGATGGCTTTCGACATCTGACTGTCTCAAGATAACCAAAAACTCCACTATGCTGCCATTTTCTGAATACATATCTTATGAAGAGCCTTTAAGTTTGTTTATGCATGTGCAGATTATCTATTACTTTATATTTTCTTATTTTCAATTAAGTTAGAAGAAATAAGGATAAATAGAAGATAAACAGGGTAGGAAAGAGGATTATAGTTTTAAGTCTAAAAACTCCATGAACATTCTTTCCTGTACTTCCCATGCCTGTTTTTTCTCCAGGCCTAAATTCTTAAAAAGTGTAATAAATCTTAGAGTATTGTAAATCCATGTAATCAGTGCCTATATACCTTGTTAATCTATAGAAAGTATTTTAGACTAATTAAAAGAAGCTAAGAAAGAGATATTTATAGAAACTCATGGTAGAAGTATAGACTATTATAGATGTATAGACCATTAACATATTAAATAGGTAATGTTCTAACTAAAGATTCTGAAAAAAACCAGGACCCATGGCCTTCTCTGTGTTCCACAATCAAAAGAATCCAGCTTATTAAGCTGATAACATTCCATGTACCTCTTATGCTCACATCTAAGTTGATAAAACTGAAATTATGATATGCAATTTGAATAAACTCAATAACTTGCGATACTGGAATTGAATCGAGGGGTTCTCTACCACAGAGCTATATCCTGAGTCCTTTATTATTTTTTAAGACAGGGTCTCATTAAGTTTCCCAAGTTAGCCTTGAACTTGCAATCCTCTTGCCTTAGTCTCTCAAGTAGATTGGATTACAGACTTGCACCACCAAGCCCAGCTAAAGTTAGTTTTCTTTAAAAAAAAGAAAAAAGCACATCTCACTGTCCACCACCTGCACTCCCTCTCATTTCAGCATGTATTCTGCTTTACTGCCTGCCTTCCTGAATAAATTTTTGCTTCTGCCTCTTTTGTTGTGTCCTCAACTTCCTTTTTGTGGTGTAAATCAAGAACCTGACTGGGTTTAGATCTTCTTTTCCTTTCTGGGGAATCATCCCTCTAGTGACACAGTCATCTTTCTCTACACCTCAGACCCCACCCCCTTTTTCATTCCATAAATACCCCTAAATGCCATTATCAGGCAGGCAACTTTGAGTTTGAGTATTCCCTGTCCTCATGCTTGGCTGCTTTGTGAATTAAATTATTTTGCAAAACCCATTGCCTCAGGGTTGGGCACAGTGGGTGACAGGTGAAGGTAAGACTGGTTTAGTAACATATGCTAAAGAATGGAAAAGAGATAAACATGCTTTAATCTCTTTTATAAAATATAGAAAAGATAAATATATTTGGATATGTTAATATAAAATTGTGTTATGAAAATACATGTTTCTAATTAAAAAAATGCTGATGTGAAATGGTTCAAATTGCTCTTTAGAAATTGCTCATCAGAAATTAATGTTCTTAAAGGCTAAAATTTTCTAAGTAATGATAATTAAAAGTAGAGATAATAAGGAAAAGAAGAAAAGATGTGTTTTTGGCAAGAAAAATTATAAGAAAGACTTGAAGATTTTTTTTTTTTGTTACAAAACAGTAACTTTGGTTTCATGGTTATTTCTGAATGAAGCAAGCCTAAGTTGATAAAACTGAAATTATAATATGCAATTTGAATAAACTCAATAAGATCAGTCCAAGTCAAATTACCTATAAATTATGTAATAAACAGGGCTTTCCAATTGAATTGTAGAAATAAAATTGGGTTTTGAAAGGATATAAACCCTGAGCCTTTTGCTTGCTAAGTGTGCTCTACCACCAAGCTATACCCTCAGCTCAACGGATTAATTTCTAAGTGCAATGAGGAGTTTGTTTATATAACTCATATGGTAGGAATAGATTAAAATAACAAAATAAGAAGTGAGTAGATGGGTAAATAAATCAAAATCAGGTAAGTGATATAAAGCAAATACACAAAGAATTGGCCATGAAAGAAAGTGTCAGGTTTCTATTTAGACTTAGCATGCTCAAAGAAGGGCACTCTGAGGAGTAGATATGAAATGTCTTATTTAAAGTATGAAATAGAGTGCCACTCAAGGGAATGCACCATTCTTTCATTGTATTACATTTGCAAAGGTTTTGATGGGTAGTTCATAGTGAACAAAGGTAGAAAGTGGCTAGCATGCACATATAGAATCTCTAGATTTTTCTCCTGGTTATGCATCAGACTTTCCTACTTTTTGTTTGCTAGTTAGTTTTGGTTAGGTGCTAGACATCATGAATCTTATGCTATTTTTGCTGGGCTTTCTATAGTACACAGTATCTAGTCTGGAGGGGACAGAGGAAAGAATAATAAAATTAACAGAATCTGAAAGCACAGGGATTATAGACTTCATAAGCAAGCAAGCAAACAAACAAACAAAAACCCCAGAAATGCAGACATCTGTGGGAAAAATTACAAAAAGATCTAATGCTCATACTGTTATAGTGACAGAAGAGAGAAGAATGAAAGGGTGCAGAAAGAATATTTGAATAACAGAAGTCCACTTGAGAGGATGGAGTAAATGCACTAACACAAAAGCTTGTACTCAAATGTTCATAGCAGCATTTGTCATAATAAGCAAAAAGTGAAAGTATCACAAATGTCCATTAACTGAGGAATGGATAAAAAAATAAGAAAGACTCATGCAGTCACATATTATTTGGTCATAAAAAGGAATACATTGATATATTCTACAATGTGAATAAATCTTGAAAATATTATGCTTGGTGAAAGAAGCCAGGCACAATGAACCCAATATCATATGATATTATTTTAATAAAATATCCTAAGTCTAAGTAGCACATCAATAGAGCAAAAAAGTAGATTCATGGTTATTCTTAGTGCTGAAGAAAGGAAAAATGGGGAGTGATGACTAATAGGTATGGGGATGCTTTTCTTTTTAGGGTGATTTACATTTCTTGAACTTAGTGATGATGGTTGTATAACCTCATGAATATACCTCAGACCACTAAATTAAACACTTTTTAATGGCAAATTTTATAAATTTAAGTTCCATCTCAATTTAAGAAATAATAGATGAAAAATTCTTGAATTTGGTGAAAGAATCAAACCTCAAATTAATAAGCTATTCAAATTGAAACAGAAAAAAAAACCCAAAGAAATATACAGGAAGCCTCACAATTAAACCAAACACTAAAAATAAAGAAATACTCTTGAAAGCAGCCAGACAAAATTGATTATCTCTAGGTGAACTCCCCCCACGCCCCGAAGTTGAAGCCAATTATGAGACATGGAATACAACCCTATTCAACAGAGGCCAGAGGAGATGGCACAATAGTTTTCAAGTTCTGAAAGAAAATAACCCAAATGAAAATCACTATTTACCCTAAACACACAAGAAACAGAAAGCAAAAATAGACAAATAAGAGTACATCAAATCAAAAATTTCTGCACAGAAGAGTAAACACCAAGACAGTGAAGAGAAAAAGTACAAAACAAGAGAAAATATTTGCAAAGTATTCATCTGAAAGGGGTTAATATCCAGAATACATAAAAACTAAAAACTCAATAAAAATAAGTTAATTAAAAAGAGGCAATAGATCTAAACAAACATTTCTTAAAAGAAATATATGTCTAACAAGTATATGAAAAAATACTCCACACTAAGTATCAGGGAAATGCAAATCAAAACTTCAATAAAGTATCACTTCACTCCAGTTAGAATGCCTATTGTCAGGTGGGAGGTCAAGCCCGGTGGTCCAGATCCATCCACATTGGCCTGTTCAGGACCCAGACTCACAGTAGGCCCTGTCCACCAATCCCCTGGTGGGGCAGACACCACCAGAGACTAACCTCTGGCACAGGACCTCCCCTTCCAACCAGCAGACTGCCAGGGGAGCCGAGATCCAGGCCAAACTGCCCACACCAGCTCATAGGGGACTCAGGCTCACAGTAGGTCTGGTCCACCCTTCCACCAGCGGGCCAGACACCCCTCTGGAGGCTACCCTCTAGTGTAGAACTTCCCCTTCTGAGGAGCAGACTACTGCAGGAGGTCAAGCACAGTGGCCCAGATGCACCCACACCATCTTGCGCGGGACCCAGGTCCAGGATGTGGTAGCATACATTGAGGGACACCAGCAGGGTCTGGAAGCCCAACATCAAGGTGAGGTACAGACAATCTTCACAGGTACTACAAGAATATAGAGAAGAAACTGTAATATCTCAGATCCACACTACAAGAAAGGAAGACACATAGACAACATGAAAAAATAAGGGAGAAAAGTGCCTCAAACAATCCAGGACATTATAATAAAATAACCTGTGGATAGGAAGTTGATAAAATGTCAGAGAAGAAGTTCAGAAGGTTCAAATTAAAAGGATTTGTGAACTAAAGAATGACCTAAATGAGCAAATACAGGCAAGAATTGATCACTCCAACAATGAGATAAAGAGCAAATACAGGTGGCAAAAGATTACTTCAAGAGAGAGATAGAGACTTTGAAAAAAAATCCAGTCAGAAACCCTTGAAATGAAAGATATAATAAATCAAATAAAAAATTCAATAGAAAGCATAACCAACAGACTAGATTACTTGGATGAAGGAACATCAGATAATGAAGACAAAGTATACAATCTGGAAAATAAAGTTGATCACAATGAAGATAGTAAGAAAACATGAACAGAATATCCAAGATTTATGGGATAGCATCAAAAGACCAAATCTAAGAATTATTGGGATAGAGGAAGGCACAGAGTTTCAAACCAAAGGAATGCACAATCTCTTCAATGAGATAATATCAGAAAATTTCCCAAGAATGAAGAATGAATTGGAAAACCAAATACAAGAGGTTTATAGGACACTAAATGTAAAAAATTATAACTGATCTACAGCAAGGCACTTTATAATGAAAATGCCTAGCATACAGAATAAGAATAGAATCTTAAAAGCCGCAAGAGAGAGGAATCAAATTACATATAGGGGGAGACAAATTTGTATCTCAGCAGCTTTTTCAACCCAGACCCTCAAAGCCAGGAGACTGTGGAACAACATATACCAAGCTCTGAAAGAAAATGAATGCCAACCAAGAATCTTATGTCCAGCAAAACTAAGCTTTAGATTTGATGATGAAATAAAAACCTTCCATGATAAAAGTTAAAAGAATTTACAACTAGAAAGCCTGCACTACAGAACATCCTCAGCAAAATATTCCAAGAAGAGGACATGAAAAACAATGATGAAAATCAGCAGAGGGAAGTATTACATTAAAGGAACATCTAATCAGAGGAGAAACCAAGTCACTTTAAATACCAAAAATAAACAAAAATGGCTGGGAATACAAATCATATCTCAATAATAACTCTGAATGTTAATGGCCTAAACTCACCAATCAAAAAACATAGATAAGTAGATTGGATAAAAAAAAAAGTCTAACCAATATGCTGCCTCCAAAAGACTCATCTCATAGGGAAAGACATCCACAGACTGAAAACTCAGGGTTTGGAAAAATCATATCATTTACATGGATTGTGGAAGCTAACAGGGGTTTCCTTCCTCATATCAAATTAAGTAGACTTCAAAGTAAAGTCAATCAGGATAAAGAAGGACACTACATACAGCTCAGGGGAACCATATACCAATAAGACATAACAATTATAAATATATATGCCCTTCAAAATGGAGCATCTACGTTCATCAAACAAACTCTTCTCAAATTCAAGAGTCAAATAGACCACAACACAATAATTTTGGGTGACTTTAACACACTTCTTTCATCACTAGAAAGATCTTCCAAGTGAAAGCTGAACAAAGAAACTATAGAGCTTAATAATACAATTAATAACTTAGACTTAACTGACATATATAGACTATTTCATCCTTCAATGAGAAAATACCCTTCCTTCTCAACAGCACATAGATTCTTCTCTAAAATAGACCATATAATATGCCACAAAGCAACTCTAAGCAAATATAAATAAGTAGAGATACGACCCTGCATTCTATCAGATCATAATGGAATGAAATTAAAATAAATGATAAAATAAGAAATAAAATCCACTCCAGCACCTGGAGACTAAATAATATGCTACTAAATAAACAAAGGGTTGCAGAAAACATCAAGGAGGTGATTCAAAAATTTTAGAGGTGAATGAGAACACAGATACAACATATCAAAATCTCTGGGACACTATGAAAGCTGTTCTAAGAGGAAAGTTCATTGCTTGGAGTTCATTCCTTAAAAGAAAAAAAGTCAACAAATAAATGAATTAATGTTACATCTCAAAGCCCTAGAAAAAGAAGAAAAAATCAACACCCAAAGCAGCAGAAGACAGGAAATAATTAAATCAGAGCTGAAGTCAATGAAATTGAAACAAAAGAAACAACTGAAAAAATTGAAAGAACAAAAAGTTGCTTCTTTGAAAAAATAAATAAAATTTACAGACCCTTAGTCATGCTAATGAAGAGAAGGAGAGAAAAAACTCAAATCATTAACATATGTAATGAAAAAGGAAATATCACAACAGACACTACAGAAATACAGAAGATAATTAGAAGTTATTTTGAAAATTGTACTGCAATAAAAGAAAAAATATCAAAGACATCAACAAATTTCTAGAGTCATATAATTTGCCCAAATTGAATCAGGATGGTATACACAATTTAAACAGAACAATTTCAGGTGACAAAATAGCAGATGCCTTCAAAAGTCTACCAACCAAGAAAAGCCCAGTTCCAGATGGATACATAGCTGAGTTCTACAAGACCTTTAAAGAAGAACTAATACCAATACTCTTCAATTTATTTCAGGAAATAGAAAAGAGGCAGCACTTCCAAACTCATTCTATGAGGCCAAAATCACCCTGATCCCCAAACCAGGCAAAGATACATCAAAGAAAGAAAACTTTAGACTAATAACTCTAATGAATATAGATACAAAAATTCTCAATAAAATTCTAGCAAATAGAATTCAAAATCATATAAAAAAGACTGTGCATCATGATCAAGTGGGCTTTATCCCAGGGATTCAAGGTTGGTTCAACATACAAAAATCAATAAATGTAATTCATCACATCAGTAGACTCAAAGATAAGAATCATATGATTATCTCAATAGATACAAAAAAAAAAGCATTTGACAAAATACAGCACCCTTTTATGTTCAAAACACTAGAAAAACTAGAGATAACAGAAGTATACCTCAACATCGTAAAGTCTATCTACACTAAGCCTCAGGTCAACATCATTCTAAATGGAGAAAAAATAAAGTCATTTCCTCTAAAAACTAGAACAAGACAGGGATGCCCTCTTTCACTACTTCTATTCAACATAATTCTTGAAACACTGGCCAAAGCAATTAGACAAACAAAAGGGATACACATAAGAAAAGAAGAACTCAAATTGGCACTATTTGTTGACAATATGATTCTATACCTAGAAGACCCTAAAAGTTCCACCAGAGAACTTCTAGAACTGATAAATGAACTCAGCAAAGTAGCAGGATATAAAATCAACATCTATTTCAAAGCCATTTCTGTATATCAGTGACAAATCCTCAGAAAGGGAAATGAGGAAAACTACCCCATTTAAAATGGCCTCAAAAATAAAATAAAATACTTGGGAATCAACAAAAGATGTGAAAGACCTATACAATGAAAATTACAGAACTCTAAAGAAAAAAGTCAAAGAAGACGTTAGAAGATGGAAAGATCTACCTTGCTCTTGGATAGGCAGAATTAATATCATCAAAATGACCATACTTCCAAAAGCACTATACAGATTATATGCAATTCCAACAAAAATCCCAATCATATTCCTCATAGAAATAGAAAAAGCATGAAATTCATCTGGAAAAATGAGAAACCCAGAATAGTTAAAGCAATTCTTAGCAGGAAGAGTGAAGCAGGTGGTATCACTATACCAGAACTTAAACTATACTACCGAGCAATAGTAACAAAAACAGCATGGTATTGGCACCAAAATAGACTGGTAGACCAATGGTACAGAATAGAGGACTCAGAGACTAACCCACAAAATTACAATTATCTAATATTAGACAAAGATGCCAAAAACATGCATTGGAGAAAAGATAGCCTCTTCAACAAATGATGCTAGGAAAACTGGGAATCCATATGCAACAAAATGAAATTAAACCTCTATCTCTCACCATGCACAAAACTCAACTCAGAGTGAATCAAGGACCTAGGAATTAAACCAGAGACCCTGCATCTAATAGAAGAAAAAGTAGGCCCTAATCTCTATCATGTGGGATTAGGCCCCAACTTCCTAAATAAGACTCATTTTGCTCAAGAATTAAAATTAAGAATCAGTAAATGGGATAGACTCAAACTAAAAGGTTTCTTCTCAGCAAAAGAAATAATCTGTGAGGTAAATAGAGAACCTACATTTTGGGAGCAAATCTTTACCCCTCACACATCAGATAGAACTCCAATCTCTAGGGTATATAAAGATCTCAAAAAGTTAAACACCAAAAATAAATAAATAAATGGGCCAAGGACCTGAACAGACACTTCTCAAAAGATGATATACAATCAATCAACAAATATATAAAAAAATATTCAACATCTCTAGCAATTGGAGAAATGCAAACCAAAACTACTCTAAGATTTCATCTCACTCCAGTTAGAATGGCAACTATTATGAATACAAACAACAAGAAGTGTTGGTGAAGATGTGGGGAAAAAGGTATACTCATACATTGCTGGTGGGACTGCAAATTGGTGCGGCCAATTTGGAAAGCAGTATGGAGATTCCTTGGAAATCTGGGAATGGAACCACCATTTGATCCAGCTATCTTTCTCTTCGTTCTATACCTAAAGGACTTAAAATCAGCATACTACAGGGACACAGCCACATCAATGTTTATAGTAGCACAATTCACAATAGCTAAACTATGAAACCAACCCAGACACTCTTCAATAGATAAATGGATTTAAAAAATGTAATACACACACACACACACACACACACACACACACACATACACACACAATGGAATATTACTCAGCAATCAAAGAGAATAAAATCATGGCATTTGCAGGTAAACGGATGGAGTTAGAGAAGATAATGCTAAGTGAAATTAGCCAATTCCCAAAAAAACAAATGCTGAATGTTTTCTTTGATATAATGAGGCTGATTCATAGTGGGATAGGGAGAAGGAGCATGGAAAGAACAGACTAACTCTATAGAGGGCAGAGGGGTTGGAGGGAAAGGGAGGGGGCATGGGGTTATAAATGATGTGATGATCACTATTATCCAAAATACATGTATGAAGACACGAATTGGTGTGAATATACTTTGTATAGAATCAGAGATATGAAAAATTGTGCTCTATTTGTGTAATAAGAATTGTAATAAGATTCCACTGTCATATATAAATAAAAAAAGTAAAAATAAAGAATATCTATTGTCAGAAAGACAAAAGAGGATAGTGAGGAAGTGGAGAAAAAGGAATCCTTCTGTCCTACTGGAGGGGATAGGGATATAAATTTGTACAGCCATTATGGAAAGCAGTGTGGGAGGTCATCCTCGCATGAGTTTTGAGTTACCTCCCTGGCTGGGTGGAGAGGCGTTTAGATACATCTTTGTGTCCAGAGCTTTCCCCACCCTTCTCAGGTCCGAGGGCTTGTCCATGTGGAGGTATGTCTGGCCATATCCTGAAGACCCAATAGTCGCACCTGAACTTGGGACACTGCTCGCCTTAATCTTCACCGGATGGGATTTTCCCCAGAATTTTTTGTTCCCCAATAAAAGTCCACTCCCTGGCGTGTTCTTTCTCTCTCTCTCACACTAACCTCTTCAGTAAACCTCGATACCATGATAGGTAGCTGGAGGCTGGAGCTAGGAGAAGCCGTCATGGAGCTGGTTTAAAGGTAATTAGAGTCTATCTCTTTAATTCAAAACTCCCTAAGGATTTCTCATGTACCCAACCTTTATTTATGAAACCTGTACTGGTCGCGGCCTAAAAAGCAGTATGTAGGTTTCTCAAAAAATTAAAAATAAAACCTGATCTTCCATCACACCCTATTCAGTCTTTAAGCATTTACCCATCCTACAAAAATTCCCTGTGTTTAGAACTCCTTCATTTTAGTCGGAAGTGCTACATCTGGAACCTAGTCAATGGGCACTGAATGGGCACTGAATAAAATGGGCACTGAATAAAATTGCTGAACCAGTGGAATCAAGACTTCTGGCTCTCCAGTATAAGGCAGTTAAGTTCTTTCCTCCCACTGATCTTCATGTTCTGTGCCAGCTGGCTGTTGACTCATAGTTTAGGAAAGGCAAGCTCCAATGATAATACAAGGATCCTCCTGTTTTACTTCTCAGGGCTGAGCGGCATCTGTGTCAAGGACAGGAGGTCTGCACACCCTGCTCTGCTGTTCTTTAGTGCAGAGTCTGACAGACTCCCCTGGGCATTGTTTGACAGACTTTTGTGGTGTTAGGTCCAGGAATCCCTGTGCCAACTCCTCTGGATGGATTTCACTTCAGGTTCCAGGCTTAGAGCTCAGATTTCACCTCTGCCCCTGTTCTGCCTGGTGTTCTGCATCTGAGGCTACAGAGAGGGGCAGAAACTGTAAGGGATCTTGGATCACTGGCCTCACTGAGATGGGCTCCCTGCCCTACATCAGGTAACTCATCCCAGCTGCCTATGGGACTGTCCAAGTCTGTGACCCAGCCTGCCCTTCCAGGAGCTGGGGCCTTTCCTCCTTCCTAGTGCTGCTTTCCCATAACCCTGAGTGGTCTTAGTAGAGAGCCTCCTAGACCTTCCCCACATCCATTCTATCAGTTATGCACAGCTATTCCTGGCCCCAAGCCCTGGGAGCATCATGTGGACTGAGACATCTTCCTGGTTCTTAAACATGCAGGAGACTCTTCTCATTAACTCCCCTTTCAAGCTTCCTCCCTCCCAGCTCTTTCTTATGCAGAAAGCCCCCTTGCCCTGTGCTGCTGGGGGTCTTTACATTTAATTCAGTACAAGAAAATCCAGGGTTGTGGCTGTAGACAAAGTGCTCCAGTACTGCACCCTGTTTCCTTCCTGGACCCTCTGTATGGAGTGCTCCACCAGAGGTGAAGCCCCCTTTCTTCCCTGACTTTGCCTGACCCCCAGTGCTTAACCTTGTCCAGTTTCTGTCTGTCCCCAGCTTCAGTTCTGACTGAGGAGGACTGGGATAACTGGTGATGGGAGAACCTGGGTGGAGCCAGGTGGGGCTGTAGCTCTCTTACCTTAGGCTCCCCTAAGAGAATCCCTGCTTGTGATGAGATTCCTGTAGAAGATTCTAGAGTAACCTTCTGGTCCTTACAGCTTGAGGAGGCCAACACCTTCATGTGGTTACTGTTATATTTTTCTCCCCACAGTTGCTGCCTAGCCTGGAAAGGAATCGTGGGCATCTTTTTTCTGCCAATTATCTTGTCAGGTTTTGCTTCTTGCCCTAAACATAAAGATGGAAAAGTGACTTGGTCTTCATGCAGGTTTGCCTGAGTGGGGAACCTGAGTGGGTAAAAAGGGAGTTTTCTCTTACTGGAGAAAGAAATATGCTTACCTGAAAACAGGAACTTCATTTTCTTGAAGGTTGCAGCAGGCTCTCCTGTCTATCTTCCTTCTTCCTTCCTTCCCCTTTCCATGCAGGTCTAACTGGTCTCATCTGAACCCTCTCACACTGAAGAAACGATCTGAGGGACTTGTTGGAAGGTGTGCACACTTCACCTTGGAGGGTCATAAGTTCCTCATCTTCGGGGGCTCCATCCATTACTTCCGGATGCCCAGGGAGTACTGGAGGGACCGCTTGCTCAAGCTGAAGGCCTGTGGCTTCAACACTGTTACCACGTGAGAGCTGCCCCTCAGCCTCTATCACCAGCTTACCCCATGGGGCTTCTGGAATATGCATCCTGGCTTAGAGCAGTCTCTTATTTTGGAGTGCAGTATCAGAAGCTGTCTCCAGAGTAGACATTTAGAGGACATTCTTTTTATGCTTAAATGTAGAGCTGTCAGCTACCATACCATACTTTCCTCAGTGATCAAAGCTTTGGATAGGGGTTAATAGGACAAATGTAAGGGAGTAGATGATTTATCAAGAATTTGATAATTTTTTTGATCCCTTGGGAGCACTCAGTTTAATGACATGCTGGATGCATACTTACAGATGAATATACACAGGCTTACAGACTTTAAAAATACCTTCCATTTATGTATGTGAATAAGAATATCTAGAGGAATAGCACCAGTATCACAAAATGAACAAGTAAGAAAATACCAGCATCACTAAGTGAAGTTTAATGGCCTTAAGGGAACAAACACTGCAGGATAATGCTTGAGATGTAGGGATTTAGAGTCAGATACACACGGCCACCAGCACAGTTCTTCCTCCTACTAACCTTCCTATGTCAGGCCCAGAACCCTCCACTGTAAAGACATAAGGTTGTCTCATAAGGTTGTATTGATGATTAAAGGAGATAAAACCTTTATCTTATTTATACAGAAAAAGCTTATCACAATGCCTGGCATGCACATGTCTTCATCAATGGTGGCAGAAAGAAATGCAAACCCAGTTTAGTCAGTTAGAAGAACTGGAATATAAATGAGCATGAATTCACCATGATTAAACATAGTGACAAAAGGCAGCTTGTGTTTGGTGTGTGCTGATGAGGAGGCACTTTCTATCATACTCATAATCACATGGTCTTCAGGACTGTCCTGAGAGGTGGATAGTACAACTCCCACTGTTGGAGTTGTACTAACAGACTGGTCACATTGGGATTAATTAGCTCACTCAGGTTGCTGTGGAATGTGCAGGCAGTGTGGGTGGAGCCCACCTTCCATATTATGGGTAGGTTCCTCCCCAGCATGTCCTGTGGTGTGCCTAGGTAGCTTTTGAGTATGTATACCCCCTGAAGTTGTACCTGGAGTTCTGCCTGTGCACAGATAACCAGTCAAATGAAAACCACACCCAAACAAAAATCACATTGAATTAACAGACCCATTTTCACCAAATTGTGAAGCTCTTAGGTCAGGAGTCAATCATGGTGGATGAAGAGTGTCCCAAAGAGAAACTTCTCCAGAAGACTGCATTGTTAAGTTTGCATGTTAGTCAGGGTATATGTTAGTTACTTCAAGAGAACCAGCTCCTGAAGGTCAGAGGGAAGGCAGGGAAGACCATGATTAGGATCATGATTCTGCTGTTTCCAGAAAACTGAATTGCTAATTTCAATAGAGCTGACACTATCAATTAGGGTGACCAATTTTAGTTATACTTATGGAGTACTTATACACAGCCAGGCATGCTCTAAACCCTGGACAACATTAATTTACTCTGCCCAATAGCAATCATCTATGGTGAGTGGTGGTATTTGTAAATAAGAAAAATCTGGCCCAGGGAGGTTGAGTCACTTTCCCAAAATCACAGTGCCTGAGGCATAGATAGTCGTAGCAGAGCTATGCTTTACCTCACTCAAACAGCAAGGACAATGGCTACACCATTTGGCTGCCTCTCATAGTCACAGACTTTTATTTTTTATTTTTTTGGGGGGAGTACTGGGGATTGAACTCAGGGCACTCAACCTCTGAGCCACATCCCCAGCCCTATTTTGTATTTCATTTTATTATTTTTATTTTGTATTTTATTTAGAGACATAGACTTTTAGATATTGAAGATTACACTGTAGAATGTTTATTCCATGTTGTAAAATTTAAATGTTCTTCAAACGGCATTTTTTGATGCACAATTTTTCTGTTTCTTGATCAAATTTTTGTCATCAACTTCAAAGATTTGTTGTTTGCATGGTTAAGTCATGGAGCTTCTATCAGTTAATATAAGGAAAAAATAAAGGCAGTTTTTTTGTTTGTTTTTTAGGTGCTAGGATTGAACACAGGACCTTGTACATGTTAGATAAGCACTCTACCCCCCGTCCAAAGGCAGTCCTGAGAATCTCACACTTAGTAAATTGAAAGAGAAAAACCAAAAATGCATTAGCAAAATGCTATGGGGCATATAAAGTCGTATTTATATCAGAATTATATTAATTATGTTAATACCAAAATACATAATGCTAGATTGACTTCCTGGGTTAATTCTGCATTGACTATTATAGGTTATACTCATGATCTAACAATATTTTAAAAGAGATGGCACTGAGTTGTCTTCACACATCTATGCCACTGATCAGCTAGAGTTGGTACAGAGGGAGAATTTGAAATTGATAGGCTGCAAATTGATAAGTGGTATATCTACTGTGCAAGAAACATTATGAGAAATAATTATTGAGCTTCACTGAGATCTGCTACTGCATCTATCATTTTAGTTTTGTATACTCATCTTTTCAAGCAGTGACATTGACAGTTTTTCTAAAATTCAATGTAACTTACAGTCCTGGGATGAATTTGATTTACTCATGTTTACCTATAATTGTAAGAGAAATTGATTTGAAATTTTATTTTAGTTAGTGTTCTTGTTCAGTTTTGATATCAGTCCCATAATTAAGCTCATAAAATGAGTAAATCTTTTTCTACTCATTGATAATATTTTCAAAAGAATTATCTTTGTTCTGAGTGTTTCTTAAAATTCACACATAAAACTCTGTGATAACTATCTTTTATGGTTGTGAGGGTGAGATTCATAGGATCTTGAATTTTTATTAATATATTTTCTCTACTTATTATGAGTATATCCTATTTTTCTTAATAAGTGTTTTGCTTTTCTTTTTCTTGGGAGACTTTCTTCTTTCTGACTGGGACTTTGAAAAATCTTCCTTTTTTCCCTGTACTCGCTGCATTGTGTACTTGGGCTATTTAGCAACCTCGTTGGGAGCTGGCTGTCCTTTTGATAATAATCCTATCTAATTTTTAATTTATTTTCAAACAACTGGCAAGTAGCTTTGTTAATCATCCCTGTTTTTTTTTATTTATATTTCACAATTTCTGAGTTCTGTGTAATTTCCTCTCTCCTACCTTATTTGATTTGGTTCTTTCTCCTCATGTTTTCCTCTCCTTGGATCTCCTTCTCTGTTACTTAATTGTTTCTCTCTTCACCTCTCCTTTTTACTTTTCTTCCTCTTCTTCTTCTTTTCTGATTTGAATATTTAATTCATTTTCCTTCTAGGACTTCTTGTTTTTATAATGGGGCCATTTAGAGATATGAATGCTTTTCCTAAGTGTTGCTTTAGTTATATATCCCACAAGTCTTATTATACTGTACTTTCAAAATCATTTAGTTAAAATATTCATAAGTTTTGTTGAATTTCCCTCCTTGACCCATAAACAATTTGGGAATGTGTTTTCTGCTTTTTTTTTTCATTGTGGTACTAGGGATTAAACCCAGGGTCTTGTGCATACAAGACAAGCACATTACCAACTGAGCTATATCCCCAGCCATGCTTTCTGTTTTATTTGTTTGTCTTACTTTTTATTATTTTTTTAAACTGTCATTTTTATAATTTAGTTTCCTTTGTCTTGAGATCATAAACTATGTGACATACACTTCTGGAATTTGGAATCTGTTGACTATTAGTTTTTAAATATATTTATAAATTCCACATTTTAATCATGTTGTTGAAGTCAATATCCTTATAATTTTTCTACATATTTTCTTTATTTCTTAGGTATTTTAATCCTTTCACTATGACTGTGAAATCAACTTATCCATTTCTTCTCTAATTCAGTCAGCTTCTCCTTTAGTAGAAGCTACTTCATTAAGGGCATAGAAGGTTGAATAGCACATTTTGTGGATGGAATTATTTTTATTTAAGGCCACGCACCTTATCTGACTGCCACTATTGCCTTAAAACCATTTGTATACTACCAGTTTTATTAGTGTAATTTTGCCTTATACATCTTTCTTCATCTTTCTGTTTTCAGCAATTTTCCTTAAATCACTTGTAAGTAGCTTTTTGCAATTTTTTATTCTATTCTCACAATAGAGCTATGTGCATATAAAAACAGAGTCAATACAAATTTTACACATGTCCTTTGACTTTGCAGGCAGCCCTCTGAGGAAGGACCTTGGCAGAGGCCCTTCTTGCTGAGGTCTAAAGACTGAACCCTACTGAATTGCATTTCCCTTGCCCTCATAGAAACTCCTTATATCTTCTTACTTTGTTTAATTCTTAGCAAGACTATATCAGGCAGATATGCACATTTTTGTTGTTTTTTCTTTTTCTTTATATTTTTAATGGGTACTATAAAGAATGAGGTGGTGAGTGAAATTATATATAAATCTAAGGAATCTAGAATCCAAGGATAATTGATACCTTGGACCACAATTGAGCAACAGAGAAAGGAATTGTTGAAGATAGTCATTGTTCTTGTGATAGAGGTTATTTTCCATCAGAAACTTAAACTCACTGAACTACTGCAGGGTTTAACTTGGTTTGGGGCTGATGTAACCACTGGAAAAAATAAATAAGATGCTTATTGTACTTTCCTATTCCTTTCCCAGCTACATTCCATGGAACCTGCATGAGCCAGAAAGAGGCCAATTCTACTTCTCTGGGAACCTGGACATGGAGTATGTATTGCTACTGTTTCTGTGACCTGGCTTGGGGCAGGAAGCAGAGACATGGCTACTTGGGGTTGATTTGGAACTCTAGGGGTATCTTCTCTTTGCTTTGAGGACCAAAGAGGTCCTGAGGTCTGGACCCCTGGTCTCAGGATGCTGTGAGAGGCTCAGCACCCTGGGCCCAATTGCTCCCCAGAAATGACCTATTACCCAGAGACTTGTGGTTATTGGGATCCAGTCTCACTTCTCCACTGCAGCTAAGAGGGACCAAGACCCCTGGTGCTGCCCAACTCTGCAATGGTGTTTAGCAACCTCGTTGGGAGCTGGCTGTCCTTTTGATTATCATGTCCATTATTGGAGACAGACCCTCTGTACCATATAGGATGGCCTTTTTTCTTAGGTCCCATGAGGCTGGGTAGATGGTCCTGATGCCCACAGCTAATGCGAACCCAGCTCCCAGGGCCTCTAGCCTCCCACCTGGTGGACTAATTTCCTGCTTTGCTGGGCTGAACTGGGCTAACTCTTTTTCACTCCAGTGTCCCTAGTTAAGAACAAGGGGAAGAGTGGGCAACTTGTTATGTGTATGGGCTTCTACCCAGGCAGCCTCCTCTCTGCACTGCCATGAGAGGATCTGACTTTGTTTACCTTCCTAGAGCCTTTGTCCTGTTGGCTGCAAAGGTTGGACTGTGGGTGATTCTGCGTCCAGGACCCTACATCTGTGCAGAGGTTGACCTTGGGGGCTTGCCCAGGTGAGTGGGACTCTGAGTCCAAGAGCTAAAATTTAATAATATGTTTTAATTCATGAAAAATAACACTGCAGTCAGATGAAAATGAAATTCACCTTCATGGACTGAGCAAGTGTTTTTTTTCAAATTTTTCACTGTGCCATGTACTTCATATCCTGTCCTGTGAAGCCTGCAGTGGTGTGGGGGAGTTGTGGGCACTACTGTCATCCCATTTCACAGGTGAAGCAGATATGGGTCCTGGTAATGGACAATAAGAGGTAAGAGGGAGCAGCAGTTCTTGGGATTCTAATCCCACAGAGGAGGAGCTGAGGCCACCTCTGATCTTCTTATTGGATGGGAGGGAAGGGACCAGAAGCTTTAGAACAGAGAAAGTTCTGACAACCGCTGAGCTTCTTCTGGCAAACTCAGATCTTACTCTCTTTTGTTGAGGTCAGGCCACCTTCTCCAACCATAAAGAACTCAGCCTATTTACCAGCCTTTTCTATTTTCTTGGCTTTTATTGCTGTGATGCTGACTCTCTGCCCAGATTGCTCAGTCTCAGAGTAAGAATCCAGGAATCCTGTAATCCCTCTGAACTGACAGGTCCCAGTCCCATCTTGGATCTGTCTTTGGTTGATCAGTTATTCCCCAGGTGAGATAAAGGCTTTGCTTTAACCCAGATGAACACCTTCCTTTCAATGCAGGAGAAGCAGCCTTCTTTTCTTTCTATGGGTGTACTGTAGTTATACATAACAGAATATATTGCTCTGTATTCATTGTTACATATTCATCATCTTTAATACCTCCCTTTTCCTCTCCTCTTACCTTCCCCAGTCTCTCTTTATTCTATTTGTCTCATTTCTATTTTCATGAGATCCTCCTTGTCAGTGTATAGCCTTGCCAATGTATATTATTGTTTGTAATCTTGATGACTGCCATTCTAACTGGAGTAAGATGAAATCTCAGTTTTAATTTTGATGTGTATTTGCCCTATTGCTAAAGATGTTGAACATTTTTTCATATAATTGTTAACCATTTGTGTTTCTTATTTTGAGAAATGTCTGTTTACTTCTTTTGCCTAAATTATTGGTTGGGTTATTTGCTTTTTTGGCATTGAGTGTTTTTGAGTTCTTTACATATTCTGGATATTAATCACCTGTCTGAGGAGCAGCTGGCAAAGATTTTTCCCCCATTTTGAAGGCTGCTATAACTTCAGGCTCTTAATAATTTTTTTTTTGCTGTGCAGAATCTTTTGAATTTATGGCATCTCACTTATTGATTCTTGGTTTTACTTCTTGAACTGTCAGGATCTTGTTGAGGAAGTTGGTGCCTGCACCTATATGATGGAATGTTGACCCTATGTTTTCTTCCAGCAGTTGCAAGATTTCTGGTATAATTCGTAACCCCTTTGATCCATTTTGGTTGACTTTTGTATAAGGTGAAACACTGGAACTATTTTCATTCTCCTACATATGGATATCCAGTTTTTCCTATGCCATTTGTTTTAAAGGCTGTCTTTTTTCCATGATATATTTTGGGCATCTTTGGCTATTATCAGATGACTATATCTGTGTGGGTTTGTATGTATGTCTTCTATTCCATTGGTTCCATGTGTCTTTTTTTTTTTTTTTGGCCAGTATTATACTGCTTTTGTAAGTATAGCTCTGTAGAATAATTTAAAATCAGGTATAATGCCTTCAATATTGCTTTTTTTTTAATACTTAGAATTACTTTTGCTATTTGGGTCTTTTTTTAAAGAGAGAGGAGAGAGAGAGAGAGAATTTATTTTTAATATTTATTTATTTATTTATTTATTTTTAATTAATTTTTATTGTTGGTTGTTCAAAACATTACATAGTTGTTGATATATCATATTTCACACTTTGATTCAAGTGGGATATGAACTCCCATTTTTACCCGGTATATAGATTGCAGAATCACATCAGTTGCACATCCATTGATTTACATATTGCCATACTAGTGTCTTTTGTATTCTGCTGCCTTTCCTATCCTCTACTATCCCCCCTCCCCCCCTCCCCCTCCCCCTCCCCTCTCCTCTTCTCTCTCTACCCCCTCTACTGTAATTCATTTCTCCCCCTTATATTTTTCCCCTTTCCCCTCACTTCCTCTTGTATGTAATTTTGTATACCCCCTAAGGGTCTCCTTCCATTTCCATGCAATTTCCCTTCTTTTTCCCTTTCCCTCCCACCTCTCATCCCTGTTTAATGTTAATCTTCTTCTCATGCTCTTCGTCCCTACTCTGTTCTTAGTTACTCTCCTTATATCAAAGAAGACATTTGGCATTTGTTTTTTAGGGATTGGCTGGCTTAACTTAGCATAATCTGCTCTAATGCCATCCATTTCCCTCCAAATTCTATGATTTTGTCATTTTTTAATGCAGAGTAATACTCCATTGTGTATAAATGCCACATTTTTTTTATCCATTCGTCTATTGAAGGGCATCTAGGTTGGTTCCACAGTCTTGCTATTGTGAATTGTGCTGCTATGAACATGGATGTAGCAGTGTCCCTATAGTGTGCTTTTTTTTTTAGGTCTTTAGGGAATACACCGAGTAGGGGAATAGCTGGGTCAAATGGTGGTTCCATTCCCAGCTTTCCCAGGAATCTCCATACTGCTTTCCAAATTGGCCGCACCAATTTGCAGTCCCACCAGCAATGTACAAGTGAACCCTTTTCCCCACATCCTCGCCAGCACTTGTTGTTGTTTGACTTCCTAATGGCTGCCAATCTTACTGGAGTGAGGTGGTATCTTAGGGTGGTTTTGATTTGCATTTCTCTGACTGCTAGAGATGGTGAGCATTTTTTCATGTACTTGTTGATTGATTTTATGTTCTCCTCTGAGAAGTGTCTGTTCAGGTCCTTGGCCCATTTGTTGATTGGGTTATTTGTTTTCTTATTGTTTAATTTTTTGAGTTCTTTGTATACTCTGGATATTAGGGCTGTATCTGCAGTGTGAGGAGTAAAGATTTGTTCCCAGGATGTAGGCTCCCTATTTACCTCTCTTATTGTTTCTTTTGCCGGTTTGTGGCAGGTGCGCCTACCTTGCAGGCGCGGGGGTGGCTCTGCCACTCTGCGGGTTGCTGGGCCTGATTTGCTGGTGAGTCGCAGGTCTGCCTACCTTGCACGGCGGCTCTGCTCCTCCCCCAACTGGGGCGATGTGTCTGTCGGGCCACTGGGTCTGTTCTGTCGGTGGTCACGGTTCCGCCTACCTTGCAGGCGCATGGAGCAGCTGTGCCCCTCCGCTGGTTGCTGGGCCTGACCTTTAATATTTATTTTTAATATTTATTTTTCCTCGGCGGACACAACATCTTTTGTTTGTATGTGGTGCTGAGGATCGAACCCGGGCCGCATGCATGCCAGGCGAGCGCGCTACCGCTTGAGCCACATCCCCAGCCCAAACTATTTGGGTCTTTTATTCTTCTATATGAATATTAAGAATTTTTTTTTTCTTGTCCTGTGAAAAAGGCCATTGAACCTTCTTGCTCTGTCTTCTACTTGAGCTTTTGGGGGATATCTCATATCTAAACCATAACATGGAGGTTTTGAACCTTAGAAATATAGGTTTATATTATTATTATATTATTATTATTATATTATTATCAGTGAAAATTTGACTTCTTCCTTTCCTATTTTTATTCCTTTTATTTTATTCTCTTGCTTAATTGCTCTGGCTAAAATTTTATTACTATGTTGAATAGGAGAGAGGACATCCTTCTATTGTGCCCGATTTTAGGGATAATGCTTTCAGTTTTTCCCTATGCATTGTGATGTTAGCTTTGAGTTTGCCATATATTGCTTTTATGATGTTGAGGTAAATTCCTTTTATCCCTAGTTTCTTCAGTGTTTTTATTATGAATGAGAGCTAAATTTTGTGGAAGACTGTTTTTGCATTTATTGAGATGATTATGTAATTTTTGTAAGTATAGTTTGACATATGAAAATCATTAAAGTAAGTGGGAATTTCAGGGAAATAATTACTCCCATTATAGGTCAGATGGTAGCCTGGCCTTGTCTACTGTAACCTGTAGTGGGGTTTTCCTGGCTTCATGGTTCTACTGTGTTCTTCAAGTATCAGGTTGTTGTAGGGGACAGATGAGGCAAGGCACTGAAGATAGCAGGAAATAGTTTTATTTGGCTGCAGCCAGGCTCAGAGGATATAGCTTCTACTGTAATCAAGTAATCCCCCAAACCCCGAGTTCAGGTACTTTCAGAATTTTATACCCAGTGTGTGAGGTGAGAGGCTTAGAAGTTCACAGTCTGCAGAAGTTCACATAAAAGCAGATTTTTCTTTCACTGTTTTGGGGCAAGTTAACCCTTCAAGGACAGCTCCTGAGAAGGGGAGAGCTTCTTCTCCCCTTTCTTTCCTCCCCCTGACAGATGTTACCATAGAGCCCAACTGGTAACTTCTCTTATCTTAGAAATGTAGACTTCTCTGTGAAGCTCCAGCTCAAGGCCAGAGGCCTTGTTAAAAGATCTGTCTTCTTATTATCACAGTTTGCATTTGAAAACACATTTCTACAAACTATCTATACTGGATAAATGTTTGTGAAAAACTAGTAAAGGGGTGTCAGCACCTGGGGTGCTGATTTCTTCTAGGCCAGTGGCCAAGTAATAGAGCAACAGGAAAATAAGTTTACCTACATTGAACTCTTTTGTAAAGACTCTTTATGTTGATAGTCCTATAATTAATTAAGGTGAAGATTTCTGAAGAAGCTTAGTTAAGATTTTTTGTGGAGGAGGGGGTGCCACTAGAAGATCTCAGCTGTGACCTTATGCCTCAGGAGCAGATGCTGTGCTCAATGTTCTCAGCGTACTGAAATAGAATAGATTCAAGGAATTCTTAAAAACAATCAAACACAAAGGATGTGGGTGTAGAAGTCTGGGTAGGCTCAGTCCCTTCGTCTGATGAAATGGAGCGCAAAGCACTTCCAAGGTCTAGAGTGCCTTCGGAAGTGTGTAGTGTGTTTCCTTCTCATCCTTACAAATCTGGTGCATGGTGTGAAAAGTTCACAGATTCCTCTGACCTTCCTGTCTCATACTAACCTGTCCCTTCTTGTCCCCAGCTGGCTTCTGCAAGACCCCAACATGAAACTGAGAACAACAGACAAAGGCTTTGTTGAAGCAGTTGATAAGTATTTTGATCACCTGATTCCCAGAGTGATTCCTCTCCAGGTAGAGCCCCTGACCTTTCCTTCTGACACTGACTTTGGGGAAAGAGTGTTTTGGCTCAGTCACCAGTCAAATAGGTCATGTCCAGCCTCTATGAGAAATACAGGTGACTTTCTTATAACTTTGACTTTTGTACCCTCATGTCAAGCATAGAAATTTTGTCTTGTTAGACCAGGATGTAAAGAAAAGACCACTGACTCCAATTAAAATTAAATTAAAGCAAGTTCACTATTTCAACAGGCCGGGCTTCCTCTCCCAACAAAACCGCCGGAGCCAAAGACAGCCCCACAACTTTTTAGAAGTACAGCTTTATAGCCCAGAAAGTTACACAAAGGGGAGTTACAGATAACAAAACTCTGATGAGCCTAACACAAAGGCTAGTTTATATTTTTGCTGGCCCCGACATCAGAATTTATGAAGGTCATTAGAGCCTCAGAGAGAGTTGTTATCTGGTTAGGGAAAGCCAAGCATGGGTGAGTTCAAGGCACGGCAGGCATTCCAAGCAAGTTCAGAATTTTCAGTAATTTATAGTAAAGCCGAAATTAGCTTTTTATGCCTTTGTGGCTAGATGGCTCCCAATTTTAAGAGGGAATCAGACTGGGTTTATCAGTCTTTGGGGCTTTGTCCAGAGCTTCTGTAAAGACCTCCATGACAGAAGACAGGGACCCCAAAAAGGGTTACCATAGTTGTATCTGTGAGCTCAATATTCACTAAGCTTTACAGATCTGAATTTCCTATTTCTACTCTTTTGTTTACAATCATCAGTACAAACAGCTGGTAAAAAATTCTCAAAGGGTACAAAATAACTATGATAAATAAAATTCTCCTCCTCCAACATGTCCAAAAGCCATTTAGTTTTTTTTCCTAGGAGACAACTAATTTTACCATGCTCTTGTGTATCTTCCCAGAGATTTTCAATGCATGCAGAAAAAAAAATGCACATATACAGAGATGTGTCTATGTATATCCTTTTCTTTACATAAAAATATAGTTTCCAGTGGATAGTTTTCCTTTATCACTTAAATTACCTGCCCTGCCTCCCACCCCGATACTGGGGATCAAACCACAAGCAAGGCCAGTGCTCTACTACTGAACTGCATCCCTAGTATTTTCATTTTATTTTGAAAGAAGGTCTTTCTAAGTTATCCAGGCTAGCCTCAATTTGTGATTTTGTTGCCTCAGCCTCCTGAGTAGCTGGAATTGCAAGTCTTAACCACCTTGCCTGACTAAAACAATGTTTTTGAAATCTGTCATTCTTTTTTTTTCTCTTTTGTAGTGTTGGGAATTGAAACTAGGGCCTCAAATATGCTAGACAAGGGTCCAACCCCAGCCTACTGTCCTTATTTTAAATAGCTCTATAGTACTCCATAGCAGAATATGCCATAATTCACTTAGTTAGTGTCCTACTCATGGATATTATAATCTTCCCAGTTTATATGATAATAAATAAATTGCTTTAGATATTGTTTTGTATTTGTATAATATAGCTGCTATTGCCTACATTCAAGTTTGATTTAGTTATAGAAGTGAGAAAAACAATGGCATTTTCCTTCAACATGTAGTACCTTGTCCCGATGCACCAGCAAGAAATGCTCATTCTCAGAACGTTAATTTATAGCTCACAGACTAGTCTATGACAAAAAAGTGCTGTATACTATGCAGTCTGCAGTACAACAATTGTTTGATTTTTGTGGTTTCATAAGTAAAATACATCTGCATTTTCAGAAGATGTGAATAACTATAAATCTTAGTTTAAGAGACCATCTTTTTATGTAACCCAAGATGGTATAACCACCAGGATTCTTAGATAGTAGACTGAATTATATTAGACTCTTCTGTTTGGGGGAAACAAGACAGGGCTATAGACCCAGCCCTATGTAATTAATTCTGAATCATGGATTGTGAGTTATTCTTAATAAGATATTTATGGAAAGAAGAGTCAAAAGTTTAAAAAGGAAAGGAATAGGACAGGTACACTGGGAATGAGATTTCTGCAATAAAGCATTAGGAGAGATGGCAATCTTGAGGGGAAGGAACCCTGTCTTTAGGGGTGAATTCTGAGTCTAGTGGTAGGGGTCTTCTTTTGTAAGAAGGCCTGTTTGTGATGGTTTTCACAAGTTTCTGATGGTTTCATTCCTGCAATCTAGGGAAGATCAGTGACAATCTTTGAGTCTTCAAATTAGAAAAACTTTGACTATTTGGATGGGAGTATAAGTACAATGCCACTTAGTGTTTGTATGTGTTTATCAAGCAGAACAAATTTGGGATAAATGTCCCATTGAAATTATGAGAGGAGAAAATCCTACTAGAAAATTGATGGGAAGCAAGGAATTCTTAAATGAATTCTAAAATAAAATGCATAAGGCTTTACATTGCTTAATTATTTGTATTTTAAAATCGTTGTATTTAATTGATTGGTTTCATTGTTTTAATTATTATATCAATAGCTTCTTGAGTGCATTTACTGATTTACTTATGACTTTTTTAAAGTTTTTTTTTTTAATTTTATGATGTTAAGGTGGATTCTCTTACAATGGAATTTTTAGAAATCTCATGGTTTCAGCTGGGGAGAAGGTACTATTCGATAATGAGAATAATTGTTCTATATTTCTTAGTTCAGAATATTTACGCCTCTTAAGTACTGAGCAGCAAGGCACCCTGTGGTTTTTTGGGAGGTTGCCAGGTCCTGAGCAGGAGCTATGGTTTTAGTCCACAGTGGGAAGACATTGTCCCTGCCCTTTGGATATTATAGTCCTAAAACAAGACAAACAGGCAACACAATAAGGATTATAGTGGCGATGTGAAGGAAGCACAGGAACCCCCCTAACAGGCAGGGCGTACTAGCAAGGTCTTTCTGAAAAAGGGAGGTTCAGAGCATGTTTTCCTGAACAATTTATATTTGAATAATGACCTGCAAAATGAAAGCCATTAGCCAGGCCAAGACAATGGTCCTGAGACCCCATAGTGTATGGATGGCAGGAATAGAATGAGAAGTATGAAGAACTATAAGTGTTTGGGGCAGTGTGAGGAGGGAACAAGGCCAAAGCAGTCCATCAAGGAACCTACCAAGTATGTTCATTCTCCCTTGTGCCCATTAGGAGCAGCATCCTCACGTCCAAAAAGGAGCATGGATTCTACATCTTACATTTACTGGGTGGGCAATAGGGACTACGATGTTCCTTTTCATTGGGAGTGAAGACATTATATGTTTTCTCTCCAGAGCTTGCTTTGTTTTCAGTGTGGGCAAGATCAAAAAGAAGAAAATGCAGCTGAGTTTGGAAAGACAGTAAATAGTAAAATCCTGAAAAGTGCTTTGATGTAACATGACTAGGTCAATATTTAGGTGACATAATGGGCTAAAAGCTTTATTGGGGTGGTTTGAGGACTGAGCTAAAATTGAGAAGCAGAGAAGGTGAGTGTTGGCATCTAGGGACCCTTTCAGGATGTGTGGCTCTTAAAGAGCAAAGAGTGAGAGAACTGGTTGGAGGGGACCATCCCTATACCCTCTCTATCTATCTGATATGGAGGTCCTAAACAGGTTTCTATGATGATTGAGGTCAGTTAGTTTGTAAGTAAAAGTGGGAGGTCACAAGGGAGAGGGAGTTATGCCATAAAGCAACATTCCAAAGCAGGTGGTAGATGGGAGTGGGATGCACACATAAAGCATTAGGAGAAATGGCAATCCTGAGGGGAAGGAACCCTGTCTTTAGGGGTGAACTCTGAGTCTAGTGGGAGTGGTCTTCTTTTGTAAGAAGGCCTGTTAGCACAGGAAGAAGGAGGGATGCCTTTCTCACATCAGATAGGAAAATAGATGTGGTGTATGTAGAAATAGGTGATGTAGATTTGACAGTTAATATTCAAGTAGCATTTTAATATGGGAAATAGAGGATAACTATGGCTTGCTCATCTCCAAAGCACTAGGGCAGGTAGGACTCCTGAAATATTCCAACTTAAGCTCTGGGAAGGAGAGAGCCACATGCAAAGAATCCTGGCTCCCAGCATGCTGATCAGCTGAGTGGTCAGCAGCAGCAAACCAGACTCTAGGCTTTTGCCCCAGTATCCTCACTTTTCAACTTGTCTCCTAGTACCACCGTGGAGGCCCTGTCATTGCAGTGCAAGTAGAGAATGAATATGGTTCATTTAATAAGGACAAAGACTACATGTCTTATGTAAAGGAGGTAAGACACTTGGTTATCTCCATATTACTTGTCTCCTTGCTCAATCTGTGACTTCTCCGCATGCAAGTCTTATTCCCTGCTGCATGGGTCACTGCTAGGCTCTGTCCATTAAGAGCACATGTTAAGTTCAGGTTCAAATTCTCTGTAAATATTCAGTATTCTTAAGGCAATCAAGATGAACTTAAATAACTTTGTGATGAAACCAATCACCATGTTTTGAAGGTAATTCCTTTCTGTTTACAATCTCTATGACCCTCTTGAAAGCTGGAGGCTGGTAAACTTACATTCATAGTAAATCAGATTTCAAGAACTTGGTGATAATGGCTATCAACTTGCAGTTTTCTGACCCTTCTTCTGTTCTTTTTGCTCCTCCATGGGTAGATTTCTCAGGCAGTGATGAACTGAAGTCCTGTCTGGTGTCTTTTCGGTTGCCTCAGGCTCCTCCTATTCCTGGATTCCTACATTCAAGAAGCTGATAAGGGTCACTCTAAATTGGACTCTGTCCTCAGGGTGCCAAACAGGATGTAGGGCCACATGATGTAAGCTGACCCATCCAGACTAGTTCCTCCTGGTTATCTCTGTCCACACAGAGACATTGTGTGAATGGCCGGGAGATGATAGGAATTGTTTGCTAGCCTGGGAAGGGGAGGAGAGGAGGGCAGGACTTCATCTACCTTATCTCAGACCCAAGCTATGGAGTTGGCTTACCATGAACTGAACCTCTGAAACTATAAGCCAAAATAATTTTTTCTTTTCTAAATTGTTCTTGTCAGATTTTTTTTGGCCACAGCAACAAAAAAAGCTGACAAAAATAGGGTCTGTGGATAATTACATTTCCTAAGTAGCAGATAGTCAGACTCTGAAGTTAAACACTTTTTTTTCTTACATTTTCATTGATGTATTATAGTGGTACTGATGGAATTTGTCGTTACATATTTGTACATGCACACAATATCCAATATAACATTATAATTTGGCTAATATCACTCCCCAGTACTTTACCCCCTTTTCCCTATGCCCCATGGCTTGGTGCCTTTCCTCTATTGATCTCCCTTTGATTTTTATGAGATCCATCCCCATCTTTCTTTTCCTTTTCCTCCTTAGCTTCCACATATTAGAGAAAGCATACAATCCTTATGAAGTCAAAATACTTTAAAATTTGCCAGCTTTCTGTTACTGTAAATGAATGAATACTTGAGATAATCAACTTACAAGCAAAAAGGGTTTATTTTGGCTCATAGTTTTGGAGGTTTTAGTTCATGATTTGTTGACCCCATTGCTATTGGACCTGTTTTCAGGCAGCACATCATAGTGGAGTGTATGCCAGAAAAAAACACTCACCTCACAGTTTCTTTTGGGGCTGCACCCCCAGTGTTGTAAAAAATCTCTCATTAAGCCCCACCTATTAAATTTCTCACCATCTCTCAATTGCTTCTTGCTGTGGACCAAGACTTTACACATAGCCTTTTGGGGGACACTCCAGATCCAAAAGATGGCACTTTTTGTAGGTCATACTCTTCCCATCTGAGTACAATTGCCTTTATTTCCTAATTTCCTTATATATCCTAACCATAGGAGGGAGGGAAGTGGGTTCATTTTGTTCATTTTTTTCTCAACAGGCCTTGCTGAAAAGAGGGATTGTTGAGCTGCTCTTGACCTCTGATAACGAGAAGGAAATTGAGCAAGGTTCTGTCGAAGGAGGTACAAATTTAGAGTTATTTCAAAGTAGAACTCAGAGATGTTTAACAGCCAATGTAAATTGTCAACTAGCCTCAGAAAGAACCAAGTGTATCTTTGGTGCCTCTTTTTTCCTATATCCATTGAGATTAATCCCAGAGATTTGATTACAAATGTGGCTTCTTTAAATAGCAGTAATGAAATTCCTCATCATGAGGGCACTTTGCCATTTTTCATGACTTCTGTGGCTAGGAATCTGGGTTGATATGACTCAGCATCCAGGACATCCCCACCAAGATGTAAAATTGGTGGGGAACCAAAGGATGGATGTGTGTGGAACCTGGCATAAACAAAAGTTCCAGTTCTGAGAGTCTATAGCTTCAGGTTTGGTTTAGAAACTTAGCAGATCCCAGAGAATGAACTACCAGGACAATTCAAAGCAAAATCACAAAGTTACAATAATGAGGGGAATGGCCAATTTATGAGCAAGTAGGTAGGTTCAGGGAACATCTGTCAGATGATCTTTAAAGCAGATTTGCAGCTGTTGTGAACTGCTATCTTCTTTTTAGTGGCTCTTCCCACTTTATTATGGTGCCCTGGAAAGTATGCTGAGCCTGAGACCAGATAAGCTGCGTTCAGTTTTTAGATCAAGTTTTTAACCTTGGTCTGTGTCTTCTTCACACAAATGTGGCTAAGTTTAACTGTTCTTCTCTGTAATGATGTTTATCGTTGCCAACGGTCATGATAGCACTTTGTGATTTGCAAAGTGAACTACAGCAATGTCTCATAATCCTTTCTACTCAGTGTGACTCTTGCCATGTGCAAGGTGGACCTCTATCCCTTCCCTCAGGGCTCTTGTCACAATGCCTCAGTGGTCTATCTCTTCTCTCTACAGCACTGACCACTGTCAATATGGATTCATTTAAGGAGAAGTTCTTTTCTAGGTTTCGTCGAATGCAGGTAAGACAGCCTACAGATGAATTTAACCCTTTCTCTTGCTATAACCTCTTGAACCTGTGCAACTGGTGATCACTGAACAGGTGATCAAGGGGGTTTGATAAGAAGACTGCCTGTCTTTACTCTGGGCACTGGTAGCATTCAAAGCCATGTTGGGAGCATGTTTGCCTTCCGGGGTACAGAACGAGGAAGAAACCATGCTTGTATCACTTCTGTTCATAGAACATGTTCATGGAGATGACTCTGAGAAGGATGAGGGCCTTATATCAGGAAACACCTAAGTAAGGATCAGCGGGAGCTGATACTCTCTTTCTTATGAGTAAAGATCATGGAAATGGGCTATATGTATTTCTTATGAAGAATGCATGATTTTTTTGGTGGGTTTAGGCTTTTTTAGCTAACCAGTACAAATTATGGAACAGAGTGAGAATTTTATGCAAATATTTAATAAACACAGAGTAAGCAGGTCCTTTCCTCCCAGAGGGTAACCTCCTGTGATAGTTACATAGATTGACAAAGCACAGTCCATGCCTCCAAGTCCTTTCTCAGTACCACTAGGGTGGTTTGTCATAACCAAGCATGATTGTGGTCCCTGCAGAACTGGCTTCCCTGATTTCCTTTCACTCTGGGGTCACATCTGCACCCCGTATGGTGGTCTGCAAGACCTGGTATGATGTTCCCCTCTCCTCCTTTCTATCCCCTGTCCACTCTTCTGGCCCTGAGGTAGGAAGTCCTCACTACCATTTCTGCTCATTGGTCTCCCATAGCATTGGCTTGAGGGCCCTCTCTCCAGTACTAGTCTCTTCTCCACAAGTAGTCATTCTTGCAATTAAAGAACCAATCAAATTTCCTTTTCTCATCAATTTTCACACAGTTCTCCATAACAAAGGTTAATCATCAAATCAGAATAATTAGCGTTTCATCTCCTTATCATTTCTTTGTGTTTGGGGAATTCAAACTCCTGTCTTGTAGTTTTCATAAAGGAGTATTGTAAACTGCAATACACCTACCATGCCAGGGAACATTAGAACTCATTCTTCTTATCTAACTGGATTTTGGTACCTGTTATTCAGCCTTCACCTAGCACCTTATGCCCTACTTTTCCTAACCTCTAAGAATCACTATTCTATTCTTTGAGATCAACAATTTTTAGCAATAAGGCATTTTTAAAATTGAGACATATTATTTGCACATTTTAATGAGATTTATTATGATAAATTCAATGCATGTGTATAATATGTAATGAACAAATCAGGATAATAAGAACTTTTATCTTCTGGAATGTTAATCATGTTTAGGTTTTAGAAGTTTTGTACTCTTCTAGTTATTTTGAAATATATTATAGGTTGTCATAACCAATAGTTACTATACTGTGCCATAGAAAAACCAGAACTAATTCCTCTCCTCTGTGTTTTGGTGCCCATTTATTTCCATCTTCCTTTCTCCCTGCCATCCCAGTCTCTAGTGTCCTCTATTCCATTCTGTTCTTCTATGAGACCACTTTCTAGTTTCCACAAACTAGTGAGAAGATGTGGTATTTCTTTCTGTGTCTGGCTTTTCACTTGATATGATAGATCCAGTTCCACCTATGCCAGAACTTCCATACTGTTTTACATAATGATTTTACTAATTTACATTCCTGCTAACATTGTATATGAATTCCTCGTTGTCTTCATTCTCACTAGCACTTGTTCTTTTTTTTTTGATCATTTTGAATAGTCATTCTAACTATGGTAATATGCTATTTCATTATAGTTTTGATTTGCATTTCTCTGATATTTAGTGATATTCAATATTTTTCATATACTTGTTTAAAATTGGTATATCTTCAGAAATGTCTATTTAGATATTTATTTATGCCCAGTTTTCAATAGGATTATTTATTTGTTTACTTTTGTATCACATTTGAGTTGTAAAATTATATATTCTGGAAATTAGACCCTTGTTGGATGAGTCTGAAAATATTTTATCTCATTTGGCAGGTATTGATTGTTTCCATTGCTATGCAAAAGCTTCTAAATTTGATAAAATTTCATTTGTCTATTTTCATTTTGTTGCCTGTGCTTTTGAGGTTTTATTTTAAAAATGTCTTTACCTACACTGGTTTCTTGAAGTGTTTCCCTGGGTATTCTTATTAATAGTTTTATAATTTCAGTTCTTAAGTTTTTGGTGTGTTGCCAGTTGAGTTTTGCATATGGTGAAGACAGAGGAGTCTAATTTCATTCTTCTGCATATTGAATATCCAGTTTCCCCAGCATCATTTATTGAAAGACTATCCTTTCTAAATATGTGTTTGTGGCAATTTATTGAAGGTCAGTTAGTTATAGATATGTGGATTTATTTATGCCTCCTCTTTTCTGTTCCATATGGAAAAGTGTCAGTGTTTTAGTCTCTATGCTTGTTAACTGGTTATCATAGTTTTGTGATATGTTTCAGAGTCAGGTATTGTACTTCCCCCAATTTTGTTCTTTGGCTCAATATTGCTTTTATACTAGTAAAAGTGTCTTTTGTAGTTCCATATGGATATTAAGATTTCTTCATGTGAAGAATGTCACTAATATCCTTCTGGGAATTTGATGGAACCTGTAGGTTGTTTTGTATAACATGGACATCTTAACTACTAATTCTTCTAATTCATGAACATGGGATCTGTTCATTTCTATGTGACCTCTTCAATGTCTTTCATCAGTGTTCTATAATTTTCATTATAGAATTTATTCACTCCCTCCATTAAATTTATTTCAAAGTATTTTATTGTTTCTTTTGTAGCAATTATGACTGGATTTGCTTTCTTGATCTTTTGTCAGCCATTTTGTTATTGTGTATAAGTGGTACTAATTTTTGTATATTAATTTTGGGTCAACTTTAGTAAATTTTTAACTGCTTTACCAGTTTTTCATGTGGTTTATATAGATGTAAAATTATGTTGTCAGCAAACAGGAATAATCTGACTTCCTCCATCCCATCTTAAATATCCTTTATTTCTATATGTTGCCAAATTGCTCTAAGTCAGTATAGTGTTTAATACAAATAGTGAATGTAGACGTCTCTTTCTTTTCTTTTCTAGGATCTTAGATGACACACTTGCAAATTTTGCTGTTCAGTATAACATTGGCTGTGGATTTATCACATATAGTCTTGATTGTGTTGTGACACAAAAACCACAAGTTTTGAGAAATGTACTATTTTAGTGTGTTTTCTTCTAGTTTTGGGTAGCCAATCATTTGCAATCTACAGGCAGCATAGTGTAATGGGTAAGAGAATGTTTCTGAAGCTGAATTGGCAAATTCAAATTCCAGTTGAGTGAGCTTTGACGGGTTAATTAACCTCAATTTCTTCATTTGTAAAGTGGGGACTGAACACATCTCCTTTTGGGGGTTATTACACAGGAAAAAAGAAATAAACTACTTTAGTCAGTGTGCAGCACATAGTAAAAGTTCAATAATTACTATTGTATTGTGGTAATTATTTTACATAAATAAAGAGTATAATCCATAGAGATGTGCAAACATTTATGAATTCCTTTTTATATTTATTTATTTATTTAATACTGAGGTTTGAGACCCAGGATATTGAGCATGCTAAGTAAATGCTCTAAAGCAGAGCTACAATCCTAGCCCTTTAAAAAAATTGTGATAGGTGTTGCTTGCAAAGGCTGATCTCAACTTGCAATCCTCCTGCCTCAGCCTTCCAGAGGATTATAGATGTGATCCGTTATGCTCAGCTCATTTATGAATTCTCGTATACTGAATTCTTTATTGACATAAACATACAAAATACAAACTATTAGAAATTAAGTAATAAAGATAACTATGGCACAGGCCTATAATCCCAGCTACTTAAGAGGTTGAGGCAGGAGGCTTGTGAGCTTGAGGCTCAGCAACTTAGCAAGACTCTGTCTCAAAGTAAAGAATAAAAAGGTTTGGGATATAGCTCAGTGGTAGGGCATCTCTGGGTTAAATCCCCTGTACCAAACACACACACACACACGAAAAGTATGAGGATGAGCATAATAACAATGGACACTTCCACACAAGAGTGGTATGGATTGAAATAAGGGCAAAGAGAAAGTGAAAATGCAGACAGGATAATTTAGTTCTGGTGGTTAGGGTTAGAGCTGGAGTTAAATGGTGGCTGTAAGAGCTGTGTGATCTCTAAGCCTCAGTTTCAGACAGTCAGTAATTGCATTCAGATCCTTGTGTACCTAAAATAAATTCTCTGAATATCAGCCTTGCATAAGACCAGGTTGACTTTACTGATGCTACCTAGGAACAGCAGGGAGGCACATGAAACTAGAGGAAGCCAAGAGACCCTGGGCACTTAGGAAAAGTGGAGGATCTAAAGCTGTGGAGGATGAAGGTATAATGTGTAAGGGGTAATGAAGTTTTGATCACAAAGGGAGCTCTGACTTGGGAAAAAAGTGTAAACACAAGATCTTCAAGTTCTCATCTATTGTATGCAGGTTTTTTGGCCACTCTTGTTTTGTTTTTTATCAGACTTAGTATTTGCCTTTGTTTGTTTCTAGAGAAATAAGCCCATTCTGGTTATGGAATATTGGACTGGCTGGTTCGACAATTGGGGAAGGAAACATCATGTTAAAAGTGTGGATGGTAAATGTTTTGTAGTTTTCAACTCCAAGTTCAGATGGCCTTGAGTCATGGATAATGATATTATTCTCTGCTAATAACTGTTACCAGAGGTGGTATTGGGAATCTGGAGGTTGCAATGTGTTTCTTGGCTCTTGTGTTCTTGTAGGGGAAAATTTCAGGCAAGATATGAAATGTAATAAAAATATAGCAGAATTAATTAGGAAAGAAATTATTCTCTAGAGGGAGGGAAAGAGAGGTGGGTTGTCTGTACTAAAAGGAGAGAGTGATGTTGTGCCCACTTTGTTCCCCAGTTTTATTGAGTCTTTGGAAAGTTTCTGAATTGTCCCACCCAGTCACCACCTCTCAATTTTTGACAGTAGAATAGTATCAGATTTTTAAGTCCCCAGAGCACATGGTTTTACCCATAGGTACCTAAGCAAAACCCACTTGTGGCGGGGTGGGGAAGGTGGCAGGAATAATGACCTGCTAAAGATCTAAAGGCAACTTTTGGTTTCCTTGGCCTATGCTGACCAGTTCTAACTGGCACTTGTTCTTACAGATTCTGTGGTCATGGGCTTTTCTTTTAAATTATTCTGTTTTTCTGGGTCTTGGAATCTTTGGTTTATATAAAGGTCACATACCCCCCTGGCCAAGGTAATTTGCATTCTTACCAGCAGGGAGGATCTTAAATTCCTCAGCCCAGAGAATAGCCCTAAGGAAAACAGGTTGTTTGTCAAAGGATATAACATCCTATTGACTTAAGCCAGAGTAGAGCCAAAATGGCATTAGGTAAATTACACTTTGGGTAAATTGCTTTTTGAAAGAAAGTCTTTGGGTCTTTGTGTAGACTCAGTTTATAGAATTATCCCCTTAATTTCGTGTTTCTACTGATCATGTCTGTATGCTACCTATCCAAGTTTATATATATATATATATATATACACACACACACACATGTATATACATATACATATATATTTCCATGTGAAAATTATAAAAATATATTTATGTTTTTAAGTGCTATAATCAGTCACCTACTACTTTTCTCTAAAGAATAGAGCTCTAAAACCCATTATTTTCTTCAAAAGTTACCATATGTGTTATATTTCTTGCTCAATTTAAGTTTTTATGTGTCTCACATCTAGGAAGATGGGACTTAAAGGGTTAACCTGCTCATTTAGTCATATAAAATCATTGAACTTCTACCATGTATAAACACTTATCCAGCCTCTGAAGATACATTGTTGAATAAAAATTACATGATTTCTACCCTGCAATAAGCCTATAATTTAGTGGGATCAACAGATCATTAGAAAGCAAATCAATATATAGGTCTACATTCAGCAGGTACTCTACAAACGAATGTGCAATATTACTGTGTTTCTATTCAGTGCCTCCAGAGACACTATCCTAGAAGGTGGGAATGAAGGCACACTAATTTTTTGTAAAATTAAAAAATGAAAAGAATAAAAGTAGGTACTTATGTACCTTAAGGGTTTTTGATACTTTTGTAAATTAGAGTCAAATTATATCAGTGCTGTGGGGTAAAAATTTTCAAAACTGCTCTTGGTCCTGGCAGGATTTAGTTTCTTAAAGTAGTTCTGACTGATTCTATCACTTCCTGGTTGGAATTTTAGTGGAGGTTTGATGAAAAAGTAATTAACTGATTGTGTTTGGAAATAATAGTTTTTACTCAAGACTACTTTTTTTCCTTAATTACTAATTTTCTGTATGTTTTCCACTTCCCCCTTTACAGAAGTTGAACAAACTGTGTCTGAACTTATCAACCGTGAGATCTCCTTCAACGCATATATGTTCCATGGTGGAACCAACTTTGGTTTCATTAATGGAGCTGTATATGTTGGGATGCACAGAGGCGTTGTGACTAGCTATGGCAGGTGTTGGTGGGTGTGGTCACCTTCCCAGTTAGAGTATTGCTGGAGCTTTAGGGAGGAGACTCTAGAATCATATTTTAACATCACAGGGTTTTGACCTATCATCTCTGCTGAGCATTTATTTTCTTATCTGCTTTCTTTTCTTCTGTGATGTTTTTAACTCTCCAGCAGGCTGTCATTTCAGGAGACAGGGCTTCCTGGCACTTTGAGCTCTGCCTCATTTGTGTTGTCCACTGACTCTGTGACCAGAACCTCTAGGAGAGATAGGAAACAAACTATGATTGCTATCAAGCACAGCTGGATACAGCTGGAAAAATCCAGATTGAGGAGTGAACAGAGTCTCCATCAGAAAGAAAAATGCCCAGGGTGGGCTCAGTGTTATGGGAGATACAGGTCTCCAGGAAGAGTGTGAGGAGTGTTCTTACATTTCATGCTCATGTAATAGCCTGTGATGGAACATTCTGGAGGCAGTTAATATATTTTCCTTCTCTCTCACTCTCAGAGGCCCTGACCTATCCCATGCTCTAGTGCTAAAACAGGGCCTGATGTGGAGGGCTACATGGCCTGTGACCCTGCCTTGGGTGTCTTGCAGACTATGATGCTGTGCTGACAGAGGCTGGAGATTACACAGAAAAATATTTCAAGCTTCGCAAACTCTTTGCATCTATTTCAGGTACTCAACACCCATTTGGTGGAAGGATGGC
The DNA here is from genome assembly GCF_048772815.1 of Callospermophilus lateralis. Classification (NCBI taxonomy): domain Eukaryota; kingdom Metazoa; phylum Chordata; class Mammalia; order Rodentia; family Sciuridae; genus Callospermophilus; species Callospermophilus lateralis. The sequence goes on along the minus strand of NC_135306.1, from coordinate 93,312,782 downwards.
CACCCTATGGGAGAGTGAGGACAGGGAACAGTCTCTTCTATAAACATCAGTTTAATGAAGTTCCTGAGGGTAAAGGCAATCTTAGGTTCCAATTCTGGCTTTCCCACTTAAAAGCTGGGTGGTTTTGTATAAGCATTTCTAAGTCTTTTAGCTGAAAAATTAAGATAATGATATGAGTTTCCTATGATGATGGTGAAGACTAAGTTCCTATTTGTAAAATTCTTAGTACTGTATATGACTTAGGAACCCCATAAATAAAAAGAAAAACACCCTCATTCTGTTTAATTTTATTTCACTAAATAAAGTCAGTTAGCCATCTACTAAGGCCTAGAAACTAGGCCTAACATTGTAGAAGGTGTAAGACAGAGTTCCTATCCCCTAATAGCCCTTTCTCTTCTATGGTTCTGTGTGTTTACAAAATGGCTTCAACTTAGTTCTTGCCTATTTAGCATCACTTTTGGAGAATCACATGCATATCCTAGCATAGATCTCATTTCTCTTGCTTACTGAGGGATACAAGGAATCTGGAATAAGAGTGGGGAGGCTAAGAGAAGGCAGTGGTAGGCATTTCTTGCCCTGTGAGTCATTTTCTTTGTAGCAAAGCCCCTGCCCCTCTCACCTCAACATACTTTGAAGACCGTGTACCCTTCTGTGAGACCATCTCACTTCTTACCACTGTGGGAGGTCCTTCAGTACTTAAATGAGGTGAGTCCTGCTTTGGCACCAGCCTAGAATTGACCATTACAGAGAGGGGGGGAAAGGACTGAGACCAGGCTAACTTCACTTAGCATTATCTTCTTTAACTCCATCTATTTACCTGCAAATACCATGATTTTATTCTCTTTTATTGCTGAGTAAAATTCCATTGTGTATATATGCCACATTTTGTTTTTATCCATTCACCTATTGAAGGGCATCTAGTTTGCTACCACAGTTTAGCTGTTGTGAATTGTGCTGCTATAAACATTGATGTGGCTGTGTCCCTGTAGTATGCTGTTTTTAAGTTCTTTGGGTATAAACTGAGGAGAGGGATAGCTGGATCAAATGGTGGTTCCATTCCCAGTTTTCCAAGGAATCTCCATACCACTTTCCATATTGGTTGCACCAATTTGCAGTCCCACCAGCTAAGTGAAGTTAGCTAATCCTAAAAAAACAAATGCCAAATGTTTTCTTTGATATACGGTGACTGCCTCATAGTTGGGTAGAGATGGGGAGCATAGGAGGAATAGACAAACTCTAGATAGGGCAGAGGGATGAGAGGAGAAAGAGGGGACAGGGGGTAGCAATGATGGTAAAATGTGATGAACATCATTATCCAAAGTACATGTATGAAGACATGAATTGGTGTGAGCATACTTTATATAAAAACAGAGACATGACAAATTATGCTCAATATGTGTAATAAGAATTTTAATTCATAAAACAATAAATAACACTTCTATTACTCCTTAAAAAAGAGATTTCTTCAAGGAACTTTTATTGTGAAGTATAAAAATTAATCCTTGGCATTATGTCTAAACATAGAGCCATGGAATAAGACCTACCAGTTCCTTTTGGGAGAACTGTGAAGAGGTTTAAACTTGAAGAATAAATGTTGGTGGAGGTGAATAGCAGGATTTTAGATGATATTGTATTTGACTGGTGAATATTGTGATGGCATCCGTAAAGGACTAGATCAGAGCTGGGAACCCATGTAACTGAACTGCTATCTTGATTCACCGTCAACTAGTCTAGTCACTGAACTAGTATGGATCTCTGTTCCCCTTTGCAATTATAGTATGTACCCTATTTTGAAGAAAATTTGAAAAATTTTCAAAAACTAAGTCATGTGTTTTTTTTTACCTCTCATTTCACTATTTTAGATAAAAAGTAGAGACAAGCACATGCTAAGTAAATATTACTTAGTGAATACATCATCTCTTGACTTCAATTATTTAGAATGTAATTTGTTTACTCAGTTGATAGATTCTTATGATTACAGAAAGTATGCTCTCTTCACCAGCATCTGAATTTCCTAGTCGGTAGAGACCCAACTTATAAGAGCATGGTCACATAGCATTTGTTCTATTATTTTCTATTCAGCGAACTCTTGAGGACCAATAAGTGGTTCAACAGTGATGAGGGTCTCAGACAGCAAGAGCCTGACTTCTCATCCCTTTGGCTTCTGTTCCTGTCTTGTCTTCCTCATAGCCAGTGAAGTCACGTATTCCAATCAACATGGAGAATCTTCCAATAAACAATGGCAGTGGTCAGTCCTTTGGATTTGTCCTTTATGAGACTTCAATCTGTTCTGGAGGCCGCCTGCATGCTGAAGTTCATGATATTGGACAGGTAGCTATCAATAAGTATCCCAAGTGGTGAGCCTGGTGTTTATCTGACTCTGTAATTGAAGAAGCAAATTAGTTGCTGATTTGCTTTACTATATGGTAGTGTTTAAAGCACCTACTATGGGGGAGGCATTGAGTTTATAAAGTCAAATAAAACAGACTTCCATTTTACTTTAACACAAATTATTTTGGGAATTCCCATTGAGCTTCTAAACATTTGTTAGTCCCTGCCCTCATATTGACCTCCTTCTGCCTCAACCACAGCCTGTCTTCTCCTTTTCTTCAGGTGGCCCAGTCTTATGCTGTTTTTTTTTTTTTTTTGTAGGTGTTTTTGAATTACACAATTTTAGGAGTTCTGAATGAGAACGTTCAGGACCTGTTCATTCCTAATTTCACGGTATGTAGTTCTAGAATCCAGGTGTTGCCCTTGAACCACTGCTAACAGGTAAATATGTCCGGTTCCTGAGATCCCTCCTTCTCCTCCACTATGCTTTGGTGTATCTTCTCATATAGAGCTGCTGCAGGATTGTGCAAGGGTATAAGGTGTATCCCAAGCCCTGGTATTTCGAACCTACAGCCCAGAAGTTCTAGTGAGAGTGTACTTTCTCCTCTAGGCAAGAGTCATTCCCAGCCTCTATTTAGGTCTCTGTTCAAAGGCATAAGTAAGCCTCTATCTTTTTAATAAGATCAGCAGAAGAAAAGGGCAGATGTAATATGTAATAGAAGCACACCCATCTCTTTACTGGAGAGGGAGCACTGCTGGGCTGTGGGGCATCCTTTATCCCTTTTGCTTTTGTTTCCTTCTGGGACTTGGAGGAAATAATGAGTTCTAGAATATGAGTCCTAACTGGCTATATAGTCTCCATTAACCATTCTGCCCCAAACAGGAATGTCAACTTCTCAGGATCCTGGTGGAGAATCAAGGACGAGTAAATTTTTCATGGAAAATTCAAGATGAGAGGAAAGGTGATATCAGGGCCTGAGAAGCAGGCAGTGGTTTCACTTTAGTTACTTAGAATGAATAGTTGGGGCTGTGTTGGGGTTGGGAAAACAACAGTGGACCCCTCAGCATGGGATACTGAGGATCTAGGACCAAAGATGACAACTCTTTTTCTTGCCCTTTCCTGTCTTTTCCACTTCTCCAGGGCAGGAAAGTAGAACAGTTATTGGGTGCTGGTTTGTCCAAAAGCAGGGCCCAGTCTCCTTTTGGGAATTTTAAGAAATGTTCCAATACTAAGTGGGAACTTTCTTGATAGTTTAAGTATACAAGCAGAAACCTCATTCACAGCTGTCACATAAACGTCCTCCTGACTGTACCCCCGTCACAAGGCTTACATATGTCTTCATGTCTTTGTCCCAGATCCTGAAGAATATCTAGTCCTTGTTTCTATTCTCTTTACTGCCTCCCCTCTGCAGGATTAATTGGCCCTGTTAAAATCAATAATGTTTCTCTGGAGGGTTTTACCATCTATTCTTTGGAGATGAAGATGAGCTTCTTCCAAAGGTATGCTCCTCTCTGCCTCCAAAGACACAATGAGTGATCAGCTGCCTTGGTTATTTTTCTGTTGGTATTAAAAAAAAATCTAAGGCTGGGAATTTTGAGAACAAAAAATGTTTATTTACTTCACAGTTTTGTCATTCTGAGGGCATGGTGCTGGCACCTGGTCTGCTCTGTTGTGGGCTTATAGTGGGTGGCTTTCCACGATAGGAATATTTGCAGGAGGGCCAAGCAAGTGGGGTGGCCTCATTATAATAAGCCATTCTCATACATACTAATTCACTCCGAAACCAGTATTAATACCTTCTGAAATTGGTGACCCTGTGATCTAGACATCTCTTGGTCCTCCCAATTCTTAAAGTTTTCACCATCTCAATACCACCACTCTGGGGACCAAGCTTCCAAGATGTGCCACTCTGGGGTACAAACTCCAACTACATCCAAACCATAGCATCTTTGAGAGTTCGAACTGATCAGTTTGTAAATGAACAGCCCAGTATTCAGAGAACTATGGAATTTGCTCTATATTACCAAGTCCTTTGAATCAGGACTAGAACCCTAGAGCAAGTCTCCTGGTTCTCTTTTTAATACATGCATTCTCATAATCTCACTGAAACAGAATCCTGTGAGGGAAACCTGGGGTCAATATTGGGATGAGAGCTGGGAACCATTTTCCTCTTTCTTATGGTTTGATCCATTTTTTAGGCTCCGTTCTGCCAGCTGGAGGCCTATATCAGTGAGATATTTGGGCCCTGCCTTCTACCTGGGGACCTTGAAGGCTGGCTCTTTGCCCAGGGACACCTTCCTGGGGCTACCAGTAAGTGAGCCTCCCTCTTCTACTCTGTTCTTCCTAATTTTGAAATTAATACCTAAGTGAGAATATTCCTGAGAGGAATGCTTGCCTTTCCTCCTCTTCCTACTTTAGCCAAGCATTCTAATATTTCTTAATTGCCCTAACTTATCACTTGTTAGAAAATGTATAAAACACAATTTAAAATTCAAATGATGATAAGAAAATGAACTGTAGGAGTTCCTCTTAAATCCTATAGCTATTCCAATTCATTTGTGCATTTGAAAGCTCAGCACTGCCAAAATTTGTTTTTATATTTAACTTCGCCTACACACACACACACAATTACTTTTTTACACTAATGAGATCGTATCATAAATTATATTCTGCATTGATTTTGAGGGAGGCCTAAACTGGCCTCCCCTCAAAGTTTTTTATTTATAAACATAAATATATGAGTGTACAAATATTAATATGTAGATTGACAAATTATTACAAAATAAACACCTATTAATAATCATTGTGATGAAGAAATAAGTTGTTAGCACAACTCTACAGTTGCTGATGGTTTTTACTTAAAGGTAGCTACTACATTAAATTCTAACACTCTAATTTAGTATTTCTTATAATGAATTCATATAAATTGAATCATATGACTTGCATTCCTTTTATTTTTTGGTGTGGAATTAGGGATTGAATTCCCATCCTTGTACAGGTGAAGTAGGTACTTTACTACTGAGCACCTAAGGCAGGTGCTTCACCAGTTGGCCCTTTGTCAACATTGCTTGCAACATTCAACCATTCACTGATGTTGCATTGATTTGTTCATTTTCACTGTCATTTAGGATTACATTAGCAAATATATGATACTATATTTAACCCTTCTCTTATTATTGGATTTGTCTGAAAGTGTTCCCTTACTTTCAGTTTTTAGAATAATTTAATAAGAATTGATAGTTTTTCTTTAAAAGTTTGGTAAAATTCAGCTGTGAAGCCATCTTGCCCTATATTGTTCTTTGCTGAGGCATTTTTTAATTTGAATTAATCTTGTATGTTCAGGTTTTATATGGTAGGTTATATGTGTTCAGAAATTTCTTTCTTTCTTTTAGATTTTACAATGTTAGTATATAGTTGTTCATGATAGTTCCTAATGTTATATCTGTGGTAGAAGTTATAATGTCTACTTTTTATCTGATTTAATTTATTTGGATCTTCTGTCATTTTTGTTTATAAAGATTGCCAATTTTACTATCTTTTCAAAAAACTAGTCTTGATTCCATTGATCACATGTATTATTTTTATTAGTCTCCATTTAATTCTTTTTTATTTCTCTGATCTTTTTTCTTTTCATTTTATTTTTTAAAATTTGTTTTAATTAGTTATACATGGCAGTAGACGTGGTGTAGAATGCACTTTAATACATCATATATAATGAAGTATAATTTCTCATTCTTCTGGGTACACATGATGTAGAATCCCACTGGTCATATAGTTATATATGTACATAGGGTAATAATGTCTGATTCATTCTACTGTCCTTCCTACCCCATACTGCCTCCTCTCCATTCACTCCCCTCTACCTAATCTAAAGTAACTCTATTTTCCCTAGCCTACTGCTCTCTGACCTTTAAAAATTTATTTTCTACTACTATTTTTGGGTTTGGGGTTTTCCCCTAGCTTTGCAAGTTGTACTATGAGGTTGTTTGAAATCTTTGAACATTTTTTTTGTAGTGCTGGGGATTGAACCCTTGTACATGCGAGGCAAGCACTCTAACAACTGAGCTATGTCCCCAGCCTGAACTTTTTTGATATAGGATCTCATTGCTATAAACATCCCTGTTTGTGTTTCTTTTACTGCATCCCACAGGTTTTGGTATGTTGTATTTCCATTTTCATTTGTTTCCACAAATTTGAATACTTCCCCTTTAATTTCTTCATTGACATGTGGTCATTCAAGAGTATGTTGTTTAATTTCCATGTATTTGTATAACATCCCAAACTCCTCGTTGATTTCTAGTTTTCTTCCATTGTGGTCAGAGAAGATATGATTTTAGTTTTTCTAAATTTGTTGAAAGTTGTTTTGTGGGCTAATATTTGATCCATCTTGGAGAATGTTCCATGTGCCAATGAATAGAATTTGTGTTTTGCAGCTATTGGATAAAATGCTCTACAAATACCTCTCAGGTATATTTGTTCTATAGAGCAGATTAACTGCAATGTTTCTGGTTTTATTTTGTGGTGTGTGTGTGTGTGTGTGTGAGATCTGTTCATTGATGCAAGTGAAATCTTTAAGTCTTCAAATATTATTGTATTGGAATGCACCTTACCCTTTAGATCTAATAATGTTTGCCTCATAACATTATGTCTTCCAGAGTTAGGTGCATGTATATCTGTAAGTTGTTATTTCCCCTAGTTAAATTGATCTCTTTGTAATTATTTAGTAACTTTTTTTTGTCTCTTTACAGTTTTTGACTTAAAGTGTACTTTATCTGATGTAGGTACTGCCACTCTAGCTCACTTTGGTTTCTGTTTGTGTGAAACATCTTTTTTCATCCTTTCACTTTTAGTCTGTGTGTATCCCTGGTAAGGTGAGTTTCTTATAGGCAACCTATCATTGGGTCTTTTAAAACAAATCTTTTCAGCTAGTTAAATCCATTTATTGGTGTGTGTTTTAGTCAGCTTTTTGTTGCTATGACCAAAAGATCTGACAGGAACAATGTGGATTTACACTCTTCATGTATTCATATATGAATGATCACAGGAGAGTTATATTCAATTCATTCTGCTCTCTTTCCTATTCCCATTCCACTGATCTTTAATAATATTTCTTGTATGTTTTTCTGATATTTTCACAGCTATAGAAATTTCCTTTTGATTAAGATTTACATGTTTTATCATTTACCTATTTTGTTTTTCCTTTTAAAAAAAATTTTGTCAATATCTTTATGTTTTCATCGATTTTCTCTTGGGTAGCACGTAACTTTTTCACTTAAAATTCAGTCCAGCAATCTTTGTGTTTCAATTTAAAGCATTTGAAAGATTCCAGTTTTAAAATTTATTAGGCTAATTTGGTATATCCATTTTGATTCTTTCTCCTTCTGTTCTCCCTATTCTTTTGTCCTCTGATTTTATTTTTGGAAAATTTATTCTTATTATTCAGTTTACTAACTTTCTTCTCTGCTATGTTTAATATGCTACTCAAAACACCATTAAATATTAATTATCGTGTTTTTCATTGCTGTGACTTAAATACCTGACAAGAATAACTTAGAGGAGGGAAAGTTTATTTTGGCTCCTGAGTTTAGAGGTTCAGTCCATCATTGGCCAACTCCATTGCTCTGGGTCTCAGGTGAGGCAGAACACGACTGCAGAAGGGCATGGTGTAGGAACGCTGTCAGCTCATAACAGTGGGAATACAGAAAGAGTGGTCCTCCAGGAACAAGATATAAACTCCAAAGGTACATCCCCAGTGACCTCCGTATTCCAGGCATAACCTACCTGCCTACAGTGATCACTCAGTATAGTGGTTCTTTCAAATTATTTATCTATTAAATAGATTAGTACAATTATTAGATAACAGCTCTAATAATCTAATCAATTTATCTAGGAACCCTCCTGCATTGTCTATTATATAAGGTTATTGGGGAACAACTCATATCTAAATAATGACACTATACTTTATAGTTCTTTAAATATTTTAATTTGATGCCAGATTTCTCAGTCTTGGTTTATATTTTTGAACATATTAATTTATTTAGCACAATTATTTTCAAACCTGTGTCTTGCAATTCTGTTATCTGGATCACCTGTGCATTTCCTTCTATTGCCTGTTGTTCCTCTTGGTTTTTATTATACCGTCCTTTCCCTTATCTTCCCTTATCTGCTTGCTTATTTTTTTCATTGAGCATCAGACAGATATCTGGAAAATACTATACACACACACACACACACACACACTCACATATATATGTATTTATATTTCTATGTCTAGGATGATGTCATTTTCCTCCAGTGAGGATTTATATCTCTCTTGAGGTGACAGGGTCACTTAGAAGCACATTGCTCTAGTTACAAGGATGGAAATGATTTGAAGTGAGGCGTCCAATGAATAGACTATTTCTACTTCACTTTTATCCTATATTATATCCTCTGGGAGCTCTCAACCAAAGTGTACTTTGTTTAGTAAAGCCTGCTGGGATCCAGTTTTTGTGTCCTTATCCTGATAAAGGTATGAAAGGTTCCATTCAGCTCCTTAGAAGTACTCTTTGAGGAAGTAAATGTTTTTAGTGAAGAAAACTGTCTGGATTCCCCCCCACACACCTTTCATTATCTTATTTTAGATCTTGGTGCTATAGTTTTTCATTGTATCAGAAGGAGATTAAAAAAGATTATGTAGCTGTTGCCACCAGTAGTATTCATCTCTACTACCTAATACTTATTTTCAGAAGCAAAAAGATTCCTTTAGCCTCAATAGTTAAGTACCTCTGGGTTCAATTAATCCCAGATACCAAAAAGAAAAAAATATATGTCACATTATGCATTATAGGGATAGGACAGGAGGAACAGAAACATCATAGTACAGGGCTGGTTCCAGTCCTGTTTTCCTCTCTGATTCCTAGACATCAGGGTTGAAGTTCTCAGACTTATTTTTTTCTGCCTGGCCTGGTGGCACACGCTTGTAATCTCAGCAGCTTGGGAGACTGAGACAGGAAAATCCCAAGTTCAAAGCCAGCCTCAGCAATGGTGAGGTACTAAACAACTCAGTGAGATTCTGTCTCAGAATAAAATATAAAATATGGCTGGGGATGTGGCTCAGTAGTTGAGTGCCATGAGTTTAATACTTGGTACTCCCCCCCCCCCCAAAAAAAAAGATATACTACTTTCTAAACTTTACTTCCACCTTCAGTGTTATAGGTATCTTGCTTCATTCCCCAAGTGCTTTAAGTTTCACTTGCTGGTGTGAATCTCTTCCTGTATCTCAAGCCTCATCCTTTTCAGGGATGGGTTTCTGGATTTGTGTTTATCAATGGACATAACCTTGGGCGATATTGGAACGTTGGGCCTCAGGAAACACTTTACCTTCCCGGAGTCTGGCTTCATCCAGGGGACAATGAAGTAAGTCAGCCCAAATCTTTCCTTGATATCTGATAAACCTTCAGACTATCATTCATCCTCAGAAAAAAAAAATGTCTTTATCTTTTTTACTATTGATTTTCCTTTCCTCCCAGATCATCCTGTTTGAGAAGATATCAAGTGGCTCACACATCTACTCTACAGGCTTGCCCAAGCTGTGACACTGTATTTACACGTTTTTTGGATTGTTGGAGTTTGTTTTTTGCAGGAAGAAGATTAATGTTAAGAAGATGCCACCCAGTGTTGCCTCCAACAGCAAAAATACAAAGACAACCTATAAAATCAACAAGGCACTGTTACATGTTTTAGAGTATATGGGACTAATTTTTAGGTTTAAACAAGTCTTCAAAATCTTCAATGTCTTGTTTATCTAGATAAACACTAAATACTTAGCAGGTTCTTATTCTCTACTCAAATGCACCTGTGGCCATAGGCAGATATAAATAAAATAGAAATGATTTGTGCTTCTTTCTCCCCGTACTCAATTGGGAGGATGGGAAGGGTCTATAACCTAGGAGAGAGTAAAGATACTGTGCATCCCATACAGAAAGAATATTGAATTTATGACTGGCAAATGCATGGTGTGTGTGTGTGTGTGTGTGTGTGTGTGTGTGTGTGTGTGTGTGTGTGTAGAAGGATGGGGTAGCAGAGGGCCATGAATAATGTCTTTAATCATTTTGTTGTAGGGGACAGATGAGGCAGGACATCTGATAGGAAACAGGAAGCAGTTTTATTTGGCTGTAGCCAGGTTCAGAGGGCACAGCTTTCACTGAATCAATTAATTCCCCTGAACCCTGAGTTCATGCTGTTTCAGAACTTTATACACAATGTGTAAGGGAAGGGCTCAGAAATTCACACAAAACAGCTTTTTCTTTCACTATTCTAGGCAAGTTAACCCTTCAAGGACAGCTCCTGAGAAGGGGAGAGCTTCTTCTCCCCTTTTTTCCCTCCCCCTGCCAGCTTCTCTTCTCTTTGAAATATAAACATCTCTGTGAAGCTCTCACCCAAAGCCAGAAGCTTCATTACAGGATCTGTCTTTCTTATCACACTTTGCATTTGCAGACAACTTCCCTTGAAAACTTTTACAAATACACACACACACACACACACATACACACTCACACAGTAGATAGTCCGTAGTGTTTATGAAAAACTAGTAAAGAGATGTTCAGCACCTGGAGTGCTGATCTTTTTTAGGCCTGTGGACAAATTTTATTATTGTAAGATAGAGCAACAGGAAATAGAAAGCTTAACTACATTTAATTTTTTTTTGTAGATATTCTTTTGCTGATAGCCCTAAGGTCAATTATGGTAAAGATTTCTAGAGAAGCTTAATTAAAATTTTCTGTGGAGGAGGGGATGCCACTATAATTTCCTTGAAGCTGTATGTCTCCAAGGTGACCTGATGAGTCACATCCAGTCAGAGATTGGATAGCAATTTGTTTGTTTGGTTCAGACACATGTCACAGCAAAGGTCAGTTTAGTCTTTTGTGTCTTATTCCTCCTTGGCTGTATAGTTGAGGCTCCTATTGATAGTGAACAGGTATTTGTGAAATTAACACACACAGACATTAACAATCCAACTAATCTCAAGTGGTACCATTGGAAACCAGTTACATCCTTCCACACAAAACAGCTCCTGACCTAAATCAAATCATTGCACTATGAAAAAATATTCTCACTTTATTCAATATTGTGACTAGGGACTTTAAGAAATATAGACGATAAACTTGTGTTCCAAGCGAGGAAGGAGCCTCCCTGTTTGAAATGAAGAGAAAGGAGTCAGATTATCATCCCATCCACAAATTTAATGAGTCTCACTAAAAGGGAATTACATATCTACATAATTCCTATATAAATCTTTATTCCATGGGGCTCAAGACTCAAACCTATGAATTCTATGGCTTCTGTAGTGTAAGGGAGGAAAGCAGAAGTGACAATCCTGATGACCAATAGCATATTATGTTATGGTTCAGATGCAACTTCTGGATTATCTACACACAAACAGCAACTGTTATCACATCCCATTCCTGCCAACGCAATATGAAGGTTCCAGTTTCTACATGTCCTCACCAATACTAGTTGTTTTAGGCAGTTTTTTCCGCTGCTGTGACTAAAAGATCTGACCAGAAAAATTATAGAGGAGAATAAATTTATTTGCGGGCTTACTGTTTCAGAGGTCTCCATAGAAGGTCGGCTCCATTCCTCAAGGCTGGATGTGACGTAGAACATCTTATCTTGGTGGAAGACTGCTGGAGGGAAACAGATTTCATGGTATTCAAGAAGCAGAGAGAGAGAGAGAGAGAGAGAGAGAGAGAGAGAGAGAGAGAGAGACACTCTGAGACTCTGCTTTCCAGATACAAAATATATGCCTCATAGCCATGTGCTAATTCTTACCTCCTTTAGCCACACCCTACCACTTCAATTAATCCTACTAGGGATTAATTTACCAATTGAGTTAAGACTGTTACAACCCAATCGTTTCTCCTCTGAACCTTATTGGACAGTCTCACATGTGAGTTTTTCAGGGATACCTCGTATCCAAACCATAACACTTTTAAAATCATTTATTTATTTATTTATTACATACATGATAATAGTGGAATGCATTACATTCATGATTATCCATTCACAGCCCAATTTTTTAACTCTGTATATAAAGTATGTTCACGCCAAATATGCCATTGTACATAAAGTCTCTTTTTTTTTTGCATTACAATTCTTAATACACCTTTACACCACAATTTATCATATCTCTGCTTGTATATAAGGTATGTTGACACCAAATTCATATCTTCATACATGTATTTTGTATAATGATGACCATCATCTTCCACCATCCCTTTTCCTCCTATCCCCTATCTAGAGGTAATCTTCTTCCCATGCTCTCCCTCCCTACCTCACTTTGAGTCACCCCCCTTATATCAGAGAAAACATTTGGCATTTATTTTTTTGGGGGAATTGGTTGACTTCACTTAGCATAATCTTCTCTAATGCCATCCATTTTCCTGCAAATGCCATGATCTTATTATTTTTTTAGTGCTGAGTAAAATTCCATTCTGTATAAATGCTAAATTGTTTTATCCATTCATCCACTGAAGGACATCTAGGTTGGCTCCACAGTTATTGTGAATTGTGCTGCTATAAACATTGATGTGGCTGTGTCCCTGTAGTATGCTGATTTTAGGTCCCTTGGGTATTATCTGAGAAGAGGAAGAGCTGGGTCAATTGGTGTTCCCATTCCCAGCTTTCCAAGGAATCTCCATACTGCTTTCCATATTGGCTGCACTAATTTGCAGTCCCACTAGCAGTGTATGAGTGTGCCTTTTCCCCCACATCCTTGCCAACACTTGTTGTTGTTTGTCTTCAAATAGCTGCCATTCTGACTGGAGTGAGATGGTATTTTATAGTAGTTTTTATTTACTTTCTCTGATTGCTAGAGATGATAAGCATTTTTTCATAAATTTGTTGATTGATTATATGTCCTCTTCTGAGAGGTGTCTGTTCAGGTCCTTGGCCCATTTATTGATTGGATTATTATTTATTTTTTTTGTGCTTATCTTGTTGAGTTCTTTATATGCCCTAGAGATTAGAGCTCTATCTGATGTGTGAGGGGTAAAGATTTATTCCCAGGATGTGGGCTCTCTATTCACCTCACAGATTATTTCTTTTGCTGAGAAAAACCTTTTTAGTTTGAATCAGTCCCATTTGTTGATTCTTGATTTTAATTCTTGTGCTATGGGCATCTTATTAAGGAAGTTGGGGCCTAAACCTACATGATGGAGATTAGGGCCTACCTTTTCTTCTATTAGACACAGAGTCTCTGGTTTAATTCCTAGATCCTTGATCTATTTTGAGTTAACTTTTGTGCATGGTGAGAGATAGGGATTCCATTTCATTTTGTTGCATATGGATTTCCAGTTTTCCCAGCATTAGTTTTTGAAGATGTTATCCTTTCTCCAGTGCATGCATTTGGCACCTTTGTCTAATGTAAGGTAGTTGTAATTTTGTGGGTTAGTCCCTATGTCCTCTATTCTGTACCATTGATCTACCAGCCTGTTTTGTTGCCAGTACCATGCTGTTTTTGTTACTATTGCTCTGTAGTATATTTTAAGGTCTGGTATCGATACCACTTGTTTCACTCTTCCTGCTTAGAATTGCTTTAGCTATTCTGGGTCTCTTAATTTTCCAGATGAATTTCTTTTTTTATATATTTGGATGTCTTTTATTTACATCAAGCAATGAACTCTTTATCTAAATAAAAACATAATTCACCTTCAGAAGCTAAATCCATTTCAAAGAGTTATATCATAACCTTCTCTTTTCTATACATTTATAATGACTAGCCTACTTAGAAGTTTTTACATTCTATGAGAAGTCAAAAGAAAATAACATCTTAAAAAAGATTTTGAAGACTCTTAAATAGCAATCTAGAAAAACTGACATGAAAACTATCTCAAGTTTTAAGCTTCTTCTTTTTAGAAACATTACATATTTTTTTTTTAAGATTTGTTGCCTTTTATTACTCTCGTTTTTAGAATTTTCCTAGTTATTTTTTTTTGCTTATTTTTCCAATGAATTTTTGGATCATTTCTCTAATTTCTCTTAAATTTAAATTACATAATTAAATACATTTCAATCGTGTTAAATATGTATTAATTCAGGGTAAATTGATGAGTCTTGCTGGTGTTGAATTTTCTTTTTTTAAAATTAATTAATTTATTTTTATTATTTCTTACATACCTCACAATAAAGAAGTGTATTGCATTCATATTTTTTTTTTTGCATTTCAATTCTTAATACACCTTTATACCACAATATTATATCTCTATTTGTATATAGGGTATGTTGACACCAAATTCACATCTTCATACATGTATTTTGTATAATAATGACCATCTCCTTCCACTATCACTGCTATTCACCTTCTCCCTCCCTTTCCCTCCCACCCCTATTTTCTATCTAGAGGTAATCTTCCTCCCTTGCCCTCCCTCCCAACCCCATTTTGAGTCACCCCCTTATATTAGAGAAGACATTTGACATTTGTTCTTTTGGGATTGGCTAACTTCATTCACATAATCATCTCTAATGCCATCCATTTCCCTGAAAATGCCATGATCTTATTATTTTTTTATTGCTGAGTAAAATTCCATTGTGTATATATGCCACATTTTTTTATCTATTCATCCACTGAAGGACATCTAGATTGGCTCCACAATTTAGCTATTGTGAATTGTGCTTCTATAAATATTGATGTGGCTGTGTCCCTGTAGTATGCTGATTTTAGGTCTTTTGGGTATAGTCTGAGAAGAGGAATAGCTTGGTCAAATGGTGTTCCCACTCCCAGTTTTCCAAGGAATCTCCATACTGCTTTCCATATTGGCTGCACTAATTTGCAGTCCCACCAGCAGTGTATGAGTGTGCCTTTTTCCCTGCATCCTTGCCAACACTTGTTGTTGTTTGTCTTCATAATAGCTGCCATTCTTACTGGGGTGAGACGGTATCTTATACTAGTTTTGATTTGCTTTCTCTGATTGCTAGAGATGATGAGCATTTTTTCATAAATTTATTGATTGATTGTATATTCTCTTCTGAGAAGTGTCTGTTCAGGTCCTTGGCCCATTTGTTGATTGGATTTTTTTTGTGCTTATCTTGTTGAGTTCTTTATATGCCCTAGAGATTAGTGCTCTATCTGATGTGTGAGGGGTAAAAATTTATTCCCAGGATGTGGGCTCTCTATTCACCTCACAGATTATTTCTTTTGATGAGAAAAAAATTTTTAGTTTGAATCTATCCCATTTTTTGATTCTTGGTTTTAATTCTTGTGCTATAGGCATCTTATTAAGGAAGTTGGAGCCTAAACCCACATGATGAAGATTATTAGACACAGAGTCTCTGGTTTAATTTCTAGGTCCTTCATCCATTTTGAGTTAACTTTTGTGCATGGTGAGAGAGAGGGATTCCATTTCATTTTGTTGCATATGGATTTCCAGTTTTCCCAGCATTAGTTGTTGAAGATGTTATCCTTTCTCCAGTGCATGCATTTGGCACCTTTGTCTAATGTAAGGTAGTTGTAATTTTGTGGGTTAGTCCCTATGTCCTCTATTCTGTACCACTGGTCTACCAGCCTGTTTTGGTGCCAGTACCATGCTGTTTTTGTTACTATTGCTCTGTAGTATAGTTTAAGGTCTGGTATAGCGATACCACCTGTTTCACTCTTCCTGCTTAGAATTGCTTTAGCTATTCTGGGTCTCTTATTCTTCCAGATGAATTTCATGATTGCTTTTTCTATTTCTATGAGAAATGCCATTGGGATTTTGATTGAAATTGCATTGAATCTATATAGTGCTTTTGAGTATGGTCATTTTAATAACATTAACTCTGCCTATCCATGAGCAAGGTAGATCTTTTCATCTTCTAAGATCTTATTTAATTTCTTTCTTCATCATCCTGTAGTTTTATTTTAGAGGACTTTCACCTCTTTTGTTATGTTGATTCCCAAGTATTTTTTTGATGTTATTATAAATGGGGTAGTTTTCTTAGTTTCCATTTCAGAGGATTTGTCACTGATATACAGAAATGCCTTTGATTTATAGGTGTTGATTTTATATCCTGCTGCTTTGCTGAATTTATTTACTAGTTCTAGAAGTTTCCTGGTGGAGTTTTTTGGGTCTTCTAGGTTTAGAATCATATCATCAGCAAATAGTGCTAGTGTAAGTTCTTCTTTTTCTATAGTTATTCTTTTAATGTCTTTCATCTGTCAAATTGCTCTGGCCAGTGTTTCAAGAACTATGTTGAATAGAAGTGGTGAAAGAGGGCATCCCTTTTTTGTTCCAAATTTTAGAGGGAATGCCTTCAGTTTTTCTCAGTTTAGAATGATGTTGGCCTGAGGCTTAGCGTAGATAGCCTTTACAATGTTGAGATAAGTTCCTGTTATCCCTAGTTTTTCTAGTGTTTTGAACATAAAGGGGTGCTGTATTTTGTCAACTATCAAGATGATCATATGTTTCTTATCTTTAATTCTATTGATGTGATGAATTACATTTATTGATTATTTTTGTTGAACCAACCATGCATCCCTGGGATAAATCCCACTTGATCATGGTGCACAATCTTTTTTGATATGTTTTTGTATTCAATTTGCCAGAATTTTATTGAGGATTTTTACATCTATATTTATTAGAGGTATTGGTCTGAAGTTTTCTTTCTTTGAAGTGACTTTGTCTGGTTTTGGAATCAGGGTGATATTGGCCTCGTAGAATGAATTTGGAAGTACTCACTCTTTTTCTATTTCCTGAAATAGATTGAAGAGTATTGGTATTAGTTTTTCTTTAATGGTCTTATAAAACTCGGGTGTATATTCATCCAGTCCTGGGCTTTTCTTGGTTGGTAATCTTTTGATGGCTTCTTCTATTTCCACACTTGGTATTTGTCTGTTTTAAGTTGTGTCTATCTTCCTGACTATCTGGGCAGTCATATGACTTTAGGAATTCATTGATGACTTCACTATCTTCTATTTTATTAGAGTCTGAGATTTTAAAATAATTTCTAATTATCTTCTGTATTTCTGTAGTGTCTGTTGTGATATTGCCTTTTTCATCACATATGCTAGTAATTTGGGTTCTCTCTCTTCTTTTCTTTGTTAGCATGGCTAAGGGTCTATCAATCTTATATATTTTTCTTTTTTCCCCCCAAAACCTGTTAACTCTCAGCTTTATTTAAAAATGTACAAAATATTCTTGGCATGTAGAACTTAAGCTTGTTGGATTTTTGAAACTCCCTATAAAACTGACACACCCAAGAAATCCATACCAAATTAATCACTCACAGACTGCCAATTCCATGCACTAATTTAACACTATAGTATTCAGGATACATTAAAGGATTTAATATTATCAACACTTGAAAAAACATTCATTTGTAACATGCTGTTATAATTAGAACAATCAGTTTTGGAGTTACTGATACAAGGAATTTCAACACTGAGCTTAAAGCTTCCTTAAAACATAAAAATTGAGACAGTGAATTAATGCAAACCATAACTACATCTGAGAAAAATACTCTTCCTCTGAATCTTAATACTCAGCTAAATATAATCACTGGCATTGTGAGTTGAGCCAGACTTTTAAATCTGGATTAAGCCAATCAGGAGGAAGGCTTCCAATGGAGGAAAGAATGGGACTCAAAGTTGGGATAACTTGAAATTCCAGGGACAATGAAGAGACCTGTTTTGAGGGAGTATAGTTACATCTCAGAACAACAGGAAAATATTTTAAAAATTAAAATATATGTTTCAAAGCATATGTATCAGCACCTCATAGTGAGTTGAAACTTCTTTAACAAGGCTCAGTCTGAAAAATGCATATAAATAAGATTTGAGACCCAAAACATGCCATATTCTTGCTGTAGTGCAAAGGAATGGCTTTGAATTTTGTTCAGGGTCTCAACTAAATTTTAGGGACTTCAGAAATGATAATCTCTTTTTAAAAAGACATTTCTTATTTATAATAAATGATTTTAGTAAAAAAGATTTGACCAGGTAAAAGCTCATGAGAAGTACACTGGCTTTCAGGTTTTACCTCTCAAATATTCCTGAGAAAACAGTAAGAATAAAACAGCTTTCCTCACTTTCTAAAACCTCTTTTTCAGAGGTTTTTCAGACTTTTCTAGGTGAAATACATAGGCAATATTGCAGCTAATGGGCAAACTGAGGGACTGCTTCACACTTAAACCAAACGGGAAAAAAACTTAGAACTATTTGCTATAAACCGCAAGGCAAAATGCAGCTCAAAATTGAATGAAGGAGGTGCCCTTTGCTAAGTGTAGGATGAAGTGTATGACCCACTTGAAGTTCCTGTTACATCATGAGTACAGTTTAGTTTGGGGAAAATAGTTTAATGTATCTCTCAGAAAAAAAAATAGTTTATACTTTGCATCACACACACACGCACACAAAAACAAACAAACAAAAACCCAACAACAACAAACAAAAAACAAAAAAAAGAAACAAAAAAAAAACCAGTGGTTATGATGACGAGCACCACCAAGCAACTTTCATTCTGTTCCATACTGCTGAAAGTGAATCTGAGGCAGGGTGGACGTCCAGGATGGTGAACTGGTAGTCCTTGTTGACTTTGCCATCATTGTAATAATCTATCACATATCTAACTTCCGTGACACAACGGTTGATGATCCAATCGTTCCTGTCTAAAGGCAGCTCATACCCCATCCAGGAGCGAATCCTTGCTCTTGGTGAATGTTGTTTTGCTTTCCCTCCATATCGGTTCAACGATGAACCACAAGGGCACTCCGCAGCATGAAGAGCTTCCCATATCAAAATCTCCTTCCAGGCCTGTTCATTGTTCTGATTATGAATTTTAATGATATTATACATATTTTTTTGACTAATATCTGCATCCCAAATTGGTGTGTCCAATATGGAAAGCAGTATGGAGATTCCTGGGAAAGCTGGGAATGGAACCACCATTTGACCCAGCTATTGCCCTCCTCGGACTATTCCCTGAGGACCTTAAAAGAGCATACTATAGGGATACTGCCACATCAATGATCATAGCAGCACAATTCACAATAGCTAGACTGTGGAACCAACCTAGATGCCCTTCAATAGATGAATGGATAAAAAAATGTGGCATCTATACACAATGGAGTATTATGCAGCACTAAAAAATGACAAAATCATGGAATTTGCAGGGAAATGGATGGCATTAGAGCAGATTATGCTAAGTGAAGCTAGATAATCCTTAAAAAACAAATGCCAAATGTCTTCTTTGATTTAAGGAGAGCAACTAAGAACTGAACAGGGGGAACAAGCATGAGGAAAAGATTAACATTAAACTGAGATGAGTGATGGGAGGGAAAGGGAGAGAGAAGGGAAATTGTATGGAAACGGAAGGAAACCCTCATCATTATGCGAAATCACATGTATGAGGTTGTGAGGGGAAAGGGGGGAAGGGAGAGAATGGAACAACAACAGATGAGGTAGAGAGGGAAGATGGGAGGGGAGGGGAGGGGGGATAGTAGGGGATAGGAAAAACAGCAGAATACAACAGTCACTAATATGGCATTATGTAAACATTGTGAATGTGTAACTGAGGTGATTCTGCAATTTGTATTTGGGGTAAAAATGGAAATGCATAACTCACTTGAATCAAATGTATGAAAGATGAAAAAAATAAAAATAAAAAAAAATATCTGCATCCCTCCACTTCCACCCTTTCCTTAACATTGCATTCCAGAACATCTGTTCGGAAGGATAAACCCACTTTTTCTCTGAATCTGCTGGTGGAATCGATGACTCCTCTCTGAGGGTAGACAATGCAAAGGGCTTATCTAGAGCTGGTGTTTGATTAGGTGGTGGCATCAGATTTGAAGGATACAGGTTCTCCTTATTCTTAACAGCAGTGCCTGTAACAGGACACTCCACATACTCATAGGCACGATCTTGGTGGGCAGGCACAGAGTGTTTTGCTCTCACAGGTTGGATCACAGGGTTCTGCATTTATTAGACAGCCTTTCATTTTCCCTTCATGCATTGGGCATCCTGAAGGTGGTGATGCTGTCTGATGATCTGAAGGACTTGAGGTCTGAACTGGAACAGCAGGAGTAGAGGCTAACAAACTCAAGGTTGGAATCAGTGTTGACGCCAAACAATTTTAAATTTTCAGCTGCTTTAGGGCATGTTTCCCAGGTCCCACCGGCTGTGGCTAGCATGACCTTCTGCACCTGATTCCTCCCCCAGCTGTTGGCCCTGTCTCTAACCTCCAACCCAAACTCTGAGGACCACAACCTGCTACTGTCCCTGCCTTCCTCTCACTGGGTCACCGCTGTTGCCGTGGTCATGGCCGCTTATTTATTTTTTCAAAGAACCAACTTTTAGTTTTGTTAGTTTTTTCAATTGTTTCTTTTGTTTCAATTTCATTGATTTCAGCTCTGATTTTAATTATTTCTTGCCTTCTACTGCTTTTGCCGCTGACTTGTTCTTATTTTTCTAGGGCTTTGAGATACTAATGTGAGGTCATTTATTTGTTGGCTTTTTCTTCTTTTAAGGAATGAACTACATGCAATGAATTTTCCTCTTAGTACTGCTTTCATAGTGTCCCAGAGATTTCGATATGTTGTGTCTGTGTTTTCATTTATCTCTAAGAATTTTTAAGTTTCCTCCTTGATGTCCTCTGTAACCCATTGTTTATTCAGTAGCAAATTGTTCAGTCTCCATGTAATTTAAGGATTTTTCTTCCTTGTTTTATCACTGATTTCCATTTTCATTCCATTATGATCAGATAAAAATGCATGTATCTCTACTCTTTTGTATTTGCTAAGAGTTGCCTTGTGGCATAATATATGGTCTATTTTTTTAGAAGGATCCAGGTGCTGCTGTGAAGAAAGTGTATCTGCTTGATGTTGGTTGATATATTCTATATATGTCAATTAAGTCTAAGTTATTAATTGTGTTATTGAGTTCTATAATTTTTTAATTTAATTTTTGTTTGGAAGATCTGTCCAGTGGTGAGAGAGGTGTATTAAAATCACCTATGATTATTGTGCTGTGATCTATTTGACTCTTGAACTTGAGAAGAGTTTGTTTGATGAACATAGAGATGCACCCTTGTTTGGGGCATATATATTAATGATTGCTATGTCTTGTTGGTGTATGGTTCCCTTGAATAGGATGTAATGTCCTTCTTTATCCCTTTTGATTAACTTTGGCTTGAAGTCTACTGTATTTGATATGAGTGTGGACACCACTGCTTGCTCTGAGGTCCATGTGAGTGTTATGATTTTTTCCCAACCTTTCACCTTCAGTCTGTATATGTCTCTTCCTATCAGATGAGTCTCCTGTAGGCAGCATATTGTTGGATCTTTTTTAAAATCCAGTCTAGTAGCCTATGTCTTTTGATTGGTGAGTTTAAGCCATTAACATTTAGGGTTACTATTGAGATAATGGTTTGTATTTCCAGTCATATTTGTTTATTTTTGTTATTTAAGTTGATTTATTTCTTCTCTTTGATTAGTTTTTCCTTAACTGTATTACTTCCCACTGTTGGTTTTCATTGTTATTTTTCATTTCTTCTTCATGAAATGTTTTGCCAAGGATGTTTTGAAGTGCTGGTTTTCTAGCTACAAATTCTTTTAACTTTTGTTTATCATGGAAGGTTTTTATTTCATCTTCAAACCTGAAGTTGGAACCCATTATCTTTCAGCATTTGAAATATGTTTTTCCAGGATCTTCTATCTTTCAGGGTCTGTGTTGAAAGATCAGCCATTAACCTAATTGGTTTACCCTATATGTAATCTGCTTCCTTTCTCTTGTGGCTTTTAAAATTCTCTCCTTGTTCTGTATGTTGGGCATTTTCATTATAATGTGTCTTGGTGTGGATCTTTTGTGATGTTGCACATTCGGTGTCCTGTAGGCATCTAGATTTGGATTTCCTTTTTATTCTTCATGTCTGGAAAGTGTTCTGATATTATTTCATTGAACAGATTGTTCATTCCTTTGGTTTGGACCTCTCTACTTTCCTGTATCCCAATGACTCTTAAGTTTGGCCTCTTTATGTTATCCCATATTTCTTGGATATTCTGCTCATGGTTTCTTATGAGTCTCACTGTGCTGTCTATGTTCTTTTCAAGATGATATAATTTGTCTTTGTTGTCTGATGTCCTATCTTCTAAGTATTCTTCTCTGCTGGTGATAGTCTCATTTGAGTTTTTCATTTGGTTTATCATTTCTTTTAGTTCTAGGATTTCTATTTCTTTTCTTTTTTTTTTTTTGTATAACCTCTATCTCCCTGTTTAGTTGATCTTTTGCTTCTTGGATTTGTTTATGTAATTCATTGTGAAAATGATCTTTCATTGTCTGTATTTATTGTCTAATGTCTTCCTTGATACTCCAGAACATCTGAACCATGTATATCCTGAAATCTTTATCTGACATTCTTTCTGCTGTAATGTTACTTCTTCTAATGTTGTATTGTCTTACATTGTTTGTGGTCTTTTCTTTCCTTGTCTTTTCATGTTGCTCACATTTCTTTCAGTTCTGTGAGACTGGTGTGTTATTGTTTTTACCCTATAGATTTATATTGCTCTTATATAGTTCTGAGATCTCTCCTTTGTGGAGAAGGACAATATTAACAGTTACTAATATCAATAATACATCATCCAAGAGCAAGTTTTTGTTATTAATATATTTATAGTTAGTCACTATGTCTAGAAACGTTGGATTCAATTATTATTTAAAATATAGTCATTAGTGTAATAAAAGGCATAGAGTTTCTGGTGGCATATAGAGAACTGAGGGTTGGGCATAGAACATTATGTTACGAGGGAAAGATGTGAGGGTATGGGGTTAACATATCTTAGCAACTTTGAAGGAGAACTCTAATGAAGGACATTATTAGCAGGATAATAGACAGGAGGTATTTTAGGGTAGATAAGTACATGGAGGACAATAAGAAGCATAGAAACAAACACCTATTTGCATTTAGTAAATTACATGTAGTAGAAACAGTAACACTTGGAAGGTTGAGAGAGGGAGAGAAGGAGGAAGAAAAATAAAAAACAAAGAAAAAAAAGGAAAAAAGAGATAGAGAGAAATGAATGAAAAGAAAAAGAAAGGAAAAAAGAAGAAAAAGAAAAAACAAAAAAGAAAGAAAGAAAGAAAAATGCACTCTTAGAATTCTGTTTTCTTCTCTTCCAGTAGGTGGCATTGTGTATTCCAGGTTGAGTCTCTGCCTTCAGGGTGGTGGAGGCAATCCTTGTGAGGTGGCTCTCCCTCACCTGCCGGGTGTCTCTCCAATCCTGGTCTCTTTGAGTTGCTCCCTGTCTCTATCCGCTTCCCCTCTCTGGCCCACCAGGCCCCAATTGATGGATCTCTTGTCCGTAGCCCTGGGTTCACTTTGGGCAGGTGGTGCCCTGGCCGCCCCACACTCCTGATCAACTGAGCGCTATCTCTGTGTTGTGTAGTCACCACATCATCACAGCCGGGGAGAGGGAGAGTTGGAAACTGGCAACCTGGTCAGTCATATTCCTCTGATTGCCACGCCCACTGAAAGCTGTGAGAAAGGTTTTGAGTTATCACAGCTAGGGAGAAAGGGGGCTGGGAACCACACACCTGTTCAGACACCCATCCAGTGCTGTCAGCCACACCCACCAAAAGTTGACAAGATAGATTTTCCAAGATGGAGACCATATGTTTTCCATGCTGGGTGTCCAGAGAGGTGGAGGGAGCTGGGCTGTTCCTTAGCTACAACCAGAACTCGGTGCTCATCTGGTGTCCTGCGCTGATGCTGGTTGCAGTCTGGTGGCTTCATCCCTAAAGGAGCAATAACCGTGCATCTCTGCTCTGCTGCCAGAGAGTCGCTGCTCTCAAACTCTGTGGGTCTGCAGTGGACTCCAGTGCTGTACTGCTGTCCCGCTTCGGTGGCAAAGAGCAACTCCATTTCCCCCACGTTCTGCAATGCACTTGCAAAAATCAGCGGATTTTTGTCACACATGCTTAAATTGGTCAATGGGAGCCCCCGTGGGGGAAACCGTCCCTCTGCTCCCTTCAATTCATGCATAGAGCAGCTAATCACAGGTTCTCCTCTACTCTGTCATCCTGGATTCCATAACACTTTTTTTGAACCTTTTTTTTAATAGCCTTCATAGGGGTCAGAAATGCTATCTCTGTGTGTTTTTGAATGATCTTTCCTAAAAATATGTTTTCTTAGATATAGAATCTAAAAGTGTAGTTATAGATAAATGTATTTTTAAAAATTTTATTCAAAATATTTTTCATCATTTGTTTTTAGAATTTCATTTTATTTATGTATTTATATTATGTGGTGCTGAGGATTGAACCTAGTGCGTCAGAGGTGCTAGGCAAGCACTGTACCATTGAGGTACAACCCCAGCCTCCAATTAATTTTTTTTTTAATTTTTTATTTATACTATTTTGTTATACTCAGCAGCAGAATGCATTTTGATTCATTGTATACAAACAGAGCACAACTTTTCATTTCTCTGGTTATACATGACATAGAGTTGCACCATTCATGCACTCATAGATGTACCTAGGGTAATAATGACCATCTCATTCCATCATCTTTACTACCCCCATGCCCTTTCCCCTTTCCTCCCCTTTGCTCAATCCAAAGTTCCTCCATTCTTCACATGTGCCTCCCCACTCCCCCACCCCTGATATAGATTAGCATCCACTTATCAGAGTGTAATTTGTTTTAAAAGTTAAAAAAAAGCATCTCTGAAATTTCATGTGCATCTTAGCTTTCATGATTTGACTACTACATTTAGCAATCAACATCATGAGTGCAAAAAAATAAAATTAAATCTCTCTTTTTTAAAAAAATGCTCTACACTTTCCATAGAACAGAAACTAACATAACCTGTTATACAATTAGTCACAAATACAGTCCTTGAGTTTTTTGCCCATACACATGGGTATTGTCTAAACCATGTCTTCTTTGTAGCAGGAATGCCCTGCCACCACTGTGCTTGGATGAGTCAAAAAATCTGTTGTAATCTGTAGCTACTGAATCTGTCATGATACAGCAATTATCTTGAGAAGCTTTTTATTTAGTCTCAATAGACTCAGAGCTATCAGAAATTGTTTTATTAAGGTGTTAATATAAATTAGTCTTTCTTTTATCACTTGACTGGTAAGAAAATAGTGTGCTTAATGATTATCCAACACTTCCATATTTTCTTCATGTGTTGTCTACTATTCTATTTGAATTGAGAATAGGTTTTTCAGAAATGTAGTGGCACACAGTTTTGGAGATTTTCCTTCCCCATGAAATTTTGAGATAGGAAAACTTCCCAAGGAAAACTTCAAGGACTTTTAACCATGAATTTTTTTTCTGCTGCTGCCAGTGGAGCCAATAATTTGAGGGACAGAACAATGTGAGAAGAAAAGACTTCATTGACAAGAAATCCAGTGTATTGGAAGATGAAAAGCTAATGCTCATGTCCACCTTGCCTGGAGACATTTTGATTGCATTTCTCTTGGGGATGTTATCTGAGTCTCAGGCAGGTGGCTAGTTTTGGAATGTGGAATGTGAGTGTCTTTTCTCTATCTGTAGGTCACCAAGGATCCTGGACCTGTGTGCATCTAAGAAAGCATGGTTCTTCAGAGGCTTGTTGTTTGAAAGTCTGTGTGTCTGGTTTCTGTCACAGCCTATGTCTGCTTTAAACTTTCCTGACAACTACCTGTTAAATATGACCTTTCCCATTGACTTAGAAATGGGGAATGCAGAGGGAAATGCTCAAGGTGTTTTAATTAATTTTATAGTTAGTCATTAAGATATACAGCAGGATGCAGAGAGAAAACAAATTGAAAAGAAGACAAGGAAGAGGAAACAAGTCTTATTCAGGGTATGGTTTCAGACTCAATGCCTAAATGAAATGAAATGATAAAATTAAATTTAGTTTATTAAAGGTATGTTTAATGTTATAAATTATAAAAATTATAAAAATAAAACCATTCTAAAATGAGAAAAACAGTAATGTAGCATAAATTTATAAGTATACTTTATTATTTAAATTTAAAATTTTTACATAACATTTATTATCTTTATCAGTACATTTAATTATACAGAATAATGCTTTTCATTGTGGCATATTCATACACACATATAACACAGTTTGATCATTGATAGCCTTCGTTGTTCCCCTTTTCCTTCCTGCCATCTCCCTTGATCTCCTATTGCTTTTCTCCCTTCTACTCTGAAGTTGTCTTTTTTTCCCCTATAGATTCCACATATGAGAGAAAACATGCAATATCTGTCTTTCTGTGTCTGACTTATTCAAATCTCTGGTTCTATCCATTTTCCTGCAAATGACATACTTTTATTCTTTATGGCTGAATAAAATTTTATTGTTTCATATACTACATTTTATTTATCCATTTACCTGGTGAAGGCAGGTAGGCTGATTCCATAACTTGTCTATTGTTTAAATCAGGCCTCCAAAGGAGGGTAACCTACTTTACTGTGGATACTGATTCAAATATTAATCTTATTCAGAAAATCCTCATACACATACCCAGAAAAATGCTTAACTAAATATTGGGACACCCATGTCCAGTCAGGTTGAAAAATAAAATTAATCATAACATTCTCTATATATGGCTATTATCCCCTCTGGGTTCAAAATGCCAGAGGATAGGAAAAATTTTCCATTGATCTTTGGATCTCTATAGTCTAGCACCAGCTTTATCCAGGAAACATACATTTTTGAATGAATAAATAAAATATTATATACTTTCTATTTTTACTGGTCCTTTTACATTACACATAGCATTATGATTCATTTTGACATAATTATAAAAACATGGAACATTTTTGCACATTCTTTTTTTATATTTCTGAAAGTAAGGTATCAAAAGTATACATCTTGGGGTGGGAGATCAAGCCCTGTGGCTCAGGTCCACCCATACAGGCCTATGTGGAACCCAGGCTCACAGTAGGCCTGGGTTCACCCCTCCATTGGCAGACACACCAGAGCCCAGCGTCTGGCACAGGACCACATTTCCAACCAGCAGACTACTGCAGGAGCCCAGATCTAGGCCAGAACACCCACACCAGCCTGCATGGGACCCAGGCTCATAGTCAGCCAGAATCTAACTCTGCACCTGTGGAGCAGACACCTCCCAGAGCCTAGCCTCTGGCACAAGACCACCCCTTCTAACCAACAGACTACTGCAGGAGGTCAAGACCATGGCCCAGATCCATCCACATTGGTCTGTGCAGGACCCAGGCTCACAGTAGGCCCGGGCCCACCCCTCCACTGGCAGGCACCTGCAGGAGCCCAGCTTCTGGCACAGGATTTCCTCTTCCAACTAGCAGACTACCCCCAGAAACCCAGGCCTGGTCTAGATCCATCCACATCAAAGTGCGTAGGACCAAGGTCCAGGGTAGGTTCGAGTTTGCACCCCTGCCCCACCTGGGAGCCTAAGCCTAACCCACTTCCACCTTGGGACATTGCAGTCATCACAATAGCCTTCCCCATGCAGTAACCTTTAACTTTTAACAGACAGGGCCTAGAAGCAGCTGCATCTCAGAGTAAGCATCCAAAGGAAATGTGAGGCCCATGTTTTCAGCCCCATTTCTGTAAGACATTGCATCCATCATGGGGCACCTTAACTATTATCCTGAGTTACCTTGGCTATTGTTGCAACCAACTTTAGATACAATAGCATACATTGAGGGACACCAGCAGGGTCTGGAAGCACAATATCAAGGTGAGGTACAGACAATCCACATGGGTACTACAAGAATGTAGGGAAGAAACTATAATATCTCAGATGCACACTTCAAAAAAGGAAAACACATAGACAACATGAAAAAAACAAGGAGAAAAGTGTCCCCCCCAAAACCAGGTTACTATAATAACAGAACCCATGGACAGCAAAGTTGATGAAATGTCAGAATAGGAGTTCAGAAGGTTTATAATTAAAATGATATGTGAATTAAAGAATGACCTAAATGAGCAAATACAGGCAAAAATTGATCACCCCAACAATGAGGTAAAAGAGCAAATACAGGAGGCAAAAGATTATAGAAAAAGAGAGAGAGAGAGAGAGAGAGAGAGAGAGAGAGAGACTGAAAAAAGTCATAAATCCTTGAAATGAAGGATACAGTAAATCAAATAAAAAACTAAATAGAAAACATAACCAACAGACTAGATCACTTGGATGAAGGAACATCAGATAATAAAGACAAAGTATACAATCTGGAAAATAAAGATGATCACACAGTGAAGATAGTAAGAAACCATGAACAGAATATCCAAGATTTATGGGACAGCATCAAAAGACAAAATCTAAGAATTATTGGGATAGAAGAAGGCACAGAGTTTCAAACCAAAGTAATGCACAATCTCTTCAGTGAGATAATATCAGAAAATTTCCCAAGCATAAATAATGAATTGGAAAACCAAATATAAGAGGTTTACAGGACACTAAATGTACAAAATTACAATAGATCTACAGCAAGTCACTTTATAATGAAAATGCCTTGCATACAGAATAAGGATAGAATCTTAAAAGCTGCAAGACAGAATACTATATGATTTCTGTATCTCAGTAGCTTTTTCAACCCAGACCCTCAAAGCCAGGATATTGGGGAACAACATCTACCAAGCTCTGAAAGAAAATGGATGCTAACCAAGAATCTTATATCCAGCTAAATCATGCCTCAATAATAACTCTGAATGTTAATGGCCTAGACTCACCAATTATAAAAAAAAAAAAAAACATAGACTAGCAGATTGGATAAAAACAAAACGAAACAAAACAAAAAACCCACCAGTCTGGCTGGGCACAATTCAGGAGCCACTTGTCAAAAGAAACTAACTTTATTTTTAGAACCACACACACCAAACAAAACAGCTCCTCAGGAAAAACCCTCAGAGCCCAACTGCCACCACCGGCTTCCCACAAGCCACTCCCCCCACCACCAGCCTCTCCACCTCCCACAATCCTCCTCTCTTGAGGCCGATTGGCTGGGTCGCATGGGCGGAGCCAAAAAAGTCCCCCAATGAGCAGTTCTGTGGCCTGAAAGGGCAGGGAAACAGCCCAATGAGCATCACCGCAGAGGAGCCAATCAGCTAGATGTTGCTGGGGCCGCTGTGAGCCAATCATCAGCTGTCAGTCTGAAAGTTTGCTGGGGCCCCTTCGGCTGTGGCTCTCAACACCCACCAACATGCTGCCTCCAAGAGACTCATCTCATAGAGAAAGACACCCACAGATTGGAGGTTAAGGGTTTGGAAAAATCATACCACTCTTGTGGACTGCAGAAACAAGCAGGGATTTCCATCTTCACATCAAATAAAGTAGACTTCAAACTAAAGTCAATCAAAAAAAATAAATAAAGAAAGAAAGATAGTACATACTGCTCAATGGGATCATTCACCAACAAGACTTAATAATTAAATATATATATATATATATACCCCAAACAATGGAGTATCTATGTTCATCAAACAAACTCTTCTGTAGTTCAAGAGTCACATAGGCCACAATACAATAATTTTGGATGACTTTAACACACTTCTTTCATCACAAGATAGATCTTCCAAACAAAAGTTAAAAAATAAACTATAGAGCTCAATAATACAATCAATAACTTAGATATAACTGACATATATTGAATATTTTATCCTTCAACAAGAGAATGCACTTTTTCTCAGCAGCACATGGATGCTTCTCTAAAAAGACCATCTACTATGCCACAAAGCAACTCTTGCAAATATAAGAAAGTAGAGATACTACCCTGCATTCTATCAAATCATAATGGAATGAAATTAAAATAAATGATAAAATAAGAAACAAAATCCATTCCAACACCTGGAGACTAAATAATATGCTACTGGATGAACAATGTGTTGCAGAAGATATCAAAGAGGAGATTAAAACATTTTTAGAGGTGAATGAGAACACAGATACAACATATCAAAATCTCTGGGACACAATGAAAGCAGTTCTAAGAGGAAAGTTCATTGCATGGAGTTCATTCCTTAAAAGAAGAAAAAGCCAACAAATAAATGAATTAATGTTACATCTCAAAGCCCTAGCAAAAGAAGAACAAATCAACACCCAAAGCAGCAGAAGACAGGAAATAATTAAAATCAGAGCTGAAGTCAATGAAATTGAAGCAAAAGAAGCAACTGAAAAAATTGACAGAACAAAAAGTTGCTTCTTTGAAAAAAATAAATAAATTGACAGACCCTTAGTCGTGCTAATGAAGAGAAGAGAAAAAACTCAAATCACTAACATACGTAATGAAAAAGGAAATATCACGACACTACAGAAATACAAAAGATAATTAGAAGTTATTTTGAAAACTTGTACTTCAATAAAATAAAAAATATTGAATATATCAACAAATTTCTAAAGTCATTTAATTTGCCCAAAATTAGTCAGAATGATATACACAATCAATTTCAAGTGACGAAATAGGAGATGCCTTCAAAAGTCAACCAATCAAGAAAAGCCCAGTTCTGGATGGATACATAGCTGAGTTATACAGGACCTTTAAAGAATAACTAATACCAATACTCTTCAATTTATTTCAGGAAATAGAAAAAGAGGCAGCACTTCCAAACTCATTCTATGAGGCCAAAATCACCCTGATCCCCAAACCAGGCAAAGACACATCAAAGAAATAAAACTTCAGACCAATATCTCTAATGAACATAGATGCAAAAATTCTCAATAAAATTCTAGCAAATAGAATTCAAAATCATATAAAAAAGATTGTTCATCATGACCAGGTGGGCTTTATCCCAGGGATGCAAGGTTGGTTCAACATACAAAAATCAATAGATGTAATTCATCACATCAATAAACTCTAAGATAAGAATTATATGATCATCTCAACAGATGCAGAAACAGCATTTGACAAAATACAGCACCACTTCATGTTCAAAACACTAGGAAAACTAGGGAAAACAATATCATATCTCAACATTGTAAAAGGCATCTATGCTAAGCCCCAGGCCAACATCATTCTAAATGGAGAAAAATTGAAGGCATTCCCTCTAAAAACTGGAAGAAAATAGGGATGCCGTCTTTCACCGCTTCTATTTAAAAGAGTTTTTGAAACACTGGCCAGAGCACTTAGACAGATGAAAATACACATCAGAAAAGAAGAACTCAAATTGGCACTATTTGTTAATGATATGATTCTATACCTAGAAGACCCTAAAAGTTCCACCAGAAAACTTCTAGAACTAGTAAATGAATTCAGAAAAATAGCAGGGTATAAAATCAACACCCATAAATCAAGCCATTTCTGTATATCAGTAACAAATCCCAAAAAAAGGGAAACAAGAAAAACTATCCCATTTATAATAGCCTCAAAAAAAATACTTGGGAATCAACTTAACAAAAGAGGTGAAAGGCTATATAAAGAAAATTAGAGAACCCTAAAGAAAGAAGTCAAAGAAGACCTTAGAAGATGGAAAGATCTACCTTGCTCTTGGATAGGCAGAATTAATTTAATCAAAATGACCATACTTCCAAAAGCACTATACAGATTTAATGCAATTCCAATCAAAATCCCAATGATATTCCTCATAGAAATAGAAAAAGCAATCATGAAATTAATCTGGAAAAATAAGAGACCCAGAATAGCTAAAGAAATCCTTAGCAAGAAGAGTGAAACAGGTGGCATCACCATACTAGACCTTAAACTATAATACAGAGCAATAATAACAAAAACAGCATGATATTGGCACCAAAACAGACTGGTAGGCCAATGGTACAGAATAGAGGACTCAGAGACTATCCCACAAAATTACAATTTCTTATATTAGACAGAGGCGCCAAAAACATACATTGGAGAAAAGATAGCCTCTTCAACAAATGATTCTAAGAAAAATGGAAATCCATATGCAACAAAATGAAATTAAACCTCTATCTCTCACCATGCACAAAACTCAACTCCAAATGGATCCAGGTCTCAGGAATACATCCAGAGACCCTGTGTCTTATAGATGAATCTCCATCATGTGGGACTAGGCCCCAACTTTCTTAATAAGACTCCTTTGGTGCAATAATTAAAATCAAGAATCAATAAATGGGATGGACTCAAACTAAAAAGTTTCTTCTCAAAAGAAACAATCTGTGAGGTGAATAGAGAATCTATATCTTGGGAGCACTAATCTATAGGGTATATAAAGATCTCAAAAAGTTAAACACCAAAAAACAAAACAAACAAAAAAAAACACACAATAAAATGGATCAAGGACCTGAACAGACACTTCTCAGAAGGTGATATACAATCAATCAATCAACAAATATATAAAAAATGTTCATCATCACTAGCAATTAGAGAAATTCAAATCAAAACCACTCTAAGATTTCTTCTCACTCCAGTCTGAATGGCAGATATGATGAATACAAAAAACAATAAGTGTTGAGGAGGATGTTGGGAAAAGTTACACTCATACACTGCTGGTAGTACTGCAAATTGTTGCAGCCAATATGAAAAGCAGTATGGAGATTTCTTGGGAAATTGGGAATGGAACCACATTTGACCAGCTATTCCTCTCCTTGGTCTATACCCAAAGGACCTAAAATCAGCATACTACAGGGATACAGCCACATCAATATTTATAGCAGCACAATTTACAATAGCTAAACTGTGGAACCAAACTAGATGCCCTTCAATAGGTGAATGAGTAAAAAAAAAAAGTGTGGCATATGTGCACAATGGAATATTACTCAGCAATAAAAGAAAATCATGGCATTTGCAGGTAAATGGATGTAGTTAGAGAAGATAATGCTAAGTGAAGTTAGCCAGTCCCCCCAAAACCAAATGCCAAATGTTTTCTCTGATATAAAGAGGCTGATTCATAGTGGAATAGGAAGGGGGAGCATCGGAGGAATATAGGAACTTAGATAGGGCAGAGGACTTTGAAGGTAAGGGAAATAACAGGGAGTTTGAAATAATGGTGGGATGTGATGGTCATTATTATCCAAAGTACATGTATGAAGACATGAATTGGTGTGAATATACTTTGTAAACAAGCAGAGATATGAAAAACTGTGCTCTATATGTGTAGTAAGAATTGTAATGCATTCTGCTGTCCTATATAAATAAAAAAAAGTATACATCTTTTTTCTTTAGTTAAACACCATCTTTTTGAGGAATTGTGCAAGATCTTCTTTGCCACTGTATTTTCATTTTCTTGCATAGTAACTGATACACAATAGACAAATGACAAATGGAGCTAAATTTAACCATGAGGAAGAAACTTCTCAGTGAACTTGAAAGTAATGCATTTATTGAGTCGAACTGGACAAAGAATTCTTTTTTTCTGGTTCATTTGAAAGTGTAGCATAGATCATGGGTGGCTTCTTTGTCTCATGAATTTGGAGAACAAAATCCACAAACATAAGGGTGAAGGCAAAGTAACAGAATTTATTAGAGTAATAGAAAGTAAATCTTCTGAAGAGGGAGGGATCTCAAGAGAGAGAGATTAAAAAGTGACTATTGTCTAGGGGTTTATATAGATCTATAAGTTTAGACAAGTAAGCCCCATGCCTGACCTAGGTAAGGTGCTCAGTGCCTGTGATGTAATTCATGTAGCCTTTATCCAGTCTTTAGTCCAATCAAAACATGGATCAGACATTTTTCCTTCTTTGGAGAGACATGGATTCCAGTCACATAGGTCCTGATTTTAAAATATCATTTTTGTAAGTTTCTCAGTAAGTATCTGCAGGTGCTGTTTGTGCTCTATTATTCAGGAAGTTACCTAAGGGCCCATTTCCTTATCTGCACAGTCTTTATCTCTCCATCCTGATTTCATTGGTCTCTGAAGAGGTAATCCTAACTGCTTTTAGGGAATTTGAGTGATGACAACTATGGCTTCTACAGGCTGAAAAGGGGTGTTAAGAGAATAGCAGTCGGGTCCTCCTACAGGGTCCTATTTAATGGACTATTATAAAAGTCAGACAGTACTTCCAAAGTAGATAGTATCTCTGTGTTCTTATTGAACTTAGTGGATCCTGCAGGCATCTTAAGCCTCAGGGCAGTACAGAAGTCTATGGTAGCAGTTGGCAAATAACTGAACAAATTGTACATAAGGTAAGAATCATGTTAGTATAATAATAAACAAGAAAAAAAAGTGTTATTTTCTGCAAACCACTAGTACACACACACACACACACACACACACACACACATATCAGTATTACCAGCCAGCCTATGAACACCATAAAGTTAGATGTGTGGTCTGACATGTCATTTGTGGAGAGCAAATGATCCTGGTTTGGGGCTGATCCTGCAGTTTAGGCAAAAGCCACGCCTGGGAAACCTTCCTTGCCAGAAGGCATCAAGGATGTTTACAGTGTTGATACTCAGCTCTGGTGCCAATAGTTATCAGGCATTCCAGTACAAAGGGTTTTCTGGGTACAGTGGGATAGTCACAGGATGTTCTTAACACTATCACAGCAAGATAGCTACAAAAATTTTCTAGCTCTGTTAACTCTTCAGTGCACAAAGAAGCCTCTTGATAACAAAAAAAGCCTTGAACAATTTACAAAGCTTCTTTAGCTAAATTTCCTGATTATGAGAACCAATAAAAATAAACATGGTGAGCTATTTCTGAATCACTGTTCCTCCATTATAGGGCAATGTCCCACATGGCTCCAGCTTTGCTTAAAAATATCTGTTTTTCTTTGTTTCTATGTTTTTCTTAATCTTCTTTCATCCCTACTTGAGATATTTGTTGTTACTCAGAAGGTCATGGCAGTCATTTATTTGTGAGTGGAGGCCATTTAAGACTGTAGAAACATCAGCAGAATTGCACAATTTTAATTTGTATAATGGCACAGGTTTCCTGTTGAGCTGTGGAATATCATCTGATTTCTGTAAAATAGTTTTCTCAGTGGGCCTGCCTCTGTGTTAGCAAAAGAATCTCTTTAGCTGGGTCACTTATGATTCTTTTGGTAAAGCCAGTTAGGGCTTTCATATGCCACATTACATCTTTTAGACCAATCCATGGGATAAATATCAAAGCTAAATAATCATACCAGCAAAAAAAGATTGAGTTTACCTATGTTGGAGGTTGGGAAAATTTGTAGATCTCAAATTGACTTAGAACAAACTTGTCACTCTGGTAGTATCTATTGTAACCCCTTTAATATAATTTCCCAGTTTTACTTAACCCTAGGATAGACTGACACAAGTGAACATTTTATGTTTAAAAAGTCATAGCTTTGTGAAATGCCCCCATATGACTGTTTTGGGTTATACTTTCCTGCCAGGCATTTAAGGTAAAAAATTGACCCTGTTCTTGTCTAATGTTAGAGTCAGCAGATATTTGTCAAGGATCACTCTTGGGAACTTCTGAGAAAACTCTTGGCTCCTTTAGCTTTCCCTCTATCTATCAGAATGAATCAAGGTCTTGCTACCACCTGTTGTTTCCTTCAGAAACTTCAGGGACTATTCCCTTTCCAGTGACTCCTCTCTTTGCAGAATGTGCACTGGTTGGATTCCTGTGCTCTAGGGTCTTCATAATCTTCTTGATTAGGAGATTGGGTGATTCACCAGAGGCATAGGGCTCTAACAAAAGTCCCATAATTCCCTGAGTTGTGGCTGACCTTAGAGAGCAAAGGCTAAAATATTGGCTGCTTTTTCTTGGCCCTTTTACTTCTTTAACTTTGGTCTCCAAATCTTGGTTTCACTGTGGGGTTTCTGTGTTTGGGATTGGGGTCTCTGATGACTTCATGGCTGTGGCATGCTTGGTGCCTTGGAAAGTTTCTGTGAAAAGGCATAGGATGCCTGGTGCTATGGCAATACCTTCCATGCTAGAGTCTCATCAGCTTCGATCTTAGGCACATAACTCCTGGGAATAAAGGTGTGGGAGGCTGTCATGTCATGTGACCAGTGTTTTTCTCCTCCCTGATCAGTTGAGGCATTGTTAGAAGCTTCTAACATTACATATTATAACTATAAAATGTAACTACAGAATAAGCAACCTTACTAATGCTCTAAACAATAATGTAGTTATGGTACTAATGACCTAATGTAACCTGTTGATATAAATGAAGCTTGGCAACTTGGTCTCTCAGCCACTCTGTCACCTTCCCTGCCCCTGCACCTTGTCTCTGTCTCCTCTTCTTTATTATTTATTTACAACAGACTTTGGTCTCCAAATTTTGGTTTCACCATTCTTGAAGTAGGAGTACTGAGATTTAACTTTAATGTATATAATTATATAGTTACAGTTAGACCAAAGTCTGTTGGGTCCATATTAAGACTGAAAGTTAGCATTATATCCTCTCTGTCCTGTAGCTGATAGTTTATTGTCCTAAATTGACTTAGATTTTTCTGTTAGAAGTGGTAGTTTTACAAAATACTAACAGGCAGGAGTTGTAAAGTTTTACAAGGATTTATTTTGTATAATAGTTCCAAGCCAAGAAACATAGTATCCAAAATAGCACTAAGGTATATTTGGTATCTATTTAGCCTCTACAAAGATTCACTGATTTATCAACTCATCACATAGGAAATCCTATACAAACTTTATTTTCTTTCAAAACTCTCTTAAAACTTAATACCTTTTACAATTCATTCAAACCTTTTCTTAGTTTTGTATTATATCCCTTGTTTATTTTTAGATCACACTAGTCTTTACAGCAAAAATGTATCTTTTGAACATAACTTTAAATAAGCTTAATTCTGGCCTACTTCAGAGCCATTATAACATGAAATGAGGTAAGAGGCAGATACTTAACTTTCCTCAGGTGAGGTATCAGAAATGGACTTATTACCTGATGTATGAATGCATCTCATTTATATGACCATGCAATACTTATGTAGCTAAAGCAAACAGATATAAGACAGGTTTTCTTCAATAGCAGTGTAGCAATTTTATGTCATATAGAACGTATAAAAAGAGACTTTATTGGTTACCATACCTGTATTAAACCTACATAGTTCATTTTACAATGTTTTACATAACACTTAAACCTTGGACAAACATATTTAGTTTTCATTTGGATACATATCTCTATACACAAATTTTGGTTGTTAACTATATGGTAATATCCTAAAATAGCAGCTGTTTATTTATCCAGAGCTATACAACAATCATTTAAAAGACTTTGACTTAGTTTACCTAAGTAATAAACCCTAATAGACATAATAAATTCTTCACAAATAATTTTAGATCAATATTAAGAAAATATTGTCATTTTAAAGCACAGAGCATTAGACTTTCTTTATGTCAGTGTATTAGCAGTTGACCTTAGAAAACTCCTTAAATAGAAGGCACAGACACCCCATGCTCAGTTGGAATAGTGGGGGCTGAGTAAGTGTTGAGTGATCCCAAGATTCAACCAATTATTGATGCTCAAATAATTTGTTCATTTTTGCTGTTGTGTAGAATTGCCTTAGTAAATATACTATCATATATCCAAACATTGTACTGTTGATTGACATATGAATTTTCCATGTGTTTAGCTAGTCTAAATAATTGTTTTGTTGTGTTTATATTCATGACAGATACATGTTAGTTTTTAGGAATTAAAATTAGTGGCTCTTGTAAATGATTTGAAAAGTAAAATTTGTGTAGGTGCACTATTGCTTCTTAAACCTTTAATAGATTTCATTAATAAAACCATAGAAATATGGTATTTATTTTGTCTGGAAAAGTATGCATGTGTAGATTCAATTATTTCAAGAGTAAGTTCTTATTCAGATTTTCTCTTTCTTTCAATATTAATCTTGATTTTTTTCTGAGCATTTTCCAAGTTCATAAAAGATTTCAAGTGTGTCACTTTTGATATATTTTTAGATCATCTATAATATCATCTCCTTTTTCATTTCTGTTATATATTGCTGGTGCATCCATTAGGTACTTCTTTCCTAATTCTGTAATCTCTGCCATTACCTTATTGTTTTTTATTATACTCTTTGTTGCAGGAATAATTTAATTTATTATATTTGCTTGAGGGAGATGCATGAATAACTGTTGTTTAGAACTTGTTCTTTTTTATAATTTGTGAATTTAGAATATTACTGCTAATCATCTCATAACTTTAAATAGTAATTTTATTAACATAAAATCAGCACTTTAAAAGTGGACATTTCAAGCTGGGTGCAGTGGCTTATTCCTGTAATCCCAGTGGCTTGGGAGGCTGAGGCAGGAGGATCACACATTCAAAACCAGACTCAGCAACAGTGAGGCATTAAGCAACTCAGTGAGACCCTGTGTCTAAATAAAATACAAAACAGGGCTGAGGATGTGGCTCAGTGGTTGAGTGCACCTGGGTTCAATCCCTAATGCCAAAAAAAAAAAAGTGAACATTTTAGTGACATTTGATACTATCACAACATTGTATAAATACTATCAGTAACTCCAAAATAT
Source organism: Callospermophilus lateralis (assembly GCF_048772815.1). Lineage (NCBI taxonomy): Eukaryota > Metazoa > Chordata > Mammalia > Rodentia > Sciuridae > Callospermophilus > Callospermophilus lateralis. The sequence goes on along the minus strand of NC_135306.1, from coordinate 93,274,141 downwards.
TTTTATCAGTGCAACAGAAACTGGCATTCACTAAATAATTACTCCTCACTATCCTTCCTCTCTCTTTTTAAAACAATATTTTTACCATCTTTATGAATTTGCCTGTTCTGAATATGAGCCCCATAGACTTTATCATAGGATAACATCTATAAAGCACTAATTTTAAAAAAGCAAGTAAATAGGAGACCAGTAGAGTAGAGGTAGGGGAACAGAGGGAGGGAAGAAGGAAAGAAAACACATAGCTTTGGGAACTGCAATGGAGCAAATTATATTTCATGCATGTATGATTATGTCAAAATGAATCCCACTATTATGTATAACCATAAACACTAATAAAAAACATTTTTAAATTTAGAATAAGAAGAATTTAATATATTTTATTTTTACATTTTAGAAATTCCATTTTCTAAAGCTACAATTTAGAATGTATATGAGTTTGAAGCCATGCTTCCTATAATACATTAGTAAATTGTATATTAAATATTATGTGGATAGTGGTTCATATTGAAATGTAGAAAAAAACACATTGTAGTTTGAATATGTTGTCTATATATAAAAACATAAATTATTTAGAATCTTTAAATTTTATAACTGCTCTTATAATTTTTTAAGCTATAAATTCTAAACAATGAAGATTTAATAAGAAACAGCTTATACTGAAGGCAAACACTTTACCTATAAGCACTTCTCTGGAGTTTCCCAGTGGGCTTCACTATTAACACTGTAAACAGTTTAAAGATCATTTCATAAGGAAAAAAAAAGGCAAATTAAGACTAATCAAGGTGGCCTCTAAATACTCCTGCTGATCATGGCCAAGCTTCATGAGTCTTCTGGAATCATAAAATGTCTACTCTGGCTCCTTTACTTCTAAAGTTAAAGTTTGAACTCCATCTTTTTTGTCACATTGGTGTGAGAAGTGTTGAAGTTCTCATATTCCACAAGGATGGGCACACAATGACACGTCCATGTCCATAGGTCATTGAGAATCTTCCCTGGGACTAGAAGTTTCCTACAATGGGGATACATTTTCTTTCCATTTTAAGGGATGTGATACAAACTCAGGGGCTCTTTTGCAGTCATAATCAACCTTAGGGTTTGGATGTCCTGCCAGTGCTGTCCATAATGATTCTACCCATTTTTTGGGTCAAACTATTGCTGGGGAAAACTTATGATCTCTGCCAATGTGTTGTATATGTTCATTTTATCCTAATGTTGTGTAAACACCCTTCTGTTTCATATTGAACTACACCATCTAGTATTTCTTTGTTTTCAAATCTTTTATTTTTTTAAATTGTTCATATTTATGGTGCTACAGTGTGATAATTTGATACATTTATACATTGTGTAATGACCAAATCAGAGTAAATATAATTTCAATATCTTTAAATGTTTATCATTTCTCTTTGTTAGAAATTGTTTTTTCCAATTTTCCAATTCCTTATAATATATGTAGCAAACTATAGTCTACTGTGCTAGAGAGCACTAGAACTCATTCTTTTTATTTAACTGGATTTTGGTACCTGTTATCAGATCTTGTTATACCCCTCCCCCACCCTTTCTATCTATAATTAACACTATTCTACTGTTTATATGAAATCAACCTTCTTAGTTTGTACAATGGTGAAAATAAGTCTTACTATACCTGGCTTATTTCACTTAATCTAATGTCTTTCAGTTATACTCACATCAAAAGTGATAGGCTTTCAGTCCTTTTAAAAACCAAGTAATATTCCATTATTCTCTGAGTGCTACCTAAAATGATTCTGCATCTTAGTTTTTGTAAATAATGCTGCAATACATAAAGGAGAGAAGATAACTCTTCAGTTCTGATTTTGTTTCCTTTGAATATATACCAAGGGCTAGGATGGCCGGATCATATGGTACCTTTACCTTTAGTATTTTTGTGGAAAGTTCATACTATTTTCTTTTTTAAAATCTCTGCAATTATTAGTTTTTTTTAGAATCATCCAGGACTTAGATGTTTAGTATTCATTTTGAATTAAATAAAAAATACAAATGGAAGAAACCCAAATCAAAATTATATAACAAAAGAACACACCATCACAAAGGCATGTAAATTAAAAGAACATTATTTTAAAAAATACTGGCACTTTAAGAGAACGATAATCTCAAAAAACACAAAATAGCCAAATTCTTCCCCAAACTGAAAATATACTTAACAGTAAAGAAAACAATCACAGAGTGGTATTCAGTTAACAGAATAATAGCTATTTGCTATAAGCTGCCTCAGATAAATGTTAAGATAAAAAAACTACCATCCTCATAAATAATTAATATGTGCTATGCACCAAAAAGAATCTGCTTTAAATTTCCATGCCAATTTACAAGGTTATTGTACCAGACAAGGTTAATGGCTATTGGAAATACACCATAACAGGGCTACCTGTGTTATATTTAACACACTATGTGTTATATTTAACACACTATATTTCAGTAGTGTGTTAAATATAAAATAGAAACAGTATAGTTTTTAAAAAAAATTTTTTTTCACACAGCCTAACATTTTCAAGTTTTTCTTTAAAAGGAGTGAGTTTTGTATGAGGGGGTTAAATGCTTTATAAACAAGCACAAAACTGCACTAAAGTCAACATCACCATAATCATCACTATCTTCTCCATGTTCCTGCTTGTCCTCATCCTCATCTCCCCTTTTTTCCCCTTGTGCTTTTAAACCTTGGTAACTCTCCTTTGTGCTGTGTCACGTTTTCCTTTATCCTGGTAGTCGGAAATATTATGTTCATATTTTTCCTTCAGATCAGTAGCTTTCTATTTATAAGACTGCATGTCATCTGCAGCAATGGGATTCCACATCACTCTCAGTTTCTTTGCAACATCACCAAGGGATAGTCTGGGATATTCTTCTTTAATTTTGGGAAGACACTCAGAACAAGAAGGAGAGCTCCTTGAATTTCTTTGTTTCCTCCTTTAAAAAGGATATGGAATCTCATTTCTCTTTCATAATGAGTCTTATCTGCCTTTGCCATGTCAAAATTGCCTTTTTCTTTATTAGACATGAAATTCCACCTCTTAAAAATTCTTTATTTCCTGTGAGTCCTTTTTATTATTTATTTCTATTTATACATGACATTAGCATCCATTTTGACATAATTATAAAAGCATGGAACATATATTCTAATTCTGTCCCCAGTATCTATCATTCTCCTCTCCTCCCCCAACAACCTATTACCTTTTCTCTACCCAACTGATTTTTCTGCCATTTACCCATAGTTTTCTTTTTAATTTATTTCTTTTGGATGTGCACAATGTGAGCTTTACTATGATACATTCACGTATATACATAGAAAAGATATGTCCCACTTATTCCACTGTCTTTTCTTTGGCATTTTTCTTCACTTCTCATCATTCCTCTTTGTGTACTTCATTGAACTTTTATTCTATTTTTATCTCCCCTCTCTATTGTGGATTAGCTTCCACACATTAGAGAAAACATTTGGCCTTTGGTTTGGGGGGATTGGCTTATTTCGCTTAGCATGATATTCTTCAGCTCCATCCATTTACTGAAAAATGCCATCATTTCATTCTTCTTTAGGGCTGAGCAATTTTCCATTGTGTATATATACCACAGTTTCTTTATCCATTCATCTTTTGAGGACACCTAGATTGATTCCATAGTTTAACTACTGTGAGTTGAGCTGCTATAATCATTGATGTGGCTGTGTCACTGTAATATGCTCATTTTAAGTCCTTTGATAAATCAAGGAGTGGGATAGCTGGGTCAAATAGTGATTCCATTCCAAGTTTTCTAAGGAATCTCCATAATGTTTTTTCATAATTGTTGCACCAATTTTTAGTCCAACCAGTAATATATAGATGTACCTTTTTCCCACATCCTCTTCAACATTTATTGTTGCTTGTATTCTTGGTAATTGTCATTCTGACTGGAGGGAGATGAAATCTTAGAGTAGTTTCGATTTGCATTTCTCTAATTGCTAGAGATAATGAAATTTTTTTATCTATTGTATTTCTCCTGTGAAGTGTTTGTTCAGTTCCTTAGTCCATTTATTGATTGGGATATTTGTGTTTTTTGTTTGTGTGTTAAGTTTTTTTGAGTTCTTTTATATCCTGGAAATCAATGCTATATCTGACATTCAGGTGGCAAAGATTTTCTCCCTTTCTGTAGGCTCTTTCTTCATGTTATTGATTGTTTCCTTTGATGAGAAGAAGCTTTTTAGATTGATGCCATCCCATTTATTGATTCTTGATTTTACTTTTTGAGCTTTAGAAGTCTTGTTAATTAAGTCATTTCTTGAGCTGACATGTAGCAATGTTGGGCCAACATTTTCTTCTTGCAGATGCAGGGTTTCCATCCTAGGTCTTTGATGCACTTGTAGTTAAGTTTTGTGCAAAGTGAGAAATAGGGGTCAAATTTTATTTTACTACATATGGATTTACAGTTTAGAACCATTTGTTAAAAAGACTATGTTTCATATATGTATATATATATATATCTTTATCAAGCATGAGATAATATATTATTTAATTGAAAACATTGTGTTTTCTTTTAATTTGTATTTAAGAGCCTTCATCTATCCTTATGAATTTTAAATTTAGCTTTTTAATATTATCCCCTGTGGCTTGAATATTCCATTCATGGTCTCTTAACATCTTTTCTTCATTGTTGGATTATATCCTTTGTCTCTGAGGCCTGAAAATCTACCTTCAAATTGATCTAGTCATTGGTGATGCTTTCCACTGAATTTTTAATTTGGTTTGATTCCTTCATTTTAAGGATTTCTGATGGGTTCTCTTTCAGAACCTCTATTTGTTTATTGAAGTGATTTTTACTTCCTCTATTTTCTCTTTGATTTTACTCCTTACATTGTCTTTTAGCTCATAGAACAATTTAACTATGAACTTCTAAAATTTCTTCTCTGACATTTTCTCCACTGTAATGTCAATGAATTCTGCAGTCAAGGCATTTTGGATTGTTTGAGATGGTTTGTTCCTTTACTTTTTCATATTGTTTGCATCTACTCATCTATCTGTATGGTTCTGACTTCTTTTAACTAAAGGCTACTTTATGAGCTTCTTTTTCCTAAGAGCTCTATATTGGGTGAATATCCAGATAATGATATTTTAATTCAATATGTGATCTCTGGTAATCTCAATATCAGCCCCACTTTAAGTGATGCCACTGAGCCGTATTTCAAGTAGCCACTTCTGAACCAGATCTCATTCTATTCATCCCTGGAACAGGCCAAAAAATTAGTTGTTAAGTTTGATAAACTTACTATACCCTTAAGTTAGAGGTAAAAGTAGGGAGGAATAAAATTGGGCAAGTAGGAGAGGGGGAAAGAGATATAGGAAGAGTTGGGGTAGAAAAGGGGGAAGGAGAGAGAGAGAGAGAGAGAGTGAGAGAGAGAGAGAGAGAGAAAGAGAGAGGCTGTAAAATGGTAATTCATACTAAGGTAGAAAGGAGGTGAGATAGATGGGTGTTATTTGAAGTTGTAGCAGGTATTGCCTGGGGTGAGTAGGGGATAAGAGATGCAGATATAAACTAGAGTTAGGAAAACAAAGATAGAATTGATTCCAATTAATGCCTTAAACTCTTAGATGAAATATGTTCAAATGAATTGAAGGTATAATGATGGCTATTGGGTTAGCAATTATTGTTCAAGTTAAGGAATCATGTATACAATCAAAGTTGATATAAGCATTGTCTAGAGTATATTGGGTCTGGATGAAGAAAATTCTTGTTGAATCTTGGATTGTATTTCCTTGTCAATTGAACATTAAGCAGATCCGAGTCTTACAGGGTGGTAACTACATAGATGGAATATGTTTGAGAAAACAGGTCATTGGGTGTGTACTGTATGGGATTATATGTCTTATTCCTTGCTTTTGTTCTCTCTCTCTCTCCCCCCATCTCTCTCTCTCTCTTTCTCTGCCTCATTCCCTCCCTCCTGAGCAGCTTTATGCCTTCCCGCCTTCCCTCCATGACATCCTGCCTCTCCTCAGGCTCAGAGCATTAGCCAGCCAACTACAGACTGAGAACTTTAAAATGACAAATTCCAAATAAACTTTTCCTCCTCTAAGATGTTCTTGTCAGATATTGACACAAAGTTGGCTAACACAATTTTTTTTTAAGAGAGAGATGAGATGAGAGAGAGAGAAAGAGAGAATTTTTGTTTTAATATTTATTTTTTAGTTTTCGGCGGACACAACATCTTTGTTTTGTATGTGGTGCTGAGGATCGAACCCAGGCCGCACGCATGCCAGGCAAGCGCGCCACCGCTTGAGCCATATCCCCAGCCCCGGCTAACACAATTTTTAAAAATTATTTCTTTATCTTTTCTGACTTAGGTATTTCAATGACCTATTCTTATACTCCAAAAATTTTCTGCTTAAAGCTAGTCTGTTGTTGGTGCTCTCAAAAATGTTTTTGTTTCAGGCTGGGGTTATGATTCAGTGGTAGAGCACTTGCCTAGCACATGTGAAGCCCTGGGTTCAATCCTCAGCACCAAATAAAAATAAATAAATAAATAAATGTACTATGTCCATCTACAACAACTACTACTATTATCTACTACTACTACTACTACTACTACTACTACTACTAATAATAATAATGTTTTTGGTTCATTCAATAATTTATTCAGCCCCCAATTTTTTGTTTCTTTTTATGTTTTCTACTATTTTGCTGAATTTCTTATTAAGATCAAAATTCTTTCTCTAATTTGGTTGAATTGTGTATATTGTGTCTTATTTCTTTTAAGTTTTAAAAATAATAATGATGCCATCAAAATGTGTTATACAGGTCTAATGCAATTCCTATTGAAATCCCAATGACAATCTTCATAGAACTATAAAAAGCAATTATGAAATTCCTGTGGGAAAATAAGAGACCTACAATAGCCAAAGCTATCCTTGGCAAAAAAAGTGATGCAGGAGGCATCACAATTCCAGACCTTAAACTATACTACAGAGCCATAGTAACAAAAATGGCTTGGTATTGGCACCAAAGCAGACACATAGATCAATGGTACAGAATAGAAGACAAAGAGACAAATCCACATAAATACAGTTATTTTATAGTATACAAAAGCACCAAAAACATTCATTGAAAAAAATATAGCCTATTAAACTAATGGTGCTTGGAAAATTGAAAATCTATATTTAAAAAATGAAAATAAACCTCTATCTCTCACCATGCGTTAAACTAAACTCAAAGTGAATCAAAGGGTTGGGCAGTAGAACAGAGACCCTGCACCTAATAGAGGCAAAGTAGACTCAATCTTTACCATGTTAGGATCTTACTTTCTTAACAAGACTCCTAAAGTGTAAGAATTAAAATTAAGAATCAATAAATGGGATTCATTCAAACTAAAATGCTTTTTCTTAGCAAAGGAAACAATCAATAACATGAAGAGATATTCCACAGAATGGGAGAAATCTTTACCACCTGCACCTCAAATAGAGCATTAATCTCTCCAGGATATATAAAGAACTCAAAAAACTTAACACCAAAATAAGTAAGTAAGTAAGTAAATAAATAAATAACCCAATCAATAAATGGGCTAAGTATCTGAACAGACATTTCACAGAAGAAGTACAACTGATCTGAAAATTTAAGAAAAAATATTCAACATCTCTAGCAATAATTGAAATGCAAATCAAAACTACTCTAAGATATCAAAAACATAAGCAACAGTAAATGTTGCTAAAATGTGCGGAAAAAGGTACACTCATACATTGCTGGTAGGCTTGCAAACTGGTGCAACCATTATGGAAAACAATATGGAGATTCCTAGAAAATTTGGAATGGAACCACCATTTTACCCAGTTATCCCACTCCTCATATTATACCCAAAGGACTTAAAATCAGCATACTACATATAACATCAATGTTTATAGTTGCTCAACTCACAATAGCTAAATTGTGGAACCAACCTAGGTGCCCTTCAAAAGCTGAATGAATAAAGTTGTACATGACTGCACAACTGGTGTGATTCTACATAACATACAACCAGAAGAATGAAAAGTTCTACTCCATTTATGTATGGTGTGTCAAAATGCATTCTCTGTCATATGCAACTAATTAGAACAAATGAAAAAAATAATGTTAGTAATGATAGTAATAGTAATATTAATTCTGATTTGGGCAATTGATGTTTTCTTATTCTTTTTCTTTGGAGGCAGGTACCAGGGATTGAACTCAGGGGCACTCACCCACTGAGCCATATCCCCAACCCTATTTTGTATTTTATTTAGAGACAGAGTCTCACTGAGCTGCTTAGTGCCTCACTTTTGCTGAGACTGGCTTTGAACTCACAATCCTCTTGTCTCAGCCTCCTGAGCTTCTGGAATTACAGGCAAGTGTAAACACGTCTGGCTGTTTTCTCATTTGTATATTAAGTATGACTAAAAACAAAAAAGGATTCTTATTTCAAAGATTTTTAGGCAACTCATCAATGTGTTTTTCTATGATATCTGTGACTGGAGAATTATTATGTTCCAGTGGAAATTTCATGTTACCTTGCACTATCATTCTTATTGTGTCCATTATTGGCATATTGTTTACCTCTACCAATTTTATAGGGTAGAGTGATGAAGGACTTTCTGCTAGCGATGTGCAGTGTTTTACTTTTAGCATTTCTTGTAAGGCAGGTGTAGTGGTGGTTAACTCTTAGTCTTCATTTGTCTGAGAAAATCTTTATGTGAATTTCATCACTGATGGACATTATTTTTTCTGGGTGTAGTATTCTTGGTTAACAATTTTTTTTAAAAAAATTCAGTGCTTTGAACAAATCAACCCCTATCCTTCTGATCTATAACATTTTTGATAAAGATATGGATGATGCCTTTATACTGCATGAGTTGTATTATATTTTATATTCATCATCAATGTACTGAAATAGTTTCTCATGTCTCATGATTTCTTCCTTTTTTATGTGCTATTTTGAATTTTACTTATTAATTTTCAAGACTTTGGAAGTTTTATAGCTATTTTTTTGTTCCCAATTTCTTAATTGTTCTGTGGTTAGAAAACTTTAAAATGTATAAATTTATAATTTTATGCATTTTACAATGTAATAACCATATTGCTACAATGTGATTAATTGTAATATGTGGTTCTGTGAGTAGAAAGCTTTAAAATGTATCATGACTGGCTTAACTCAAATGCATTTGTAAATATTATAATGTGGACATGAAAGAATATATATCTATTAGTTCAGTCTTATTAATCTTCTTTTTTAAGTTTTCTTTTCATGTTTATGACTTTTGTTTGTTTTGCCCATCAGATATTAGAGGTAGTATGAAACTTTTCACTATGCTTGTGAATTTTATAGAATTTTGAATGTATATTCTGAGCTTCATGAAAATATCAATTTTATCATCATGTTATATCATATCATATCTTATCATTAATAATTATTCTTCTTTTAAAATATCTCTTTATATAAATATTAACAGAGCATAACATCTTTCTTTCATTTAGAATTTACATATGTTGTCTTCCCAGGGATTCTATTTATTTTTGTCAGTTTCTTTTCAATGTTTTCAATGATTATTTATCTATATTACATAACTGATGTATTTGAATTACACTCCAGAAACTTTTGACTTTTAGTTTAGATTGAGAGACATAGTATTATATGTTAGATCATTTAGTTTATCCATTTTATCTCTTACCTTCTAGTTATCTTATTCTTTGTTTTCTTTTACCTAAATTGTTCTTCTTACTGATTCTCTCTTTAGCTATGTTTAAACTGTTATTCAAGGCATTCTTTAAATAGTAAACCTACTTCTTATATTTTATAGTTTTGAAAACTTTTTTCTCAAATTTCCCCATCTTGTCTTTTCTCTCTTTGAACATATTAATTCGTTAAGCAGAGTTATTTTTGCATGTGTTTAAAAATTCTTGTAAAGTTTTATTTTTTTAGTTATACATGATATTAAAAGCTATCTTGATATATTTATACAAGCAGAGTATATATCTTATTCTAATTAGTATCACAGCCTCATGAATGTATATGATGTTGAGATTCACTGTGGTGTATTTATACTAAGCAGAGTCATTTGAAAAACCTCTGTCTTAGTAATCTATTATTTTGGTTACCTGTGTAAGTTATTTTGTTATTTATTTTCCTTCTTTGTGTCTTATTTTGTTGTGATTTTTCCTAATTTTAAAGTAATTTTTAAATTAATTTTTAATTAATTCCAGATATGATATATGGAAAGGCTACATAAATAATTTTAGGTCTCAGATAATGTCAAATTCCTCCAGTGTGGTTTTATATTCTCACGTGGGAGAGATGTGGGGTACTTCACTCTAATTACGAAAGTTGAATTGACATCAAGGAATATTTTCATCTGGATACTGGACAATATTTCACTCTTCTCCCCTCATGATTCAAAATGAAAGTATGCATTGCTTAATAAGATCTGGTAGTATTCACTTTTTCTCTCCCTAAACTTGTGAGGCTATGACAAGCCCTAAGTAGCTTCTCATAAAGACTGCCTGGATGTCGTCATCGTCGTCGTCTTCTTCTTCTTCTTCTTCTTCTTCTTCTTCTTCTTCTTTCAAAATAACAATGATTAAAACATTTTTATTTGTTCAAATTAATTATACCTAACATTATTATTTATTTTGACATAATTATAAATGACTGAAATACAATTTGCTCTAATTTAGTTCCCAGCACATTCCCTCACTATACCCTTCTGCCTCTTCATTTCCTTTCCCCTACTCTAGTGATATTTCTGCTATTTACTTGCATTAGTTTGTTTTAATTAGTGTCTTGGGGATTATATAATGGTGAAATTCAATGTGATATATTCATATATGTACATAGGAAATTGAGGTCAGATTAACTCCAATTTTCCCCCTTATTCTATCCCATCTCCTTCACCATCAATTTTCTTCTGTCTTGATTTTTCTTTTATTTTGATGGTATTATCTCCCCACTCTCACATTTCTTTTCCCTCTGTCTCTCTTTCTCTCTCACTCTCTTTTTCTTATTGTAGACTAGCTTCCATATATTAGAGAAACCATTCAACCTTTGACTTTCTTGGTTTGGCTTTTTAACATAGTATAATATTCTCCTGTTCCATCCATTTACAAGCAAATTACATAATTTACTTCCTCCTTCCTTTTTTTGTTTCTCTTCCTAGATCTTTATCCTAAAATTATTTTTGTACCAGGCATTGAATCTAGGGGCACTTAACCACTGAACTACAACCCATCACTTTGTAATTTTTATTTTGAGACAAGGTCTTGCTAAGTTGCTTAAGGTCTTACTGAATTACTGAAGCTGGCCTTAAACTTGTAATCCTCCTTTCTTGGCCTTTCAGTTGCTGAGATTACAGCTATGCACCACTGCACCCAGCTGTTGTATAATTCCTCATTGTTTGGCAAGCAAATTGAAGCAAGTGTGTATCTTTGGTACCTGTTGTCAGCACTAGTGTTCAATTCTTTTACCTCATATTTACTATTGAAAAAAAAGACCTTTTATTAAAAAAAGCAATATATATCATAGAGTACACCAGTAAAGAGTTGGTTCCTTTCCTGTATTAGTATTTTATTTATAGATATCAGGGTAAAAGTTTTAGGACATACTCCATTAAAACCACTTCATAGACATTTATATTTTGCTCTCACTCCCCAAATGCCTATCGAGCATTGCCAGTGTGAATCTCTTCCTATCTTTCAAATATCTATCTTTTTTAGAGCTGGAATTATGGACTAATGTTCATCAATGGATGTAGTCTTGGTCGATATTGGTACATTGGACCTCAGCACTCTCTTTATCTTCCTGGAGTCTGGCTTCACCCTTGTCTTTTCAATGAGGAAATTCAGCCCAAATCCTGCTTTGAGGTCTCATACACTTTCAGATTGGTCATCATTCCAGAATACAGATGACAGTGCTGTCTCATCCTGCACCAACAAGGCTTATGTTTTTCTTCTTCTTCTTCTTCTTCTTCTTCTTCTTCTTCTTCTTCTTCTTCTTCTTCTTCTTCTTCTTGTTCTTCTTCTTCTTGTTCTTCTTCTTCTTCTTCTTCTTTTTTTTTTTTTTTTTTTTTTTTTTTTTTTTTTTTTACCATTTATCTATCTTTCCTTTCCTTGCAGGTCCTCATGTTTGAGAATATGATCAGTGGCTATCCTATCTACAGAGAATCCCAAAATAAAAATTCTGGCTTAGTACATTTCTTGGATTTTGGGAGTTCATCTTCAGTTAACTTTTCAGGAAATTGAAGAATGCTAAATATATTACATAGAAATTTCTTTAAATAAAAATATCTTGAAAATAACCTAAACAATTAGTAGCACAATTGTTATGTATGTTATAGTTTATATCATACATATTCTTTAGAATTTTAGTGTCTTCAACAAATGTAGTGACTGCTTTATAAAGTTAATGCTTCCATTAACAAAACCAAAGGCTGGATGTTTTCTCTAATGTGTGGATGCTAATTCACAATAAGGTGGGGGGGCACTAAGAAAGAATAGCATTACTTTAGGTAGAGAAAAATGATGGGAGGGAAGGGGAGGAGATATGGGGATAGGAAAGATAGTAGAATAAAATAGACATTATTACTGTATGTATATATGTGACTACATGACCAACATGATTCTGTAACATGTGTACTCAGAAAAATAAGAAATTAAATCCCATCTATGTATAATATATCAAAGTGCATAAATGCATTCTACTGTCATATATAACTAATTAAAACAAATATTTTTTTAAAAAAAGTTAATGCTTAATACTTAGCAGGTTCTTATGTTCTGATTAAATGTGCCTTTAGGAAATTTTGTATAAAATGAAAACAAATTTAACTTCTGTCTTTCAGTGAGAGGATGGAAAAAATTTATAGCTTAGTGAGAGTGAGGATGCAGATATTTTCATACCAGAGTCAATATTGCCCTATCTCTGGCAAGTGTACAGTGTGTGTGTGTGTGTGTGTGTACATGCATGTGCACAAGTGTGTGCTTTTTATGTGTATAGAACCACCAGAGAAAGTCAAATTGCAGTGAACAATATCCTTAGTTATTTCCCTGCAGATCTGTATCACCAAGATGACCTGATGAGTCACAATGCATCATTGATGAAATAGCAATTTGGTTATTTATTTCAAAAATATATAACAATAGTGATCAGCATGGAGTCCTCTGTGTCCTATTTCTCCCTATATGGCACTCTTGCTGATAGTGGATATGTATTAGTAAGATTAACATACCACTGGAAATCAATCATACTGATATAAACAGAATACTCAAACTAAGTTCAAACCATTACTCTGTTTAACAAAATCTTTTCAAATTTGTTAAATATAGCAATTAGGGATTCCGAGTAATTTAGTAAGTGACTTTGGTGTCCAAAGGAGAAAGGGAACACCTTGCTTGAAATGAAAGAGAAAGCAGTCAAATTTTCTCATCTCCTACAAAAACGAATGAATGTCTCAATGAAGGAAAATTCTATGATGTACCTACCTAATTTTTACATAAAATTTTAATCTCTAGAATTATAGGCTCAACCCTATTCACTCAATGGAAATTGTAGAGTAAGCTAGGAAAACAGAATAAGTAATCATGATGATCATTCATTATGGCTCAAATATAATTTCTGCAACTTTGACACACTACAACAGCTATACCAGCTTCCATATGCACCAACAGGTATAAAGATCCCCATTTCCATGCCCTCACTTTTTATAAAATATTATTTTTAAAAAATAGATCCTTCCTAGAGGGCATTAGATGCTATTGGTTTGTAGTTTTGAATTACCTTTCCTTAAAAATTTTGTTTTCTTATACATTGAATCTGAAAAATGTAGCAATGGAGTAATGTAATTGCATCTTTACTGTTTTTTTTTTCTAGTTATATATAACATTAGGATTCATTCTGACATAAGTAAAAAAGTAATGAATGAAATTTGCTCAAATTCAGTCCCCACTTTTTCCCCTTTCCCTTGCCTCCTTCCTCTCTCAGTTTTCTTCCCTATTCTTTATGGATCTTTCGGCTTTTTACTTTTGGATTTTTCTGGGGGTGGGGGTGGGATTAGTGTCTTGTGGACATAAAGAATGATGAGATTCACTGTGGAACAGTCATATATGCACATAGGAAAATTAGGTAAGATTCATTTTTCTAAACTTTACTTATCCTATCCCTTCTCCCTCCCCATCATTCACTTTCATCTATTCCACCAGTGGGAAGACTGAATTTGATGCTATGCACTCCGGGGACTTATGGCACTGTCAGGAATGTAGATTTAGCATTTTCACTTACTCAGTCATGCAATTTAACCAGTCATTCAATTTAACCAGATCCCACTTTGCCTCCTATGGTCTGGGAAGAACATAGGCAGCCCATCCTCTCTGACTTGGCTCCCAGAAGCAAAGAAATCCTAAAAAGTAGATGAGTGGTTACGACAAGCTGCCACAACCAGTACAGCCAAACAGCAGGTTCTGACAAGGGGTTATGGGAGGCTAGAAAAATAAAGACTCATGTATGCAGATTTTGAAGATAACAGCTGTGGCCTCTGATGGAGAAGCAGGTCTAAAGAATAATGCCAGCAATCTTTATTATATATGTATTATTAATCAAATTAAAGACTAATGCAAGCATTATTCTTTGTATTTATGAAAGTTACAGAGTTAGCAACATTGTGCAATTTATTCTTCAGTTACATACTACAGTTGCAATGTGCAATATTAGGAGCTTTGGGAAACTCTCAAGAAAGTCCATTGTTTAAAGTTACTGTTATGTAGGTTCGGGAATAACAGAGCTGGTGAAACATTGTTGTCTAGCAAAAGAGTTCCTTTATTCCCAAGAGCTGTCTGAGATCAAGGTTGAAGCTGATAAGACTCTGGCACAGAGCCTCCTCATTACATTAGCAACTAGGCATCCTGCACCTTTGCACAGAAGCTTTCCTAGGCACCAAGCAGGCTACAGCCACAAAATCACCAGGGACCCCAATTTCAGATATGAATGTTCTCCCTTTCACTGTCACCATTTTCCATAACAACTCACCCAAGAATGCCAGGAAAAAAAAAACAAACAAAAAAACATGCTTGTCTGAGGGATTGGGCCTGGCAATGTCAATGTTCCCAGTAAGTAATGAGGAAACTCCACTTGTCATCCTATGGCTCCAATAAGCAGTTGAATAACCTTGTTCTTAAAAGGTCACTCTACAACTGAAGACTAAATAATATGCTATAAATGATGAATGGATAAAAGAAGAAATCAGGTATAAAATTGAAAAATACTTAGAGGTAAATGAGAAAAGTGATATATCATATCAAAATTTCTGGGACACTATGAAGGCAGTGCTAAGAGGAAAGTTCATTGCATTGAGCTCATTCATTAAAAGAATAGAAAGTCAACAAGTAAAAGACCTAACAATACATCTCAAAGCCCTAGAAAAAGAAGAACAAATCAACACCAAAAAGCAGTAGGGGACAGGAAATAATTAAATCAGAGCTGAAATCAATAAAATTGAACAAAAGAAACAATTCAAAAAATTGACAAAACAAAAAGTTGGTTCTTTGAAAAAATAAAGTTGATAACCACTTAGTCAAGCTAACAAAGACAAAGACAGAAAACTCAAATTCCTAAAATTTGTGATTGAAAAGGAAGTATCACGTTGGACACTACCAAAATACAGAAGATAATTAGAAATTAATTTAAAATTTATACTCCAATAAAATAGAAAATCTTGAAGACATTAACAAATTTTAGAGACATATGACATACCAAAACTGAAACAAGAGAACATATACAATTTGAACAAATCAATCTCAAGCAATGAAATAGAAGATGCCATTAGTAGGCTACAAACTAAAAAGGGCCCAGAACCAGATTATCAGCCAAGTTCTATAAGACCTTCAAAGAAGAATTCACACCAATACTTCTCAAGTTATACCATGAAATAGAAAAGAAGGAAAGACTTCCAAACTCATTCCATGAGTCTAGTATCATTCTGATACCAAAATCAAACAATGACCCATTAAGGAAAGAAAATTTCAGACTAATATTCCTGATGAATATAGATGCAAAAAATTCTCAATAAAATTCTAGCAAATCACATTCAAAAACATATTAAAAAGATGGGGCTGGAGGTATCGCGCTTGCCTGGCATGCATGCGGCCCGGGTTCAATCCTCAGCACCACATACAAACAAAGATGTTGTGTCCATCGAATACTAAAAAATAAATATTAAAAAATTTCTCTCAGAACAGACCCAGCGGCCCGCTGGCATGGTAGAC
Organism: Callospermophilus lateralis; assembly: GCF_048772815.1. Classification (NCBI taxonomy): domain Eukaryota; kingdom Metazoa; phylum Chordata; class Mammalia; order Rodentia; family Sciuridae; genus Callospermophilus; species Callospermophilus lateralis. Next base: position 93,257,890 of record NC_135306.1, on the reverse strand, counting down.
ATGTCACCCCAATTGGAGTAGGAGCAGAGCAGAGCCGCCGCATGCGCCCGCAAGGTAGGCAGACCTGCAACCGACCAGAACAGGCCCAGCGGCTCGCCGGCATGGTAGACACGTCACCCCAATTGGAGTAGAAGCAGAGCAGAGTCGCTGCCCACGCCCGCAAGGTAGGCAGACCTGCGACCAACCAGAACAGGCCCAGTGGCCCGCCGGCATGGTAGACACATCACCCCAATTGGAGTAGGGGCAGAGCAGAGCCGCCGCCCGTGCCTGCAAGGTAGGCAGACCTGCGACGGACCAGAACAGGCCCAGTGGCCTGCTGGCGTGGTAGACACGTCACCCCAATTGGAGGAGGGGCAGAGCAGAGCCACCGCCCCGTGCCTGCAAGGTAGGCAGACCTGCGACCAACCAGAACAGGCCCAGCGGCCCGCTGGCAGGGTAGACACACCACCCCAATTGGAGGAGGGGAAGAGCCGCTGCCTGCGCCTACAAGGTAGGCAGACTTGCAACTGACAGGGAGAACAGACCCAGTGGCCCACCGGTGTGGTAGACATATCACCCCAATTGGAGGAAGGGCCCAGCTGCCGCCCGCAAGGTAGGCAGACTGTGAGTCCCAGAGAAGGGGCCCAGCGGCCCGCCGGCCTAGTTGAAAGATCACCCCAATTGGAGGAGGGGCACAGCCGCCGCCCGCGCCTACAAGGTAGGCAGACCTGCAACCTGGAGAACAGGCCCAGCGGCCCGCCAGCATGGTAGACAGATCACCTCTATTGGAGGAGGGGCCCAGCCGTTGCCCACAAGGTAGGCAGACCACGCAACTTTGAGAAGGAGCCCAGTGGCCCGCCAGCGTGATAGACAGATCACCCCAATTGGAGGAGGAGCACAGCCTCTGCCCGCCCCTGCAAGGGAGACTTTGCAACTTTACAAGAGCAATATAAATATATAGGGGGAAAATCAATAACACAACAGTTTCACCAAGCAGAAAGAAACACGAGCAGTATGAAACGACAAGGAAAGAAAGGACCACAAGCAATGCAGGTCAACTCAACTTTAGAAGAGGTAATATCTGCAACAGATGGAATGTCAGATAAAGAATTCAGGATTTACATGCTTCAGATGATCTGGAGTCTCAAGGAAGACATTAGACAGCAAAATCAGACAATGAAAGATCACTTCAACAATGAATTACATAAACAAATCCAAGAAGCAAAAGATCAACTAAACAGGGAGATAGAGGTTATAAAAAACAAACAAACAGAAATCCTAGAAATGCAGGAAGCAATAAACCAACTTAAAAACTCAAATGAGAATACTACCAGCAGAGTATAACACTTAGAAGATAGAATATCAGACAATGAAGACAAAGTATTTCAACTTGAAAACAACATAGACAGCTCAGAGAGACTCTTAAGAAACCATGAGCAGAACATCCAAGAAATACGGGATAACATAAAGAGACCAAACTTAAGAGTCATTGGGATACAGGAAGGTATAGAGGTCCAAACCAAAGTAATAAGCAATCTGTTCAATGAAATAATATGAGAAAACTTCCCAGACTTGAAGAATGAGACAGAACCCCAAATCTTAGAAGCCTCCAGGACGCTGAATGTGCAAAATGATAAGAGACCCACACCTAGACACATTATAATGAAGATGCCCAACATACAGAATAAGGAGAGAATTTTAAAAGCTTCAAGAGAAAGGAAGCAGATTACATTTAGGGGTAAACCAATCAGGATAACAGCTGATCTTTCAACACAGACTCTGAAAGCTAGAAGATCCTGGAACAACATATTTCAAACGCTGAAAAAAAATGGGTTCCAACCAAGAATTGTGTATCCAGCGAAATTAAGCTTCAGGATGGAAGATGAAATTAAAACCTTCCACGATAAACAAAAGCTAAAAGAATTTGCAGCTAGAAAACCATCTCTTCAAAACATCCTCGGGAAAACATTACAGGAAGAGGAAATGGAAAATAACAATGAAAAACAACAGTGGGAGGTAGTACAGTAAAGGGAAAAAATAATCAAAGAGGAAAAACAAACCATGTTAAGTAACATAAATAAACAAATATGGCTGGAAGAACAATCCATATCTCAATAATAACCCTAAATGTTAATGGCTTAAACTCACCAATTAAGAGACACAGGCTAGTAGAATGGATCAAAAAAAAAAAAAAAAGATCCAACAATATGCTGCCTACAGGAGACACACTTGATAGGAAAAGACATACATAGACTGAAGGTGAAAGGTTGGGAAAAATCATATCACTCATATGGACTTCGGAAAGAAGCAGGAGTGTCCATACTCATATCAAATAAAATAGATTTCAAGCCAAAGTTAATCAAAAGGGATAAAGAGGGACACTACATACTGCTCAAGGGAACCATACATCAACAAGACATAACAATCATAAATATATATGCTCCAAACAATGGTGCAGCTATGCTCATCAAACAAACTCTTCTCAAGTTCAAGAGTCTAATAGACCACCATACAATAATTATGGGAGACTTCAACACACCTCTTTCACCACTGGACAGATCTTCCAAACAAAAGTTGAATAAAGAAACTATAGAACTCAATAATACCATTAACAACCTAGACTTAATTGACATATATAGAATATACCACTCAACATCAAGCAGTTACACTTTTTTCTCATCAGCACATGGATCCTTCTCAAAAATAGATCATATATGATGTCACAGGGCAACTCTTAGACATTATAAAGGAGTAGAGATAATACCATGCATCTTATCTGATCATAATGGAATGAAGCTGGAAATCAACAATAAAAGAAGTAAGGAAAAATTATGCATCACTTGGAGAATGAACAATAGGTTACTGAATGATCAATGGGTTATAGAAGACATCAAGGAGGAAATTAAAAAATTCTTAGAGATAAATGAAAACACAGACACAACATATCAGAATCAATGGGACACAATGAAAGCAGTGCTAAGAGGAAAATTCATTGCCTGGAGTTCATTCCTTATAAAAAGGAAAAACCAACAAATAAATCATTTCACACTTCATCTCAAAATCCTAGAAAAAGAAGAGCAAAACAACAGCAAAAGAAGTAGAAGGCAAGAAATAATTGAAATCAGAGCTGAAATTAATGAAATCAAAACAAAAGAAACAATTGAAAAAATTGACAAACTAAAAGTTGGTTCTTTGAAAATATAAATAAGATCGACAGACCCTTAGCCATGCTAACGAAGAGAAGAAGAGAGAGAACTCTAATTACTAGCATACGGGATAAAAAAGGCAATATCACAACAGACACTTCAGAAATACAGAAGATAATTAGAAATTATTTTGAATCCTTATACTCCAATAAAATAGAAGATAGTGAAGGCATCGATAAATTTCTTAAGTCATATGATCCACCCAGATTGAGTCAGAAGGATATAGACAACCTAAACAGACCAATATCAATTGAGGAAATAGAAGAAACCATCAAAAGACTACCAACTAAGAAAAGCCCAGGACCAGATGGGTATACAGCAGAGTTTCACAAAACCTTCAAAGAAGAACTAATACCAATACTTTTCAAGCTATTCCAGGAAATAGTAAAAGAGGGAGAACTTACAAATTCATTCTACGAGGCCAACATCACCCTGATTTCTAAACCAGACAAAGGCAATTCAAAGAAAGAAAACTACCGACCAATATTTCTAATGAATCTAGATGCAAAAGTCCTCAATAAAATTCTGGCGAATCTGATACAAAAACATATCAAAAAAATTGTGCACCACGATCAAGTAGGATTCATCCCTGGGATGCAAGGCTGGTTCAATATACGGAAATCAATAAATGTTATTCACCACATCAATAAACTTAAAGATAAGAACCATATGATCATCTCGATAGATGCAGAAAAAGCATTCGATAAAGTACAGCATCCCTTTATGTTCAAAACTCTAGAAAAACTAGGGATAACAGGAACATACCTCAATATTGTAAAAGCTATCTATGCTAAGCCTCAGGCTAGCATCATTCTGAATGGAGAAAAACTGAAGGCATTCCCTCTAAAATCTGGAACAAGACAGGGATGCCCTCTCTCACCACTTCTGTTCAACATAGTTTTCAAAACACTGGCCAGAGCAATTATACAGATGAAAGAAATTAAAGGCATAAAAATAGGAAAAGAAGAACTTAAATTATCACTATTTGCATATGACATGATTCTATACCTAGCACACCCAAAAGGGTCTACAAAGAGACTATTAGAGCTAATAAATGAATTCAGCAAAGTGGCAGGATATAAAATCAACATGCATAAATCAAAGGCATTCCTGTATATCAGCAACAAATCCTCTGAAATGGAAATGAGGACAACCACCCCATTCACAATATCCTCAAAAAAAATAAAATACTTGGGAATCAACCTAACAAAAGAGGTGAAAGACTTATACAATGAAAACTACAGAACCCTAAAGAGAGAAATAGAAGAAGATCTTAGAGGATAGAAAAATATACCCTGTTCATGGATAGGCAGAACTAACATCAACAAAATGGCGATATTACCAAAAGTTCTCTATAGGTTTAATGCAATGCCAATCAAAATCCCAACAGCATTTCTTGTAGAAATAGAGAAAGCAATCATGAAATTCATATGGAAAAATAAAAGACCCAGAATAGCAAAAACAACTCTAAGCAGGAAGTGTGAATCAGGCGGTATAGCGATACCAGACTTCAAACTATACTACAGAGCAATAGTAACAAAAACAGCATGGTACTGGTACCAAAACAGGCGGGTGGACCAATGGTACAGAATAGAGGACACAGAAACCAATCCACAATATTACAACTATCTTATATTTGACAAAGGGGCTAAAAGCATGCAATGGAGGAAGGATAGCATCTTAAACAAATGCTGCTGGGAAAACTGGAAATCCATATGCAACAAAATGAAACTGAATCCCTTTCTCTCACCATGCACAAAAGTTAACTCAAAATGGATCAAAGAGCTTGATATCAAATCAGAGACATGGCGTCTGATAGAAGAAAAAGTTGGCTACGATCTACATACTGTGGGGTCGGGCTCCAAATTCCTCAATAGGACACCCATTGCACAAGAGTTAATAACTAGAATCAACAAATGGGACTTACTCAAACTAAAAATTTTTTCTCAGCAAAAGAAACAATAAGAGAGGTAAATAGGGAGCCTACATCCTGGGAACAAATCTTTACTCCTCACACTGCAGATACAGCCCTAATATCCAGAGTATACAAAGAACTCAAAAAATTAAACAATAAGAAAACAAATAACCCAATCAACAAATGGGACAAGGACCTGAACAGACACTTCTCAGAGGAGGACATAAAATCAATCAACAAGTACATGAAAAAATGCTCACCATCTCTAGCAGTCAGAGAAATGCAAATCAAAACCACCCTAAGATACCATCTCACTCCAGTAAGATTGGCAGCCCTCATGAAGTCAAACAACAACAAGTGCTGGCGAGGATGTGGGGAAAAGGGTTCACTTGTACATTGCTGGTGGGACTACAAATTGGTGCGGCCGATTTGGAAACCAGTATGGAGATTCCTTGGAAAGCTGGGAATGGAGCCACCATTTGACCCAGCTATTGCCCTTTCCAGACTATTCCCTGAAGACCTTAAAAGAGCATACTATAGGGATACTGCTACATCGATGTTCATAGCAGCACAATTTACAATAGCAAGACTGTGGAACCAACCTAGATGCCCTTCAATAGATGAATGGATAAAAAAAATGTGGCATTTATACGCAATGGAGTATTACTCTGCATTAAAAAATGACAAAATCATAGAATTTGGAGGAAAATGGATGGCATTAGAGCAGATTATGCTAAGTGAAGCTAGTCAATCCCTAAAAAACAAATGCCAAATGTCTTCTTTGATATAAGGAAAGTAACTAAGAACAGAGTAGGGACGAAGAGCATGAGAAGAAGATTAACATTAAACAGGGATGAGAGGTGGGAGGGAAAGGGAGAGAGAAGGGAAATTGCATGGAAATGGAAGGAGACCCTCAGGGTTTTACAAAATTACATACAAAAGGAAGTGAGGGGAAAGGGAAAAAAAACAAGGGGGAGAAATGAATTACAGTAGATGGGGTAGAGAGAGAAGAGGGGAGGGGAGAGGAGGGGAGGGGGGATAGTAGAGGATAGAAAGGCAGCAGAATACAACAGACACTAGTATGGCAATAGGTAAATCAATGGATGTGTAACCGATGTGATTCTGCAATCTGTATACGGGGTAAAAATGGGAGTTCACAACCCACTTGAATCAAAGTGTGAAATATGATATATCAAGAACTATGTAATGTTTTGAACAACCAACAATAAAAATTAAAAGAATAAAATAAGCTACATAAAAAAATTCTCTCTCTCTCTCTCTCTCTTAAAAAAAAACATATTAAAAAGATATTGCACCATGATCAAGTGGGGTTTATCCCAGGGATGCAAGGTTGACTCAACATATGGAAATCAAAATTGTAATTCATCACATCAATAAACTTAAAGACAAGAATCATGTGATCATCTCAATAGATACAGAGAAAGCATTTGAAAGAATACAGCACCTTTTCATATTCAAAACACTAGAAATACTAGGGATAATAGGAACATATCTCAACATTGTAAAAGCTATATATGCTAAACCCAAGGCCAACATCATTCTCAATGGAGAAAAAGTAAAAGCATTCCAAGAACTGGAACAAAACAAGTATGCCCTCTTTCACCACTTTTATTTAACATAATGCTTAAAACTAGCCAGAGCAATTAGAAAAAAGAAGAAAAAAAGTAAAGGAATACAAATAGGAAAAGAAGAACTCAAACTATCACTATTTGCTGATGACATGATTCTATATCTAGAAGATCAAAAAATTTTCAGCAGAAAACTTCTGGAATACAGAGGGCAGTCACTTTCTACAGTAGCACCAGCTGTGGGATCTCAGAAGGCAGTCATCTTCTGTGGTAGAGTTAGCATGCACAGCTGAGAAGGCAGACGGTGATCAATTCTTATGTTAGCAGGAATGCAGGCTTTCCCTGGATGCAGGAACATGATGAATGGCCTCCCTCTCTGGTAACATGAACATGCAAGTTCCCTAGATGTGGGAACTCAAAAGGCAGTGATCTCTGGTAGTGAGATTGTAATGGGTGTCCACCTTCCAGAGGGCAAGTGTGTGCTTCTCCTGGCAGTGGGGTGTGCCACCAGGAATCAGGCAATCTTTGTTTTTCTTTCTTTTTTCTTTTTGTTGTTTTTCTAGTGAGATTTTTTTCAAATATTTTCTTTATTTTAACTAGTTATACATGACAGTAGAATGCATTCTGACGCATTATACATAAATGGAGTATAACTTCTCATCCATCTGGTTATACATAATGCAGAGTTCCACAGGTCATGTAATCATATATGCACATACGGTAATAATGTCTGATTCATTCTCTGTCATTGTTATCCCCATGACCCTTGCCTTCCTTTACTCCCCACTGTCAAGTCCAAATTATCTCTATACTTCCCCTACTTATTGCAAATTAGCAACCACATATCAGAGAACACATTAAGCCTTGGATTCTTTAGGACTGACATATTTCCCATGGCCTAATATTCTCCAATTCTATCCATTTGCCAGCAAATATCATAATTTTATTTTCAGTCATTTGCTCCTCAAGACAATCAGATGAGATGGATAGTAAAATTCCTACTTTCACTATATGGGGGGAAGAGACTCAGCACACAGGGGTTAATTGGCTCACTCAGGGTGCAGTGAAAGTGGTGAAGTGCAGGCCAAGGAGCCCACATTCCACACTATGGATAGGACCCTTGCCAGCATGTCCTGTGGGTGTGCCCAGGCACTTCTGAGTGTTTATCTCTGAAGCCATACCTGGAATCCTAACTGTGTGTAGATGATCAGTCAAATAAAAGTCATGCCCTAACAGAATTCATATTAAATTAACAGACCCATTTCCACTAAATCTTGAAACTCAAAAGACCAAGAGACAATCATGGGGGTGAAGGGTAACCCAAAGAGAAACTTCTACAGAAGGCTGCATTGTTTACTCTGCACTTAAGAGGATATTTGCTTATCACTTCATGGAAATGGAGTTCCTGAAGGTCAATGGAAGGCAGGGAAGACCACCATTAGGATCATGATTCAGTAATTTTCAGGAAACAGAGTTGCTAATTTCAATATAGATGCCACTATCAAGTAGTACAACCAATTTTAGTACTTTGATAAATTCTCATATAGTATTTAAAGACAGCCATAAATGCTCTAAACTCTGGGCAATATTAATTCACATCACTTATAGCAACCATCTGTGGTCTGTGGTGGCATTATTATCTTTTGTAAATGAGAAAACTCAGATAAAGGTAGGCTGAGTCACACAATGATAGAAGCACAGGAGTCACAGCAGAACTATGCTTTCCCTCACTCAGGATGCAGGCTCAGAGGCTACACTTTTCAGCTGCCTCTCATGGGCACAGACTTTCAGAGATTGAAGGTTACACTGTGTAAAATGTATTGTAAGATCGTGTTTTAAAGTACAAATGTTTTTTGAAGAGCATTTTGTAATGTAGAAAACATTTTTCTGTTTCTAAATGAAATTTTTTGTTACCCACAATTAGAAACTTTTGTCGTTTTCATTGGGAAGCCACAAGGTTTTATGTAATATTAGGGAAAAAATAAAGGCAGTCCTGCAAACTTCCAATATGTGAAGAGAAGGAGCAGAAAAATATTAGCAAATTGCTATGAGGCTTATAGGGCTTTATACCTGCAATTACATTAACCGTAATTAATGCCAACATATTAAACTTGACATTGCTTATCTGCCTTAATTATGCATAGATTATTATGGGTTAAACTTAAACTATATTGGATTTTCTTAGAATAAAGCATCATGGTTTTCCTCACAGTTCGATACCACTGACCTGCCATCATGCATGACCACAGTAATGCAAAACTGTGCTCTAGCATCTTGAACATCCTCCACTGTCCTCTAGTGGCAGAATTTAATATCACATACACTATAGAGGAAAAATGCCAATTACTGCAGAGCTGGTTTTACTGGAGGGGTAATTTGAGCTGAGAACCAGCTAATTGATTGAAAAGTGATTCACCTAATATGCAAATAATATCATGATAAGTTGTGGGCTTTGTTGAAATCTCCTGCTACATTTGTTCTGTGACTCATGTACTTTTTGTCCACTCATCTTTTCAGTGGTAAATTACTTTGGCCATTTTCCCAATATTTAACTAAACTTATAATAGTCTTCTGATAAACTCTATTTGGTTATGACAATATGCACAACTTCCACACTTGATTTGTTAATGTTTTATTTCAAATATGCTTATCAATGATTGTTAATAAAAATAATTTAAATTTTTATGTTTCTTAGCAGTTATGTCTAATTTTGATATTAATATTATAGTAAGCCCATCCTATAAATCTTCTTTTTCTACATAGAGAAAATAGTTTTTCAAGAATTTCCTGAGTGTGCTTTTAAAATTCAATTGGAAACATTTGTGATTATTATCTTTTGTGTGCTGAGGTAAAGTTTTGAGGAGTGATATAAATTTCTTCAATATTTACTATCCCTTATTCTTTATTTCTTCTGGAGGTTTTTTTTAATACCTTTATTTATTTATTTTTCCATAGTGCTGAGGATCTAACCCAGTGCCTCCGACATACGAGGCAAGCACTCTGCCACTGAGCCACAATCCCAGCCCCCTTCTGGAGTTTATCCTATATTTCCCCTATGTATCTTTCCCCCTTTCCTTTCTTCTTTAGGGTTGCCTGGACTTTGAAAAATTCTCTTTTATTTTCTACATTCGTAGAGAAGTGATATTATATGCTTGGGGTGTTTTTTTCCTTCCCTATCCTTACCTAATTTTTCAGTATCTTCAAGTAACTAGCTTGTGGCTTTAATAATAATCCCCATACCTTTTAGCTTTCTATTTCATAATTTCTGAGTTTCTGAGTTTAGTGGGCATTCCTTTCTTTAAGTTACTTTAGCACTTTGTCGCCTCCTCTTTTTCTACTCTTCCTCTCTCGATTCCTCTTTATCCTCCTCTTTATTTTTTCTTCTTCTGTGGAATATGTAGCTCATCTTCCTTCCAGGTTGTAGGTATTCTAATATATTCATTCCAAGAAGTGAATGCCTCTTCATGCATTGCTCGGATTATATATTCCACAAATTTTGAAATATAGTGTTTTGAATGTAACTTAGTTTCAAATATTTCATAAGTATTGTTGTCCTTTCCTCTTTGACCCATTAGCTATTTGGAAATATTCGTTATGTTTTCTTTCTTTATATTACTTTTTGCTTTTACCTGTCATCTTCCAATGTAGGTGCCTTTGTCCTGTGATGGCAGACTGTGTGGTACAGACTTGTAGAATCCATTGAGATTGTGACATAGAACCTGGCAATATTTTACAACTATTCCATGAAGTTTTTAAAGTAAATGCTCTACTCCATTGGCTACTTGGTTCCCTATATGTTTATTAAATTCACCTTTTTAATTGTGCTGTTCAAGTCTAGTGTCTCACTTTTTTGCTGCTATTTTCTTTGTCCTTTAGATATTTTTAATCCTTCAGTGTGACTGTGAAATTGATTTAGTTGTTTCCTCTCTAATTTAGCCTCCTTTACTTTAAGCTTTTATTAAAACAATAAAAGTTTATGGCAGTATATTAAGAGATTAAAAGTTTATGATACTTATATAATTAGAGATATGATAAATTATGGTATAATGGTGTATTAAGAATTGTAATGCAAAAAATAAATTTTAAAAATCTAAAAAAAGTTTATGATACTATATTTCTAAATGAATTATTACTTTCATTTCTATGTGATACCACTTTTGTTATCAATTTGTGAGTTTTACCTAAAATTACATGCTTGCTCTTAGTATTGAGAGAATAAATTTTCATAATCTGCATCTATTTTCATCTTTTTGTTTTTGAATTTTTAAATAAATTATTAGATGAAAAATTTATAGGTAGCATTTATCAAGTTTTTTTCATTCAGTTTTCTCAACATAGTTATAAACATTGTCAGGCATATTTAAAGTTTTCAGCAAAATTTTTATTTCTCCACACAATGGAAGACCTTAAACACAATCAATTTTGTTATCATGCAACATGTGTATTCTTAAAAATACCTGCTCTGCACAAAATTGGGTAAGAAAAAACACAAGATTAATGGCAAATGACATAATATGAGCTCAACACTCAAAACATTGTCAGTGGCATGCAATAAAGATAGTTATCAGATAAGAATGCAACCTCAAATAAATTTTTCTCTGCATACTCTTTGTCTCAATGGGGAGGCCCTTCTTGCTGAGGTCTGAAGGACAAAACTTGTGCAGGCAGTAGTGATGCCATGAACTAGTGCAGTTTCAGCTCTGGTATCCAACCTGGTATATAGAATTTCCATTCTTCTGGGTCTGTGGCTCACCTTCCCTCACCCAGTTTTTGTGGGCAGGCCCCAAATGGCTATAGTTAGGTTCCCTCGCTGGGACTTTTAGCAGGTTTTTAGTGTGTATCCAGAGCTGGGGACTGGCTATGTTATGATTAATGTGTAGTGAAGGCCAGAAACACTCTCATTCAGCCTATATACTCAAGGTCATAAACATTGACTTGAGAGCATGAACCCTCCTTATGAAACCTGTTGGCAGTGTGCCTTCTGTGTTTGAACTGTATATAAAAAGGGCCCATGAAAATGGCTTGGCAATCTGCCTACGTAAGGGCTATGACCACCTCTAAATAAAAGATGAATCATATTCCCACTATATCTTGCATTTTCTTTCAATTGCCAGATCCTCAAACACTTGGTTTCCAGGCCTGAGCCTTGCCCTCCACCCAAAAATTGGCAGGTTTCAGTGCAGGTAAGAGATGCATCAACCCAAGTGGACAGGATGGGAGGGACTTAAGGCCACCAAGTAGCTTGCATGGTCCTATTAAAATGGGCTTCGGTGGAGAACTGGGTTATGATGGATGAGTCACCTATAAGTATAGAGGAGCCTTTGCAAATAGTGTGTTCCTGCTTAAAAGAGTGATGCCCAGGAAGCAGTGGGACGAATGGGGTGGATTTTTCTCACTGCTTTTGAAAGTAAACATGGACCAGGCTATGTGGAATGCTGCCAGCTCCAGTTCCTCCAAGAGCAGCAGACATTCTTGAAGCAGCACATTCACACTTTGGAAGCTGATGTATGTGAAACAGGTGGGTCTATGACCTTGGAGAGGGATGTGGAATCTGAGGAAGAGCCTGAGGAGAAGCCTTGGTTATAAGTGCACTGTGTGTGATACAGAAGAAGATGAAACATGAGCAGCCCCAGGTCCCTGGAGGTCAGGCAGTGGGGGAGACAAATGTTGCAGAGTATACTACATACCTGCCATACACTCAGGCAGAATTAGTTGTCTTAGTTAAGCAGTTTCACCAGCAACCTGGATTTTGTAACTGTTGGATCTTGGGTTGGACAGCATTGTTTTCTCTCTAGAGAAGATGAAATGTTTGGCATCCAACACCATCCACCCCTCCCTGAGACAGTGATTGCAGAAAAGTCACAGGCATGGACTGTGATCATTCCCTAATAACTGGATATATGCAGTTATGTAAACTGTGTGGACCAATGCTGGTCAGCTGCCAGAAACTGTGAGGAAATGGCAATCTTATGTTGATTTGGTGCAGATTTTATGAGAGCTTTGCATGCATCAAGCAATATTTAATTTGAACACACACAGGCCATGTTATGAAAGATTTACTAGTAACATGAAAGAGATGGTTTTGCAGCATGCTCCACCCTCTACTTTTGGGTCCTTGACAGCTATTTAGGCCCATATGTTGAGTGCCCCATTAATAAACTTACTACTATGATGGCTAGCCTAGGAGAAGCTGAGAGCAGATGGCAGGCAAAAAATGTGTGCAGAGTGAGAGAAGCCTAGAAACAAGATAAACAAAGGAAGAAAGGGCCCATCAAAATCAGTCGCATGCAGATGTGGGCTGATCTTCTGGCAGCAGGGGTAGATAGCCAGATGATAGACAATCAACCTAAGCAGTCATCCTGGAGCTTTGGAAATAGCTATGCCCAAAGCAGCAATATGTATGAAAAGGCAGAAGTAAACAAGCACCCCAAAAACCTCACCCCATGCAACTGAAAAACTATTTGGCTTCTTATTATAGGGGCAATGAAGGGACTTTGTTCCAATATGATTAGGAAACCAGCCAAGGTGCCTGACATTTGGGCACAGGAGGGGATCAAAAGTCACATGTGCAGCTTGCTATCCACTGGTCCCCAAATAATGCATGGAGGGTATTGACCTTGGTGGATACTAGAGCTTTGTGCAGCTTGGTATTTGAAAACCCAGATAAATTCTCAGGTCTATATGTTCATATTGATGGCTACAGGGGACAGACAATCAAGGTAAAGGCAGTGTTCTTAGTACTGGGGATAGATGGTTTGCCCCCACAAGCATATACAGTATATGTGTCTTCTATCTCAGGGTTCATTTGTGCTCCAAGGACTGTGGCTGCAGACCACAGTGGGGAATTCTGCTTCCATGTGCAAGTTGTGAAGGCAATTGTGAGAGGATATGCTCTCACACCACACCAGCTCTTGCCACAACCCCAGAGGAATATGACAGTGAAATAATGTCAACTTCCAGGGGGATATGCAGAAATTGGAGCTACTATTCTGAAATTGAAGAAGGTAGGAATAATACAACCCACATACTTTACTCTCCAGAATGGCCAATGAAGAAGCCTAATGGTACTTTGAGAATGACTATTGATTATTGAGAACTGAATAAAGTGGTGCTTTCACTGCATGTGAAAGCTCTCTCAATGTATGATCTCATGAACCAAATGACTTTGCAACTGAGCACATACAGATATATGTTGGACTTGGCTAATGCTTTCTCTTCTATTACTCTGGCTCAGGAGAGCCAGGAGCAATTTGCTTTCACATAATAAGCCTAGCAGTGGACATTTCAAATGTTGCCACAAGTTTATTTGCATAGCTTGACCATATGCCATGGTTTGGTGGCCAGTGACCTGGCCCAGTTGTCTCAGTCACCCACTCACTGTACATGTTTCATTATATTGATGATGTGCTGTTGACTTCTGACTCTCTTACAGATTTAGAGATTTTAGCCCCAACCTTAGTGGTTCACTTAAGGACATGTGGTTAGGCAGTAAACACTGTTGAGTTCCAGTGTTGTCAGTCAAGTTCTTAGGTGTTGTTTGGTTGGGTAAGATAAAAATTGTGCTGAAAGCTGTTATTCATCAAATCCAGGTATATCTGCAACCAACAACAGTTGTGCAATTGCAGACCTATGTGGGCTTTTGGGGATATTTGTGAGCTTGTATTTCCCATTTATCCCAATTGTGTTATTGCCTGTATGCTTAGTGAAGAAAGAGGCTTGGTGGGACTGGACTAAAGCAGCTGACTAGGCCTTTCAAGCCACTAGAAAGCTGAGGTCCTACAAGTAGTAAAACCAGCTCATCCCTTCAAGTTGTTCATGTAACCTGGGAGGGTTTTGGGTGGGGCATATGGCAGCAGCATGAGCAGCTTCAAAGACCAGTAGGTTTCTAGTCACAGTTATGGAAGGGTAGAGAGGCTCACTACACCCTGGTAGAGAATACACCCTGATAGAGAAACAGCTTGCAGCCGTGTATATAGCCCTGGTGGCCAGGAAGCCATTACAATTGCTACTGAATTTTCAGTGCATACCACATATCCTGTGGCAGGATGGGTGCAGAATTGGCAGTTACCCCAAGGACAGGTATAGCCCAAATGCCCAGCCTAGTTAAATGGGGGGTGTATTTAAACAGATTCTAGAGCTAGTGCTATATGTATCTGAGGAAGCACCAGACAATGCTGATACACGTAAATCAATAGAGCTATCGCCATTTAAGGAAGAAGTGGCCCTAGCAAGTGACAGTGCTTGATACACTGATGGGTCCAGTAGAGGGCCCTTGGACCATTGGACTGCTGTTGATATACAGCCCTCTACTGACACCTTGTGGTATGATGTGGGAATAGGATAGAGCAGCCAGTGTGCTGTTTATGGATGGTACCCTGAATGAACCAGGGCCCTTGATTTTCTGAACAAGTAGCTGGGCTGTTTTTAAGGGATTAACTTTGTGGATTACTACATGGAAATTAGACAATTATATGTTAGGGCATTGGCCTTGTGGGGTCAAGCCATTTAGTAGGAGTTTGGGGCCACAGACCATGAAAAAGAGATAACTGTAGTGCATGTTATCAGCCATGCCCCCATGATTAGCCCAGGGAGTGATGACTCAGATGCTTTGATAGGGTAGAGAGGTTAAAACAGGTGTATTCCACCAACTTTGTGGCTTGACTGCATCGCTGCCTATTGCATTTAGCTGTGAAAATTATGTGGAATGTAGTCAAACAGTGGGGCCTACCTTTAATATGGAATGGCCTGGTAGAGGCCTGTCTGGTTTGTGCTCAGGAGTATCCACACCCCTAGAACCTTGGAGCCACAGATAGCCAGGTAATTTAGGGATGCATCCCTTTGACATGATGGCAGGTTGGCTACATGGGGTCTTTACTGAAGTCAGAAGGGGCCATGTTTGCCTTGATGGCAGTTGATATTGCTATAGGCTTGTTGTTTGGCCAAGGGGTCAAATGAATCAGTGTACTACAATACGCACCGTGACAGTGTTGACAGCCTTGTGTGGCTGGCCCATCACAATAAAAAGTGACCAAGGTACTCATTTTACAGGTCAGGATACGTATCAAAGGACAACTCAGTTACAGATTCAATGGAAGCTTCATGTGCCATATCATCTATAGGCTGTGGGCATGATAGAGAGATATAATGTTCTGCTTAAGCAAGGAATTAGGACTGAAGTCAACCCACCTTCCATTAAGGGGTGGGCACAACATCTGTGGATGTTGTAAGAGCTCTGAATGAGCATGCCCAGCGAGAGGAACCAGCTCTTGTGGAAGCTTTGCTGCATAGTAATACCAATACAAGTCCAGGTGACAACAATGGATGTTGTACTTATACCTGAGTCCAGGAAGCAAGGGAATGGTCTTCTACCTGCTCCCACTGGACTAAACAGGGGGCAAACTGTGCAGTGGACATGGCCCTGGACAATAAAGCTCCCACTTCATTGGGCAGCCCTGGTAGCCCCATGGGGAAAAAGTTTGGAGCATGATCTCCTTGTGATTCCATGGGTAACTAGTGAATAGTCCTCCCATACATGTGACTTGGCCAGGTCCCCCAGATGGGACACAGATTTTAAAAGACCAAAAATTTCCCTTCGACCAATTATGAGCTCCTGGTGCTGGTGCACATGGAGCCTGCTGAAGTTCAGGATCAAGCTCTTTTAGTGTGGTACCCCCCAGGGAAGTCACCACAGGCAGCCATTGGGTTTTCCTGGGACTCAAAGCTGGAATGAATTCTCCCAGATGGACGTGATTTACCCGTGTTAGTGCCTGTAACTTCTTTGTCCTTTCATCTAAAGGTATGTCCTCATTAATTGCACTGTGGACCGGGTACACACCAACGCCAGAGTAGCAGATACTTCTGCCTGCTTGGTATGCACTGAAATGTTTATGAGTTCTGTTACTGGACTGCCCTGGCAAATTCAGACTATATCCCTGGACAATTGGAAATGGCTGGGAAAGACTTTTGCTGCTACTCCAATGAGAAAGGAAGGCAACCATTGTGATGGTTGTGGTACTCCATTTGGGACAGAACGGTCTGGGTCTCAGCTGAAAATGTAGAGCTAAGAGGCCAGTATCCCAATCTTTGGAGAAAATGGAAGGTATAGAATCTGTGGGTTAGGTCCCTAGAAGTTTTTGTCAGACTATTCAACCAGATGTCAATAGACCAGGTATAATTATTATTCTAGTGCCCCATGGTAGCTTGTGGGTTTGTGATACTCGT
The DNA here is from genome assembly GCF_048772815.1 of Callospermophilus lateralis. Classification (NCBI taxonomy): domain Eukaryota; kingdom Metazoa; phylum Chordata; class Mammalia; order Rodentia; family Sciuridae; genus Callospermophilus; species Callospermophilus lateralis. Next base: position 93,240,980 of record NC_135306.1, on the reverse strand, counting down.
GGATGGCCATACCTCCCATGGAACTGGACAGGGCATTGCATCCATACTTCCTGATGACCATATACCAAACATTACTTTGGAGGCCTGTTAACTGGGAGACTGTATGAGCCCATTACAGAATGCATCGGATGTCTGGTGGTATTCTCCTCTGGCTTTGTTCCTCCCACAAGGGGCATCCTCAGTGACTGAAATGCAGACAACTATTTTGCCTGAGCACACAGTCCAAAGCAGGCTCTATTCCTGGTAAATGAAGAAATGCCTCAAATACGTAAAATTGTGCTGCAAAATCATATGGCACTTGATTTGTTGAGAGCAGCACAGGGAAGGGTATGTGCCATGTTTGGCACTGAATGTCATATATACATTCCAGATCACTGCAAGAAATTAGCCTGGCTTTTAGCACATATGACTTCTGAAGTAGCAGTCACACACAGCTGATTGTTTGTAGGAGTGGTGAGCTGAATTAAGTACCACCTGAAGGTTCTCCTGGTAAAACTAGATGGTAGTCCCTATTTCCTAGTTGTAAATTGTTCCAGTTTATATTGTTGTGGCCTATGGATGCAGGGCTCTGCCCTCCTCACTAAGGAATCATTGTGGAAGACTTCAGATGTATAGATTTTATGGCAAGGAATCCTATAGGAGTGAATTGTCGGGGCAGGCCTCAAATGGCTATAGTTAGGTTCCCTTTCCAAGACTTCTGGAGGGCTAGATTATGTTTTATGTTATGTTATTTAGTGTGTAGCCAGGGCTGGGGACCAGTTATGTTATGGTTAGTGTGTAATCAAGGACAGAACCACTGATTTAGCATATATACTCAAGGTCATAAACATTAACTTGTGAGCATGAGCTGCCTATGTAATCTGTGGGCAGTGTGCCTTCTTTGAATTGTACATAGAAAGGGCCCAAGAAAATGACTTAGGGGATGGCTAAGGGCTATGGCTGCCTCGAAATAAAGGATGACCAATATTCCCACCATGCCTCATATCATCTTTCATCTGTCAGTTCCCCAAACCTTAATTCCCGCACCTGAGCCTTGCTGTTTTCCCAACCCCAGTCTCCCTGTTGAGAGAAGAAGGTGAGGGGAGAAGAAATCAGCTCTGATACCTTGTCATCTGTATGGACTCCCTCCATGAGCAGCATCCGCTCTGGATTTTCACTAGAGGGGCTGACTCCGTTTGCCTCCATAGGACCTTTGTGTTTATGCCACAGATATTGGGCTGTGGATGATTCTGCATCCAGTCCCTTTTAACTGCACTGAAGTTGACCCTGAGGTCTTGTCCAGGTGAGTGACGCCACCAGTCCAGACCTGTGGCTTAGATGAGTGCTTTGACTCACAAAAAGTAACATTTCAATCTGATAGTAATGAAATTCACCTTCATGGACTGAGCATGTGTTTTTCTTGCACTGTTTTGTATACTTCATGTCCTCTCCTGTAAAGCCTGCAGTGGCATGGGGAGGTGTGAATCCTGCTGTTATTCCATCTCACAGACAAGGTCTCCAGACTTGAGTCCATGTGGCATGTGGCCACAAGATTGATCGTGAGCAGAAGCGAAGACAAGCACCTCCTATGCACCTTGCCCACAAAGAGGGCCTGAGGCTACCTGTGACCTCTGATGGGGCAGTAAAGAAGGGACCACAGGCTTTATAGCACCCAAACTCTGAGAACTCCTGGGCTTGTTATGGATCAGAGAAATACTTGAATCTTTCTTTATTTATTGAAGGCAGTCCACACTCTATCCATGAATAACTCAGATCCCCTCCCTCCTTCATCTTCTCCCTTTTCCTGCTTTGTTCCCTCATCCTGATGCTGGCCCTCAACTGAGACCACTCAGAGGGAGAATCCAGGGATTCTCTTCTTTTATCCCTCCCAGGTGACAGGTCCCCATCCCATCCAGACTCTGCTTCTGGTCAAGAACAATTACTCCCCAGAGTCAGCTGAAAGCTTTCTTTTCTCCTGGATGAGCTCCTTTCATTGATCACAGGAGCAGAAAAACACCTAGTTGTAGGAACTGGGAGTTTCAGAGAAGCAATCATTCCCTGGGGTAGTCATCAGGTGGTCTGCCTCTCACCACCACCACCACCAGTCACCTACAGTGGGTTGTTTTGGCCTATGGCTTCCTTTCCTGCTCTTGAAGTTTCTGGTGTTAGAGGATCTGTGACCCTGTGCCTAAGGAAAATAGATGCTGTGCTCAGACAATGTTCTCAGTGAACTGAAATAGAATGGAGGAGGGATACTGAAGAGAAGCTCATCAGGATGGGAGTGTGGAAGCCTGGCTAGGCGTGGTCTCTCAGTCTGACCAAAGGGGGCAGAAAGCACTAGCAAGGACTTGAGAAAGGGATGGCATGTTTCCTTCTCATCCTCACAAGTCCATGAGAATAATATAAAAAGCTCACAGGGTCTCTTGAGGACTCTGAGTGCTCCAGAACCAAGGGCATTAGGTAGATGGGGAGAGGTCCAGCAGCAATATGGGGAGCTCTGAGCAGGGCATGGCTGTGGTGCTCAGTTAACCAGACCCATCCTTCCTCCCACCTTCCTATTTTACCTGACCTGCCCCCTTTCATCCTGGCTCACCTCTGCAAGACCCCAACTTGATACTGAGAACAATGCACAAGGGCTTTGTTGAAGCAAGTGATAGATGTTTTTATCATCTGATTCCCAGAATGATTCCTCTCCAGATAAAGCCTCCTGATTGTTTTATTCTGCTACTCAAGTTGGGGAGTTTTTTTTTTTTTTTTTTTTTTTTTTTTCTGGTTCAGTTACCAACCAAATCTAGCCTTTGTGAGGAATGCAAACTCCTTTCATGTAACTTTAACTTAAACTGGACACTATGTCAAGCATAGAAGCTTTGGCTTGTCCTGTCCTTGTAGAATTGCTCCAGGGCTTCTAGACACAGATTGACACAAGACAGGGGCTATACAAAGGGTTGTAATAGTTGTATGTGTAGACATTATAGCCCATAAGCTCACATATCTGGGTTCTGCCTGTTTCTATTCTTAATTTTTCTCTCTTAAATAGTCAGTACAAGCATTTGGTTAAAAAATTCTTCCCTCCCACCCTGTCCCAAAGCTATTTAATTCTCTCTTTAGGAGACAATCGATTTTACCACACTTTTTTATATCTTCTTGGAGTTTTTTGATATATGTAGAAGACAATTTTTCACAAACACACACAAAAGAAAAATGCCAAGAGGTAATTGTATATTTTTATGTATTAATACTCATTTTCACATAAAAATATACAATTACCTCTTGGCATTTTTCTTTTGTCACTAAAAAAATATATCTCTAACTCAATCTTGTTTTTTTTAAAATGGCTACCTTGTCTTGATAGATTGGATATATAATAATTTATTTAAATAGTACCCTATTCATGGACATTTGAATTCCTCAAGTTTATGCTGTAATAACATTGTTCAAATCACTTTTTTATTTGTATAAGTATAGCTGCTATTCCCTCTACTCCTGTTTGATTTAATCCTAAGAATGAGAAGAACATAGATGTCATATGCCATAAGCCATATGTTTTTCTTCTCCATGGGGGACCCAGACCTGATATAATACATGTCTTTATTTTCATCATGACAATCCATAGTTCACAGATGGTCCCATGATAGAAAAATATATTATTTCCTTCAGTTCTAGAGAGCTTTCCCGTGGCTGTTAGCTTTCCCTTTGTTTTGTAAGTAAAATGTAACTGCCTTTTCCAAGCAATTACATTCACATAGGATTTAGTTAAGTAACAATTGGTATTAGTTTAAGAACATATCTTTTGATGTAGCCTGAAATGAGATAAACACCCAGGATTGTTAAATAGTAAATTAAAGTTATTTAGACTCAGCTGCTTTAGGGAATCTATGACAGAGGTACACATCCAGCCCTTTATAATGAATTCTGAATCATGAATTGGTGAGTTATTATTAAGATATTTAAAGAGAGAAGAACCCAGGTATTAGGAAGGTCACTGCAGATGAGGTTTTTGCAGTACAGATTTAAAAGAACTGAAGGGAGGAAACCCCATCTTTAGTGTTGAACCTGAGTCTGTTTGGAGTAGTAAAGATGCATTTTTGTGTGTGTCAAGAATAGAAACCACATGTTTCTAGTTGTGTTTCTGCAATCCAGAGGGCTCTTGTTATTGTTTAGATATTAGGTGTTCCCCAAAAGATCATGTGTGAGACAATGCAAGACTTAGAGGTGAAATGATTGGTTTATGAGAACCTCAGCTTGAGTAGTGTATTAATTCCTTGCCATGAATTAACCGAGTGGTAACTGTAGGATGGTAGGATGCTGATGAAGAGGAATACCTTTAGGGTTTACATTTGGTGTGCTGAGCTCATTCTCTTTCTGCTACCTAATCAGGTGAGCAGCTTTCCTCTGCAACACTCTTCCACCATGATGTTCTGCCTCACTTTGAGCCCTGAGGAATGAAGCAGGCTGTCTATGGACTGAGACCTCTGAAAACATAAGTGCCAGATAAACTTTTCTTCCTCTGTATTTGTTTTTGTCAGGTCATTTAGTAAAGGGAGTGGAAAAAAAAAAAAGCTAAGTAAAAGCTCTCAATTGGCTGGAGTAGAAATCTCTGGACCTTAAAACTAGAAAGATAGGTCATTAGGATAAAAATTTAAGGACAAGTACCAATGCCACTTAGTATATACACCAAGTAAAAAAATTATAAATATTGCATTGAAATTATGAGAGTGGAAAACTCAGGAAATTTTTAACAAGCAAGGAATTATAAATATAAATGAAGTCTATGGTCACTTTATTGCTAAATTATTAGTATTTTTAGATCTTTTGTTTAATTGTTTTCATTATTGTATGATACTCTTTAGAGTGCATTTACTATCTTGCATAAGAATTTTCTTCTTCTACTCCTATTTATTTAAAAGGTTAATTATGAAATCTCCTACAATGAAACTTGCAGAAATCTCACCCTCCTGGTTGGGGAGAGAAGATAGCAATTAGTAATGAAATCAATGTTGTAGCTCAGAGTATTTATGTCCATTTACCTGTTATTTTTGTTTTTGAAGTATTCAGGATTGAACTCAGGGCTTTTCACTTGCCAGGCAAGTGATGTACCCCTTAACTATACCTCTAGATCAATAATGATAATTGAGCATCAATAAGAGAGGGATTGTGGTTATTTTTCTAGGGTGCCAGACTCTGTTCAGTAGCTAAGCTTCCAGTTGTTATAAGGACAGACATAGTCCTTTCCTTATGGAGCTTCTAATCCAACATGGAGACAAACAGACACTATCATAAGGACATTCAAGGCTACAATGGAGGAGGCACAAGTTCCTCTAACAAGCAAGGGAAGGGTACATTCATTAGCCAGGCAAGTACCCTACAGTGGTGAAGCCAGAAATAGCAGGGATTGAATGAAGATGCACTGAGTGTTGGTCTTTAAAGGAACTCACTACATGGGATCATTTACCTCTGATTCCATTGGAAGCATCATCCCCTGACCAAAAGGGAGAATCAACTCTATGTAGGTATTTCCTGTGTAGGCAGTGAGGAATGAAAAAAGCAGCCATTTTCTCTCAATGCTCATTCTGTTTCAGCATTGACAGAATTGAAGAAAAAGCAAATTCACCAGAGTGTGAAAAGACACTGAAAAATTAAACCCTAAAAATAGCATTAGTGTAGCACAGTTAATTCTGTGTTTATGGCTTAGGACTGGAAGCTTTTCCAAGGTGGTTTGAGGACTGAGATACAAAACAGAATGAAAAAAACAGAATAAATAAAGTTTTTTAACAAGGATGAACACTACATGTCTTACTTTACAGAGATAAGACACTTGATTATTTCCACATTAAAATTTCTCCTTATTCAATCTGACTCTCTCCAGCATGTGTGTCTATCTGATTCCATGCAGTATGGATCATTGCTAGGCTTTGTGCATTATGAGCACGTGTAAGTCCAGGTTCAAATTCTCTATATAACTTCAATATTCTCATAACAATCAAGATGTACTTAAATAACTATGTTAAAACCAAACATGACGTTAAAAAGATAGTCCTTTCCGTTGGCTATCCCTGTGCCTGTCGAAGGTTGAAGGTTGGTGAACCTATATTCATATAAATAAAATTTCATAAACTTGGTGGTAATGGCTATTGGCTTGCCACTTTCTGGCCTATGGTATTAATATCCCTTCTGTTCTTTTTGCTTCTTCATTGAGGGATATCTCAGGCCAAAGATTAACTGAAGTTCTGCCTGGTGTCTTTTCTTTCTTCCTCTCTGTCTCTGGTTTTTCATATCTAAAAAATGATAAGTCTCACTCTGAACTAAATCATATCCTCAGGGTACCAGACAGGATGCAGGGTCCCATGATCTGACCTGACCCTTCTGGACTCAGTCCTGCTTGGTAGTTCTATCTGCACAGAGACATTAGATGAACATACTGGAAAGAATGGGGGAGGGGTGGCCAGTTGGGTAAGGAGAGGGAAGAAGAGGGGGACTGGTCTCTGTGGCTGGGCTGGCTCTTGCCCGGAAGCTGTGGCTGCTGGAGTTGGACAGAGTCTGTAATTCCCTTCCTGACTTGTCTCAGGGGATGATGTGACCGCCCCTCTGAGTCACTGTCCTTCAGCTACAGTTATTTTTTTCTTAATTTTAAAGTTTTATCACTTAACTCCACCCCAGGTTTAAATATAGCTCAATGAAACTAATAGATGCACAGGGAGTACTCTCTGGCCCTCTGGCCACCCTTCTACTTCCCATGCTTGATTGTATAAATACAATTTTAAGAGTAGATCTCCCCATTCCCATAGTTTTGGCAGGCTTCCTTTTTTCCTTTGAGAATATCTGGGTAGGGCCTAAGGTTTGTGAAGCTGATCTTTGCTTTCTCAGGAACCCACAGCCTCAGTCTCTCTTTTCTAGAATATAGTGATATGTGTGTGTGTGTGTGTGTGTGTGTGTGTGTGTGTGTATTTCCTTGACTTTCATTCTCCCTTATGTCTTTTGATAAACTCAGCCTTCCTTTAGCCTTGAAGCTTTTACCATGGATGTTAAGGCAAACCTCAACAAACACACTAGGCTGAGACTGAGGTGATGATTCCCTCTGTTTCCTAAGTTGAAGGTGGTCAGACTCTGAATTCCAACCTTTCTGTAGTTTATAACCTACCCAGAGAAACTCAGTTGTATTTATTTATTAATTTCCTCCAATCTTCTTCTTTCAGTGGGAATCAGGAAAGTTGGCTCACTTTGTTCAATTTTCTCAACAGGCCCTAGTCAAGAGAAGGATTGTGGAACTGCTTGTAACCTCAGCTAATGAGGAAGATGTGGCAATTGGATCCATCAAAGCAGGTACTAATTTAGAATTATTTCAAGGGAGAACTGAGGCTCTTAGCCAGTCAATGTAAATCTTGAACTAGCTTTGGAGCAAGCCATGTGTATCTCTAATGACTCTCTTCCCATGTCCATTGAAAGAAATCCTAGAGATTTGATATTATAAAATTTGAGGACTCCAAGTCAAAGTCAAAGCTCAGAGCTCTATCATGTTTTCTTTCTTCTATCCTCTTTAATTCAGACCAGTAAAGGAACTCTTATACTCAATGCACATTTCTGACTTTGATAATTTTTCTGTAGTTCAGATTATTGATGCTGGGCCTGGCTAGGCATCCAGATCATTCCCACTGACATGAAGAACCAGATGGTGAACCATGAAGAAGATGTGTAAGTTCAGACACAATCCCAGTCCTAGGATCCTACAGCGTGAAGTTTAGTCTGGTACTTAGACTCTAGAAAATGAAGTAGCAGGACAATTACATAAGGTAATGGTAATGAGGGTAATGGCAGAGGTATGACAAGATCGATGGGTCCAGAAAGCATCTGTAGGTGATCTTCAGTGCTGACAAGCAGCTGCTGTGAACTCCTGTCCTTTGCTTTCTTAATGGCTTGTCCCACATTAACATTTTGCCTGGAAAGTGTGCTGAGCCTGAGACCAGTATACCTACATTCAATTTCCAGGTCTAATCAAGTTTTATTGCCTTAGCCTGGTTTATAACTCTGGGAAGAGGGTGGTTGTTTTATTGTTGTTCTCAGTAAAGATGGGTACAAGTATCAATGTTGTAGCAATTGCTACGACAACCCTTTGTACTTTGCAAAATGGGCTACAAACAGTATCTTGTTATCCTTACACCACTTTTGTGTGCAGAGTGGACCTCCATTCCTTTCCTTAGGGCTCTTGTCACAATACTTCAGTGGTGTCTCCCTTCTCCTATAGTATTCTCTACTGTCAATCTGAGAATACTTAAGAAAGATTTCTTTAAATAGCTTCTTCAAGTGCAGATAAGATAGCCTAGAGATGAAGAGCTTTTTCATTCTCCACTACACCACAAACTCCCTAGCCCAAAGAACACAAAAGTTTTGACAAAAACACTGCCCACCTTTACCCTGGACTTTTATGATTACAAGTCATGTTAAGAGCATGTTTGTCTTCTGTAGAGAAGAATGAAGAGGAAACCCTCCTTGCATTACCTGCTCATAGATCATGTCAAGAAGATGAATGTAGGAAGGATAAGGGGTAAAACCTAAGAAAAAAAAACGGTGTGAGGACAGAGGTTGGAAATGGGCTTTTGTATTATTTATGGGGAGTCATACTTCCCTTGGTGAGCTCAGGCTTTTCCAATCAGGCTGGATTCCAAGAAGGATCAATGGTGCTACTCTAGCCTGAGACTGAAGGCTTCTGGAAACTCCCTAGAGAAGCACTGGCAGAGTCCACTTTGGGAGAGTGAAGAGGTGAGAGTCTGATATCCTCAGGTGATCACAGAGGCAATCAAATATCCTCAGGTGATCACAAAGACAGTCAAGAACCTGTTCAAGAAAAATCAAGCTTGCATCTGCTGCTGCTTCTTTGTTCTTCCAATTTTTATTCCATTTCACCACAGTCCTATTGGATAGTGCTGCCCACGCTTAGGGAGGGTCTCCATTTCACTATCCCACATGCCAATCATTTCTAGACACACCTTCATTGACCACCCAGAAGCCTCTTAATCTAATAAAGTTGACAATTCAAATTAACCATTATAATGGGTAATGCAAAAATTTACTCCCTTATTTTTTGTATCTCCCCCATCCATTTCTAATACTTTCATGTTCTTATGTTACTGCTGTTTACCCTGATGAGTCCTTGCTTCCTCAAATGCTGAAGTATAACACCAGAGAAGCACACGAAGGCAAGTGTAGAGTGGAAAGTGGAAGGCTTTATTAAAGGATAGCAGAAAAGACTTTGCCGGCCCCACCCCAGGAAGAAGGGGACTCAAAAGGCAGAATTGGTGGAAAGGGGCGTCTTCCCTTCTTTATATCTAAGGTATTCTTTCGTCCTCCCACATTCCTGTCCTTTATTTCTCTGTATCCTGCAGGTGATGGGGGATGCAGGTGGGAAGGCCAAAGGGTGGAAAACAGGTGGACCAATGATCTGGGCAGGAAGGGCCTAGGGTGGTTTGATGGTGGTTTGGCATCTCTGGGTTTTGCTGGGAGCTATTTCATTTACAGTTCTGTAGGACAAGGGGTCGGGGTTGGGGACATTAACATTTCAATTCCCCACAAGTTGTTCTGGTTTTCCTAGGGCAGATGGAACTCTATTTTCTTTATAGACTCCATTTTTGATATGGTTTCCTTTTTTTATTGGACATGATATTAGACCTGATTTACCTATCTACACTTGTTATGCTCGAATTCAGGACCCCCAAAGACCACCAGAGACCCAAGATCGATGTAAGCAGCAAAGAGGTGTTTATTGCGAGCTAGCTCGGTCCTCCGCACACACACAGCAACTGGTGACGCTGAGAGGCCCCGAACCCTGGGTTTGCAGCATTTTTATACATTTTTTGGAGAGGGCAGGGACTTCACATACATCATAGCCTCTTTTAGCAAACCATCACACACCTCAGGAAAATCAAATAACAACTCTAAAACATGATTAGCACATTCACTGGTGGGAACAAATTGTCTAGGGGTGATTGGTCAGTACAAAGGGGGTATTTGTTTGAACTGATTGGTTTAAGCCAAGAGGGGTGTACGTGCTGAACTACATGGTTTCCCAACATGTTATCAACCACCATAAACTACTGGGAGGGTCATCTGGCATCCCAGGTATTTCCCTGTCTCATGCTGATTGGTGGCTGCTAGGGGGCTGCTATGGGTCCCCACCTAGCCTGACTGAGTCAGGGACACCTGGCACAGCAGATCTCTCCTGTAGATAACAACTTAGCAGGGTGGGAATGTGCCTAGGACTCTGTGGGTTTTTCCAAGGACAAAGGTCATGTCCCTTCCTTGGACAGGCTTTGCTCTGAGATAGAGGCTGGTTTTTCACACTAACTACCTACTTTTAAATGTGGCTTCACTTACATGTATATTTTCTGCTTATCAGCTTTCAAATTTGATTTGAAAACTGATCAGCTTTCATCTGCCTTAAAAACTAACTCCACCATGTCACATTTTAGCTCCTTACATTTTCTTTTTTTTTTAAATATTTATTTTTTAGGTGTAGATGGACACAACACAATGAAGTGGCAACCCTTTTTCCACAGAAAAGCCCTTTTCACCATGGCTAATTTTAGGACTGTCAGCAAAAGAGTCCATTGTAGATAAACTTCCTATTTTCATGTCACCTTGTTTAGTTGTCACCCTGTTTAGTTGGCCCCTGGCAGAGAAGATACCAGCACTCCAGGTGCTAGACACTCCCTTACTAGTTTTTCACAAACATATCCAGTATAGTACTTTGAAGAAATGTGCAAATGAAAAACCAGCCTCTACCTCAGAGCAAAGCCTGTCCAAGGAAGGGACATGGCCTTTGTCCTTGGGAAGACCCACAGAGCACTCCTAGGCACATTCCCACCCTGCTAAATTATTTATCTACAAATAACAGGAGAGATCTGCTGCACCAGGTGTCCCAGACTAAGTCAGGCTAGGTGGAGATCCATAGCAACCCGCTAGCAGTCACCAATCAGCATGAAACAGGGAAATACCTGGGATGCCAGATGACCCTCCCAGTACTTCATTGTGGTTAATAACGTGTTGGGAAACCCTGTAGTTCAGCAGGAATACTCCTCTTGGCTTAAACCAATTAGTTCAAAGGAATCCCCCTCTTGTAGTAACCAATCACCCCTCCCCAACTTGTTCCCACCAGTAAATGTGCTAATCATTTTTTAAAGTTGTTATTTGATTTTCCTGCGGTGTGTGATGATTTGCTAAGAGATGCTATGATGTATGTGGGGGTCCCTGCCTTCTCCAGAGAATGTATAAAACTGCTGCAAACCCTGGGCTCGGGGGCTCTCAGCCTCACCAGTTGCTGTGTGTGCGCGCAGAGGACCGAGCTAGCTCGCAATAAACACCTCTTTGCTATTTACATCCATCTTGGTCTCTGGTGGTCTTTTGGGGGTCACGAATTCGAGCATAACACAAACAAGGCCTCTGGCCTTGAGCTGGGCTTCACAGACATGTCTACTTTTTTTTTTTTTCTTAAAGAGAGAGAGAGAGAGAGAATGTTAATATTTATTTATTTTTTAGTTTTAGGCAGACACAACATCTTTGTTTGTATGTGGTGCTGAGGATTGAGCCCAGGCCGCACGCATGCCAGGCGAGCGCGCTACGGCTTGAGCCACATCCCCAGCCCCGTTGTCTACATTTTTAAGATAAGTTACAAATGGGTCCATGGTAACAGCTGGCAGGGGGAAGAAAGAAAGGGGAGATGAAGCTCCCTCCTTCTCAGGTGTTGTCCTTGAAAAGTTAACATGCCCAGAACAGTGAAAGAAAAAGCTGCTTTTATGTGAACTTCTGCAGACTGTGAACTTCTGAGCCCCTCCTCTCACATGCTGGGTATAAAACTCTGAAACTCCCTGAACTCAGGGTTCAGGGGATTGATTGATTACAGCAAAGGCTGTACCCTCTGAACCTGGCTGCAGCCAAATAAAACTGTTTCCTGCTATCTTCATTGCCTCATTTGTCCCTACAACAACAACACCTTTATTTTTATGTGGTGCTGAGGATCGAACCCTGGTCCTGCCTGTGCTAGGCGAGCGCTCTACCGCTGAGCCACAATCCCACCCCCCTTACATTTTCTTAATATGTCTTTCTTGTTTTGTGCTCTCCACTTACAGAAGTGATTGATTCATTAAAATTTTGCCTTTACAACAATATTTTTGAGTAAAAAAAATTTTTTTTGTTGTTGCTTGTACTCTACTTTTTTTCCTGTTAAAAGAAAAGGACAAAATTATGTTTTGTCATAGTTTTAATAGATTTTATTCTTGTTTTTCTTATTATTACTCCTCTTTGATTGAGCTGGGTTCTAATTGGTTCATGTGCTTAAAAGAAGTTCCTGAGAGAGAGAAAGCACAGGACCGTGTTCCTTGCTAATAGTATGCCCCGACGGCATATTGTTATATATGCAGGGATAAATTCTCTTTACTCACCTTCTTTCCCCTTTCTTTATCCAAGAGGGCAGTATAGATTGCAGGACTGCTCTCAGTTGCTTCAGAAGCTGCAGGCTTCCTGATAAGAGTTCAAATCTGTGCTTCTTCAGTAATTCCTTCCTCCTTAGCTTCTGATACATGGAGTTGTACAAAACATATTATTTTCACCTTCATGTGTACCCCCTTCTATAACTGCAGTTCAGAAATTGTTGCTATTGCCTTATAAGGTATGCTTCTTATAAGGTATGTTTGGGAAAAGATTTTGCTAATAGGATTTTCCTCAAATCTTCAACCAAAAGCATCTCACTCTACATTTAAAAATATTTTCATTAATATCTATTAATTGTTTGGTTCTTCAGTCCCCACCAACATAATGATGTCCCAAAGATCTTGAATGCTTTCTTATTTTTTCTTTTGTTTTTTTCCCCTCCTTCATTTCTTCTCTTCTTTCTTCTTTCCATCTGTCTGTCTGTCTGAATGGAATAATTCTAAAGATTTGTCTTCCAGTTCAGATATTCTTTTACCCCCTTCACTAGTCTGTTTTTTAGGCTTCCAACTGTATTTTTGACTCTTTATTTCTAATAGTTCTGTCTGGTTCTTTTTCAAAATCTCTATCTCTGCTGAATTTCTCATTCATATCCTACACTACCTTCCCAATTTCATTTAACTGTATTCTCTTGGATCTCATTCAGTTTTTAATATTATCATTCTTTAAAATTCTTTATCAAAATTACAATCCATTATAATACAAAAAGTATATTTTCTTTAGATTTGTTGCTAGAGAGTTATGTTCCCTTGGAGGTATCATACTTTCTTGTTTTTCATTTTTCTTGCTTTCCTACAATGAGATATGTGCATCTGGCAGATCAGATAACTCTACCACACTGATGTGTGGCCTTGTTAGTAACTGGTAATTTCCTAAAGACATGTCTTGGTATGTCAGTTTGTTATGCAATGTTGGCTTTGACTCTAGCTGGGTTTGTAACTTCTTTGGCTGTGATGAGTGAGTTTGGGCAAAGTGTATCGTTGTCAGAGTTGGAGGCACTCTGTCTCTGTAGGCCATGCAAGCGCTGGTAATCTTTAGGCAGGCATGTATAAGTGGTAGTGTACGTGGGTTACTCACTGTGTGTCTGCTCCTACAATGGCAGTGGTGGCTCTTACCAGATGGTGGGCATTTCCTTAGCACTGTTGATGCTAACTCTGCTCCTAGCATGGGCTTCTGAAACTGGTAGCATTAGCATGGTGAGGGGCCTGGAAAACTTGTCCTCTGACCAGTCAGTTATGTGTTCCCAGACACTGCATAGGAAGAGATGGTAGCAGGAACTGGGGCATCTCCTCTGTGACGCTCACACCCCATCTTGATAACAGTCATGGTCAGACACGGGTGGAGGTGGGCCAATGTTAGGACCTGCATAGGTCGGGTAGCAGCAGGAAGTATGGTGCTCTCCTCCGTGGTTACTCTGTTAGAGCCTGCTTGGGAATAGGAACTTCACCAGAGCTGAACAAAATTTCACTTGATCCTGTCCCACCCCACACCATCTGTGCACACTTGTAGGTTTAGTCAAAGTCACAATCATGGCATTCATTACTCAAGACCCCCTCAGCACATCCTTATGGTAGGGCTCCAACAGAAACTCCAATGTTCCTTCCCTGTCCTGTCAGCAAAGTGGGAAGGGTAGCTAGAACCAGTAGTTTGCCTTTCTTCAGTCTTAGTATTGGCAGGAGTCCATATATTGGGGGGAGGGGCAGGCTAGATTTCACAGGGCCAGCTTCCTGGCCTACTGGCTTCCAAGAGTGGTGCCTTCAGTTCTCTCTATGTGGCAACACTTGTCTTCTACAGCACCCAGCAGACTTACTGGATCAAATTGGATTCATAAAACAACTACCTATCAAGCCAGTGCTATGGAATATCTGTGGGCTACTATATATGGGACTATGCAGGGGTTTTAGAGCTCTAGAATAGTCCACATTCAGACAATAGCTCCCTTCTTCAGAAGAACCCTGGCTGTAGCATTCTGGGGGTTCACTGGGAGATTCTGGGAGACCCTTTCAAAAGAAGCCTACCACGCAGATTGCAGTTTGCTAATCTAAGCGGGCTGCAAGTCTATGAGGGTTATGAAACTTTTCAGTAGCTAGGACTGCCAACATCTGCATTGATATTTTTTTGGGGGGACTTTATCTTTATTCCTTACCCCTGCAAAGGGAAGATTCTCCTCAGATATAGAGCTGAGGTGGCAGATGTGGGGTATTTTGTTTCTTTTACTATGCTGTTGTCTCTTGGCTCTGATTAGTATAATGTCTCTCTCTTGCTGATCTTCAGTGCTCTCCCATGGTCACTTACCTCAAAATGAAGATATATACCTGTTACTTTGGTTCTTCTTTTGCAGGGGGGAAGTGAGTGCTGGGTACTTCTTTCTAATAATCTTGCCCTTCCTCTTTCTCCACATTTTTAAAGTCCTGATAAAACTTCAATATTATGGCATTCCTTTCCTCTATTTGTACTTTCATAATTCTGATATCTCTTATATTCCTGGAAGATATTGTTTGTGTTTCTGTTCCTTGTTCCTTGTTCTGAGTTCCAAGAGGAAAATTTCAAGACCACCAAACAGCACATCATTTTAACATCAGAAAACATGAACAGAGAGCCTATAAAATGGGAGAAAATCTTTACCACCTGCACTTCAGATACAGCATTTATCTGTAGGATATACAAAGAACTCAAAATATGTAACACCAAAAAATCCAAATAACACAATCAATTAATAAGTGAATGAACAACATAGGCACTTCAAAGAAGAATAAATAAGAATGGTCAAAAACATATGAAAATATGCCCAACATCTCTAGCATTGGAGATATGCAAATTGTAATTACACTGAGATTCCATCTTACCCCAGTCTGAATGGTAATTATCAAGAATACAAGTAACAATAAATGTTGGTGTGCATGTGGAGGAAAAGGTTCACTGATAGATTGCTGTTGGGACTACAAATTGGTGCAAACACTCTGGAAAGCAGTATGGTTATTCCTTAGAGAACTTGGAATGGAACCACAATTTGACCCAGTTATCCCATTCCTTGGCATATACCCAAAGGACTTCAAATCAGCATACTACAGTGACACAGACACATAAATGTTTATAGATGCTCAATTCACAATAGCCAAGCTATGCAATCAATCTGGGTACCCTACAATAGATGAATGAATAAAGAGAATGTGGTACATATACACAATGGAATATTACTCAGCTATAAAGAAGAACGAAAGTATGACTTTTGCCAGTAAATGGATGGAATTGGTGAATATTATGCTAAGAGAAATAAGCCAATCTCAAGAAAACAAAGTTTGAATGATTTCTCTGATATGTGGATGCTAACCCATAACAAGGGAGGGAAGAGAGGGGAGATATACAAGTTCATTGGATTAGATAAAAGGGGATGAAGGGAAGGGAGGAAGGCTGGGAATAGGAAAGACAGCAGAATGAACTGAATGTAACTTTCCTGTGCTCACATATGAATACACGACCAGTGTAAATTCACACCATTTTCAACCACAAGAATGGGATCAAAATTGTAAATGGTTGCACCCCATGTATGTATAATTTGTCAAAATACACCCTACTGTCATGTATATCTAAAAACAACAAATTAAAAAAAAAACAGAAAACAACATTCCCTCATAAATTTAAATGATAAATCAAGATCTACTTGAGGGGTTCTAGATGAAAAAGAAGGTTACTTTCCAAACTGCTTCATGGTGCAGGACCAGGAAAAAGAACAAACAGCTGCTATCTGAGATCAGTTAAAAAAAAAAAAAATCCTACAGGGATTTACTACTAGACTCTCAGAACTTCCTCCTGACACAAGCTGTGTAAAATATCGGATGTGAATCCACGTGGGCAGGTCAGAGAGAGAAATTAAGAGAGCCCACATTTCAGGTGGCATCAAGGCGTGTCTTGAAGCAGAGAGGATGGTGATGGGGAACATTGTTGAGCTGATCAGTGGGTGAGCTGCACTTTATTTTATGTGAGAGGGACACTGTGCATCTCCCAGTAACCTGGGGTGAGCAGAGTCAGTCACTGTCTTTTTCTGTTTTGCTATGGCGGCCAGCAGGTGTGGGTCCAAACCCAGGTGCCCAGACCTGTGTAATTCCAGCTGGGTCCAAAAACCTGACCTGGTAGAGAGGTCCGCCATGTGCCCTAGAGTGTGATTTAAAAACCAGGTCAAATTCAGACATGGAAAATGTTGCACCCAAGGATTTCAAGACAATCAAACTGGAGAGATCCTGGTGTCTCTGTCTTTGGATTTCCTAGTTGGCAGGACCAGCTGGGAACGACTGAAGAATTGTTCAGGTGCGGGTCGGGGTGGGGGATGGGTGCAGGTGTGTGTAATGTGCGCTTTGGGACGGAGCCCACGTGGCAGAGATATGAGAGCACAGGGAGGCAGGGGCAGGTGGAGGGGCTGACTTATCTGCTACTCAAGTGGAACCGAGGGCAGATGCCCAGGGCAGATCAAAAGCAGCCAGGCTCTGGACGTGTGCTAATTTAAAAGCTTCACCAAATAGCATTCCACAAAGACCAGGGTCCAGCTAGACCCAAACCCCACCTCTAGGAGCTCTGCCTCTGGAAACCCCTTTCCCAGAACTTTCAGAATCCTCTCTGTAGTGGAGTAGACAACACTCTCCCACTGGCCCCACTGCATACTGCTGAGAAGGAAAGGTGAGAACAAACAACAATAATGAGTTCCGGGCGGGGGGAGGAACTGACAGCCCCTAACTACTACTCTGTGGGTAATACACACCTCAAGAAAAAAAAGACAGATATTGAAGACCGCGTTAGAAGATGGAAAGATCTCCCTTGCTCTTGGATAGGCAGATACTTGCCCATACTACCAAAAGTGGTATACAGATTTAATCAAATTCTTATTGAAATTCCAACGAAGTGAGCAGCTGGGGAGGCTGAGGTAGGAGGATCCTGGGTTCAAAGCTAGCCTCAGTAACTTAGTAGGAACCTGTCTCTAAATAAAAGTACAAAAAAGGGCTAGGGATATGGTTCGGTGTTTGAGAGTCCCTGGGTTCAATTTCCAGTACCAAAAAAAAAAAAAAAAAAAAAAAAAGAAAGAAAGAAATCCAATGACACTCTTCAAAGAAATAGAAAAAACAAACAAGCAAACAAAAAAACAAAACAAACAAAAAAACCCATGAAATTCATTTGGGAAAATGAGAGGCCCAGAATAGCTAAAGCAATCCTTAGTAAGGAAAGTGAAGCAGGAGGCATCACAATACCAGACTTTAAATAGCATTACAGAGCTATAATAACAAAAACTGCAGGGTATTGACACAAAAAAAGATCTGAAGTCCAATGAAACAGAATAGAAGACACAGAGACAAATCCCAGTTATCTCATACTGAACAAAGGGCAATAAACATACATTGGAGAAAAGAAAGACTCTTTAACAAGAGGTGCTGGAAATCCATATGTAGCAGAATGAAATTTAACCCCTATCTCTCACCCTACATGAAATTCAACTCAAAATAGATGCAAGACCCACCCATTAGACCAGAAACCCTACATCAACTAGAATAAAATATAGGCCCAACACTCTATCATTTAGGAACTCACTTCCTCAAAAATACTCCTGAAGTGTAAGAAGTAAAATGGAGAATCAATAAATAGGATGGTATAAAATTAAAACGTTTCTTCAATGCAAAGGAAACCATCAAGAGTGCAAAGAAGAGCCTTCAGAATGGGAGAAAATCATTGCCACCTGCATCTCAGATAGAGCATTAATCTCCAGGATATATAAAGAACTCAAAAAACTTAATGCTAAAAAAATCAAATAACCAAATTAATAAATGGGCAAAGGAACTGAACACACATATACAAATGATCAAAATACGATGACATAAATGATCAAAAAATATATGAAAAAATCTCCAAAGTCTCTAGTAATTAAATAAATGCAAATTAAAACTACACTGAGATTCCACCTCACTCTAGTTAGAATGGCAACAATCAAGAAATACAAGTAACAATAAATGTTGGTGAAGGTGTAGGGAAAAGGGTATACTCATACATTGCTGGTTGGACTACAAATTAGTGCATTTACTCTGGAAAGCAGGATGGAGATGCCTCAGAAAACTTGGAATGGGACCACCATTGGACTCAGTTATCCCACTCCTCAGCTTATATCCCCCCAAAAATCAGCTTACTACAGTGATGCAGGCACATTAATGTTTATAGCAACTCAATTCACAACAGGTAAGCTAAGCTATGGAATCAGTCTGGGCATCCTACAACAGATGAATGGATAAAGAAAATGTAGTATATATACATAATAAAATACTACTCAGCCATAAAAAAGAATGACTTTATGACACTTGCCGGGAAATGGATGGATCTGGACCCTATTATGCTAAGCAAAATAAGCCAATCCCAAAATACCAAAGGCTGAATTTTTCTCTCCTATATTGGATACTAACACATGAGTGTTGAGGGGCATGTGAGAAGAAAAGTTCAATAGACTAGAAAAAAGGGAAAGGACTAGAATGAAGGGAAAGGAGGGGAAAAGGAATAGAAAAGACAGTGGAATGATTCTGACCTAACTTTGCTATGTACATATATGAATATAATGCAGTGAATCTCCACATCATGTATAACCACAAGACTGGGATCCTAATTAGAATAAGGTGTACTCCATATTTGCATAATACATCAAATTATACTCTATTGTCATATACAACTAAAAAGAACAAAAATTAAAATAAAAGCAAATAAAAAAGATCTGTACTTAATAAAATTTCCTAAGGAGAAATGACCTATAAACAAAGAAAATGCAGACTAATAAATAAACAAAACATGATATCTAAAAGGCTGGTTAATATGCATGGAAATATAAATAAAATCATTTATGTATAAGAGTGGAATGTTAAGAAAAATAGATAATCACAGAATAAAAAAGAACTCCCTGAATTAAATCTAATATTTGAAATTTAAAAATTAGGTACCAGAGCTTGAAGTTTAAGATAACATATGTAGAAACAAGAGAAAGGTCTTGTATGATCACTGTGGGAAGTCCAACATCTTACTTATAGTAGTTGCTAAAGCAACAGACAAACATAGGAAGGAAAAGAAATTACAAATTTCCAACATAAGAATTCTCTGTAACTGAAGGATACATATGTCTAAATCGAAGTTGCCCATCAAATGGTCAGCAGAGGGCTGGGGATGTGGCTCAAGTGGTAGCGTGCTCACCTGGCATGCCTGCGGCCCGGGTTCGATCCCTAGCACCACATACAAACAAAGATGTTGTGTCCGCCGATAACTAAAAAAATAAATAAATAAATATTAAAAAATTCTCTCTCTCTCTCTCTCTCTCTTAAAAAAAATGGTCAGCAGAGTGAATAATAAAGATTGACCCTGTGAAATTAACTCTTTATCAAGAGATATAACCAGAGAGTTTCACACCAATCAACAAAAAAATAGAATGGTATAAGATTGTAAAACATCAACTTTGGGTAATAGGAAGCGATGGATGTAATTTCAAATTTTGAGATTAAATGAATTCTAATGTAGGATTTTAAAATGAGTTAATCAACTGAAAATCAAGAAATTTTCAGTCATCACTGATGGTTTAAGAAATGTGATACATACACAAATGGAGTGCTAGATATGGATAGAAGTGGAGATTATAAGGTTAAGTGAAAAATAAATCAGGCACAGAAAGACAAATATCATATGATCTAACTCATGTGGAATATAAAAGGTTTGTGTAATAAAAGTTGAGAATAGAACAAGAAACTCTGGTATTCGATTATACATTAGGGTGACTACAGATAACCATAATGCACTGTATATTTCAGAACACCAGAAGTAATTATTTTGAATGTTTTCATGACCAACAAAAATGATTAACCTTTAAGGAGATACATACTTTCAATTTGATTTAAATATTATTCCGTGCATATAGGTATAGAAACATCATGTATTACCCCATAAATATGTATAGTATTTTCTAGCTTTAGGTATCAAAAACAAATTGAACTTTAAAATAAAAAGGATTGATAAAGAAATTTTCAGACATTTAAGGACATAGCATTTTTTATTTTCTGTTTACTGTTTCTGTAGAAGTGTTGGGAGGAAAGGGATTCCAGAAAATTCTATTTCCAACCCCACAATCAGCTCCTACATGACAGCTCTTCAGGTTCAGAGTGACTATTGTAGATCACCACAGGATGCAATTGGGAATGCATGCTATGTATTACTCAGAGGAGTTCAGCTAGAATTTTCCAATTTAATACACATGACACAACAATAGCTATCCTGCTGTGGAGACCTTGACATCATCTTTTTAAAAAGAAACTTCACAGTTCAATAGCCTTGAGAATGTCAGGCTAGAGGTGGAGTGTAAGGAGCAGGCAAGAAAGCATCTGGCATCTAACAGGGTAGGCACTAATAAAAGGAGGTTTAAAAGAACTGCTGATATTTATAGACAGGAATGAGTTTAAAAGTTTTGAGAAATGTACTGGTTTGGTATTTTTTTCTTCAAGTATTAGATAATAAGTCATTTGAAATCCAGAGACATCATAGTGCAACGATTAAGAGAATAGATTCTAGAGCTACGTTGGCAAGTTCAAATCCAAACTTCAGTACAGCCTAGCTGAGTGAAGTTGGACAGGTAATGAACCTCAATATCTTCATTTGTAAAATGGGGACTCCCTTCTGGGGCTGTCACACAGAATTAATTAAATAAAGTAGGTGAATTAGTGGTCTGTATTTAGTAAAAGTTCAATAATTATTATTTCATTTTAATAGGATAAGAATTATTTTATTAAAATAAAAAGCATAATCCATAGGATGTGATGCATTTTATGTATTTTATTCACCAAATTGTTTATTAATAAAAGTGTACAAAATAAGAACTGTCAGAAACAAAGAAGAAATGAATAGAAACACAATTACAATGGTCACTTCCACATAGAAGAGGTAGAACTAAGAGAAATAAAAACTTCTTTCAGTCCTGAGATTTGAACCCAGCTCCTTGTACATGCTTGGTAAGTGCTCTACCACTAATCTATCTTCCCAGCCCATCTTCCTATGTTATGTTATTTATTTTCTGTTTCTTTAATTGCTGTCATTGTTTTATTATTTTGTTTGTTCTACTTTTTGTTTTAGGAATAACTTACTATATTACAATTTTTGAGATAGATGCTTAAGTAACTGGTTTTAGTTTTTGTTCTTTTTTAATATATGAATTTAGGCTCTAAATTATTAATTAATCATGGATTTGATTGAACCTCTTCCTTCTTCTTTCTTTCTCTCATCTTTCCTTCGTTTCTTTCTACTTCCTTCCTTCCTTCCTATCTGTCTTTCTTCTCTCTCTTTTCTTTTCTTTTCATCTACAAAAGTCTCATGACTAACTTACTTTTGAAGAACTATTTTGTTGGTATTTGTAATATTCTTAATTGGCATTTTCTCTTTTAGTATTTTGAACATATTAGCTCACTTCCTTCTGGTATGAAAGTTTTCTGCCAAGAAATCTGTTGATATTCTTAAATACCATAAAATTTTATATATCTCATTTTCATCATCAATAAAATGAAATATTTTCTAACTTCCTTGTGACTTTTTCTTTAACCTATGGGTAATTTAGGTGTATTTCTTTATTTTCATGTTTTTGGATATTTTGCAGCTTTTTTTCTATCATCAATTTCTTGTTTACTTGCCCATAAACACTTCTTTAGATCAACATGGGTTTCATTTGTACATATTATGAGATATACTTGAAATAATATATGTGTTTTCTATACACGTTAGATCAATGCCCCATGGGTTAGTCATCTTTTTTCAAGTATTTTATATCATTATTGATTTTTATTTGCTTTGTCCATCAACTATTAAAAATTTGTATGTAATGTCACTTGAGTTGTGAATTTGCTTATTATTCTTTCAATTTTGTTTATGCATCTATACTTCTAGCTTACCTATTTATGACATATAAATTCATGGTAAATTTAGAATGTTACTATCTTCAGATGTTCATCTTATTTTTAACAATGCTTCTTGCCTCAAACTCTCAATTTTTTCTGAAATTAACAGAGGTATAGCAACTTCCTTTGGATTAGGATTTACATGTTATAGCTTTGACCATTCTTTTTCTTCTATTTTTTGTCCAGCATTTTTTAAACTGGAGAGTATTTCAGAGTATTCAGTTTTTTTATGTAAGGCTATTTTTGTGTAGTCTTCTTGTCTCTTCCTCCATTCTTTTTTAAAAAATATTTTTAGTTGAGGATGAATGCTATACCTTTATTTATTTATCTTTAATGGTGCTGAGTATCAAACCCAGTACCTCACACGTGCTTGGCGAATGCTGTACCACTAAGTCATAACCCCAGTCACTCTCTTCCTACATTCTGTTTTCTCTGAGCTTAATTTCGGGAAATTTCTTCTCATCGTTTTTTAGTCAGCTAATTCTTTCTTTAATTATGTCTAATCTGCTGTTCAAAACATCAGTTAAATTCTTAATTATAATGATGACTCTTTTGCATTCTATAATTTTTATTTTAGAACTAAAGTTATAGTTTTTGTTTACAGG
Organism: Callospermophilus lateralis; assembly: GCF_048772815.1. Classification (NCBI taxonomy): domain Eukaryota; kingdom Metazoa; phylum Chordata; class Mammalia; order Rodentia; family Sciuridae; genus Callospermophilus; species Callospermophilus lateralis. The sequence continues at coordinate 93,217,981 of NC_135306.1, read as the reverse complement.
CTTACTTCTCTTTCAAATTCCTCAATCTTGTTCTTTCTTTCTTTGAACATATTAATGTACTAGGCATCATTATTTTAAAGTCTGTGTTTCACAAGTCTATTACCTTGATCATCTATACATCAACTTCTATTGTCTACTGTTAATCTTGTTTTTGATTATGTTGTCCTTTGTGTTTTTTTCCCATCCTCTCAAATACTTGTTGACTGAATGACAGACATTATATAAGGAAAATACTTTATAGATATTTCCATGCCTATTTGATGTCATCTGCTTCCAGAGAATATTAACATCCACCTCCAGATGTGACTAGGGACATTAACAATCACCTAACTCTGGTCACAATGATTGAAATTATTTGAAGTCAGGCTTTCAATGACTGGGCTAGACTAGAGTTCATTCTTTTCCCAGAGTCTAGTCCCTGAGATTTCAAAGAAGAGAACATTATTTAATTAGACTCAATCATGTCCGATTTTTGTCTCCCTAAACTTGTGAGGGTAGGAAAGCTACCACTCAGCTTCCCAGAAGTATTTTCTGAATGGGCAGATGCCACCTGCAGAAAAAAAAAAAACTGTCTGGATGCCTCCCTGTCTGTTTTCTTCCCCCAAATCTTTGTTTTGCAATTTTTCATTGTATGGCAAACAGATTGAAAAGGTTTTGTGACTTTAGTAGCTGTTGTCAGTGGTAGTGTTCTTTTTTTTTTTTTTTTTTTAAACCTCATAGTTAGTTTTGGAAGCAAAGAACCTGGGCAGGAACAACAGTATCATCAAGGTAAAGGGTTGGTTCCATTTCTGTTTTCCTCTGGTCCCTAGACATCAGAGTAGAAACTCTAGGACAGATTCCATTCTATACCCACTTTCACTTTCAGTGCCATAGACACTATTGTCTTGCTCTCACTCTCCAAGTGCCCTAGGTATCACTTGCTTGTGTACCTCTTCATACATTTCAAGACCCTATCGTTACAGAGCTGAAAATATGGATTCGAGTTCAACAATGGATGCAACCTTGGATGGTATTGAAATGTTGGGCCTGAGGAAATACTTTACTGTTCTGATTTCTGGCTTCATGCAGAGGACAATGAGATGAGTTCACCCAAGCCCTGACTTGAGGTGTCATGAACTTTCAGATTGCTATTCATCCTCAGGATACAAAAGGCAGTTTTAATCTTTCTTACCATCAATTTTCCTTTCACCTCAGATAATCCTCTTTGAAAAGATGATGAGTGGTTCCTGCATCCAATCTTCAGACAAGCCCAAGTTGTGACACTGTATTAACACATTTTTTGGATTGTTGGAGTTTGTCTCTAAGTAATTTTCCAGGAAGTTCATTACTTTATGGCTAATGATACCACAGTATTGCCTGCAATAGGAAAAATGTTAAGATAACTTTAAAAAGTCAAAGGGAAATTGTTATGTTACTTCATAGTATAGTCACATGATGCCTATTTTAAGGCTACAGTTTTCAAAATTTTTAATGATGATTTATCAAGAACAATGCTTAATCCTTAGCAGGTTCTTATTCTTTGATCAAATATGACAATAGGCAGATGTGATTAAAACAAAAACATATTTAATTTCTTCTTCCTAATACTCATTTAGGAGGAAGAAAATTCTTTAGCCTAGGGGAGAGTGAGGATGATGCTTTTTTCTACATCAGAGAGAGTATTGCTTTTGTTGATGGGCAAATGCTAATCTCCATGTGTGCCACATGTATATGTTTAGGAGGAAATGAATAGGAAAGAGGGCAATGATCAATACTACCTTGAAGCTGTCTGTCTCCAGGATAATCTGTTGAGTCACATCGAACTGGAGATGGAATACAAATTTGGTTGTTTGGTTCAGACACTTGTGATAGCAAAGTTCAACACAAAGTAACTTAACCAAATATCAATGATACTGTTGGAAACCAATCACATTCTTAAACTCAAAACATAGCATTTGGCCTAAATTCAAACCAGTTTTCTATTTAAAAAATTCTCACCATATTAAACATAATCAAATGTTTGTTTATTTGTTTTTAATACGAAATGACACTATAGAACTGCAATACTGGTTCAACAGTGTTGTTTTTCTTTTCTTTTAAAGAAAAAAAAACTATGTGAGTAAAAAGAAAGAAAGCAAGCAAGCAAGCAAGCAAGCACTGGTAGCCATTGATTAATACAAGATACTAACTCCTTAGTCCCAAAATTACTTGTAAAAATATCATTGGTGAGGCATTTTGGGGAAGAAGGATAGAAACAATTCATAATAACTGTAATTCCATGAGTGAGTATTCTAAATCTTATGGGGCTATTTTTTTTTTTAATATTCTTTATGGCCAGTTTTTTTCCCCTCAAATACTGTAGTTTTTTTCTTTGACCTTTTTTCCCCCAAAGTATAGTAGTATAAAATATAAACAAGCTCTTATAAGTACATAATTCAAATATTATATAGTTTTCTACATACTGATAAATCATCAAATCCTGAATAATTTGATAATATACAAAGTATCAAAAGAACTAAAAACTAACTTCTATCAAAAGAACTAAAACTAACTTCTTTAAACATAAGATTCAAATATTCAATGTAAAGAACAGCATTTGATCATACTGACTCCTCTACATTTGCCTGTTTATATACTTATGACACTATTGCCAGAAATTCATGTTTTTGTCTATTTCAAGCCAGATTTAAAACTTCAAAAAAAGTAATTTAGACAAAATAGATAGTCAAAAGGTTATTTCTTCTCTGCCTCTCTAATCCTAATGACTATGAAGACAGTTTATGATATGACTTCAAACACTGGATTTTGACAACAAATGCTAAGTTCAATTTCTATAGTTTCTTTTAGTGTGGCAGAATCTAACATCAATACTCCAAACTACTATGTAAATTCTTACCAAATCAGCTAGAGTAACCATTTTCATATCAGGCAATAGGCTTAAAAAAAACAAAAGGTATTATTAGGTATAGAGGTGTCATAGTTCATTTTCTGTCACTAATATAAGAATAATATAATAATCTATATCATAATACAGTTAATGGCTTTATGGTAAAAGTGCACGCAAGAGGGAGAGATCAAATATTGAGACCAGCAATATGATGTGGGGGCCAGCCTCATTCTTTTTATAATGGCTCACTCTCAGGAATACTAACTAGCGTCCTGTGATGACTACATTAATTCCTTCTTTTTGTTTATCCGTTTATTTTGTTTATTTATTTATTTATTGGTATCAGGGATTGAATCCAGTAGTGCTCAATCACTGAGCCAACCCTCAGCACTATTTTGTATTTTACTTAGAGGCAGGGTCTCACAAAGTTGTTTAGGGCCTTGCTAAGTGGCTGGCTTTGAACTTGGGATCCTCCTGCTTCAGGCTCCTGTGCTGCTGGAATTATAGGTGTGTGCCACTGTGCCCAGCTACATTAATTCCTTCTAAAGCCAACACCTGCAGTAACCTAGTAACCTCTTACTAGGCCCCACCTCTTAAAGGTTCTACCACCTCAACTTTACCATACCAAGGACCAAGCTTTCAGCACATGAGCCTTTACAGCACAGAGCAACCCATATCCAAACTATAGGAAAAGGATTGCTAATAATGATGGAAACTAGTGAGAAAAATATAAGACTTTTAGACTTGTATGTTCCTAAAAATTTATGCTTAAGATATATAATGCAAATATTTGCATACTATATGTATAAATAGATAAATAAATACACTTTGTGCTTGAGAAAAGCTTGTTCTATTTTCAAATATGGAGCTATGACATATACTTATATATTTCAAATATGGAGATATGACTTATAAAATATATGAATACATTTACATTTGTGAATTGTAAACTCTATTAAATTTAATATTGTGAATTTAATTGTGAATTTAACTCTATTAAAGCTTATTACTTGGTAATTTTTAGTACAGCATGTTCACAAAGTTTTACAACCATCATTACTATCTCATTCCAGAATATTTTTATCACTCCAAAAGAAACCCATAATTCTTTAGCAGTCACTTTTTATCCCCTTTTTCCCCCACAGCCCTAGCAACCACTAGTCTACTTACTATCTCTGTGGAGTTGCTATTCTAAACCTTTTGTGTACACAAAACTATGTAAGATATGGCTCTTTGTATCTGGCTTCTTGCATGTAGAATAATGTTTTCAAGGTTTATCAGTGTTGCAGCATGCATCAGCACTTCATCCCTTTTTTTAGCTGAATAATATTCCATTGTATGGATATATATTTTGTTTATGCGTTCATTGGTTATGGATATTTCAGTTGTTTTACTTTTTGGCTAGTATGAATGATGCTACCATGAACATTCATGCACAAGTTTTTGTGTGGATGTGTTTTCAATTTTTAAAAAACACTTTCCAATTAATCTATTTAAATTTATTAACATTGCAAAAATATGATGTAAGACAAATTGGAACACAAGTTAATGTATTCCTAACAGGCCAAAGGAAAATAAAATGTTACATCTCCTTAGAAAATCAAGACCAACTCTTATATTTCTTATAGGGATCACATTAATATCTTACACATATGGACATCAGAGTTGAATTTCTCATGTTTTCTATTCTCTTGAGCATATACCTAGAAGAAGAATTGCTGGGTCATATGGCAACTCTATGTTTAACTTTCTGAGGGACCATCACACTATTTCCAGTGTGGCTACACCACTTTCTCTTCCCACCAACAAGGCATGAGTGTTCCAACCCTACATTCTCATTTTTAATCTCTCTCTCTCTCTATCTCTCTCATAGCACTGTGGATCAAATCCAGGGCCTTATTATCACTGAGCTACATCTGCAGTCCTAACCTCTGTTTTTTATTATAACCATTTCAATGAATGTGAAATGCTATCTCTATGTGGTTTTTGATTTTTATTCTCCTGAAAAATGTGTTCTCTTGAACACTAAATCTAAAAATATAGTGATGGAGTAATGTAATTGAATTTTAGGATACCAAAAATCATCCTAAGATTTCATGTGCATGTCAGCTTTCATTTCCACAAAAGAATGGAAGTGAAGGGTAGTTTTTCATCTCAAGGCATATAAGCGTGTTTTCTTCTCCAGACGGTTCAAGCAAATAAACCATTAGTAGCTTCTCAGTCCTTCATGTTGTTATTATTATCTGAAAAGTATGGTATTAGACTTTCTTTTTTTGAAGCTTTTTAAAAACATGTATTAGTTTTCCTTCAATATTTAAGAGCATCTTAGAAAAATTTGAAGGGACAGGAGAATTTCAAAATATCTTATAAGACATAGAATTTTTTTTAAGTGAAAGTGTAATGCTGGGATGAAACTGCTTTCAAATACAAAATGAAAAGTACCAAGTATAGCATTCTACACTTGTAATTAGTATACCATTTTATGGCTTTAGCCATTGTTATTCTTCACCAATGCAAATTGTTTTAAATTAAATTGTTTAATTATTCTAATTTGTTATATATAAAGGCAGAATGCATTTCAATTCATATTACACATATAGAGCATGATTTTTCAAGTCTCTGGTTGTACACAAAGTAGTTTCACACCATTCATGTCTTCATTCATGTACTTAGGGTAATGATGTCCATCTCATTCTACCATTTTTTCTACCCCCATACCCCCTCCCTTTCCCTCTCTCCCCTTTGCCTGTCTAAAATTTCTCCATACCGCCCATGCTCCCCCACCATCCCCATTTTGAGTCAGCATCCTCATATCAAAGAAAACATTTGGCCTTTGTTTTTTGGGATTGGCTAACTTCACTTAGCATAACATTCTCCAACTCCATCCATTTATCTGCAAATGCCATGATTTTATTCTCTTTTAATGCTGAGTAATATTCCATTGTGTATATATGCCACATATTTTTATCCATTCATCCACTGAAGGGCATCTAGTTTGAAATGGCATCTATGCTATTTGCCATACCAACAACATAGTTTAGCTATTGGGAATTGTGCTGCTATAAACATTGATGTGGCTATGTCCCTGTAGTATGCTGTTTTTAAGTCCTTTGGATATAGACCAACGAGTGGGATAGGTGGGTCAAATGGTAGTTCCATTTCAAGTTTCCAAGGAATCTCCATACTGCTTTCCATATTGGAAAGTCCAATATGGAAAAGACCAATTTGCAGTTCCACCAGAAATGTATGAGTGTGACTTTCCTCCTGCATCCTCTCTAACACTTATTGTTGTTTATATTCTTAATAGCTGCCATTCTGACTGGAGTGAGATGAAATCTTTTTCTTAATTTTTTAATTGATTTTATTTTTTAAATACATGACAGTGGAATGTATTAAAATTCTTATTACACATATAAAGCACAATTTTTCATATCTCTGTTTATATATAAAGTATGTTCACACCAATTTATGTCTTCATACATGTACTTTGGATAATGATGTTGATCACATTCCACCATTATTGCTAACCCCCTGCCCCATCTCTTCCCCTTCCACCCCTCTGCCCTATCTAGAATTCGTCTATTCTTCCCATGATCCCCTTTCCTATCTCACGATGAGTCAGTCACCTTACATTAAAGAAAACATTCAGCATTTGTCTTTTTGGGATTGGCTAACTTCACTTAACATTATCTTCTCCAACTTCATCTATTTACCTGCAAATGTAATGATTTTATTCTCTTTTATTGCTGAGTTATTACCATTGTGTATGTATGTATGTGTGTGTGTGTGTGTGTGTGTGTGTGTGTGTATATATATATATATATATATATATATATATATATATATATCACATTTTTACCATTGTGTATATATGCCACATTTTTTTTATCCATTCGTCCACTGAAGGGCATCTAGTTTGTTTCCACAGTTTAGCTATTGTGAATTGTGCTGCTATAAACATTGATGTGGCTGTGTCCCTGTAGTATGCTGTTTTTAAGTCCTTTGGGTATAGACTGAGGAGAGGGAAAGCTGGGTCCAATGGTGGTTCTATTCCCAGTTTTCCAAGGAATCTCCATACTGCTTTCCATATTGGCTGCACCAATTTGCAGTCCCACCAGCAATGTATGAATGTTCCTTTTTCCCCACATCCTCTCCAACACTTGTTGTTGTTTGTCTTCATAATAGCTGCCATTCTGACTGGAGTGAGATGAAATCTTAGAGTAGTTTTGATTTGCATTTCTCTGATTGCTAAAGATGTTGAACATTTTTTTATATATCTGTTGATTGGTTATATATCTTCTTCTGAGAAGTGTCTGTTTAGTTCCTTGGCCCATTTATTGATTGGGTTATTTGTTTTTTTGGTGATGAGACTTTTGAGTGCTTTATATATGCTAGAGATTAGTGCTCTAATCTGATGTGCTTATGGTAAAGAATTGTTTCCATTCTGTTAGCTTTCTATTCATCTCACAGATTGTTTCTATTGCTGAGGAGAAGCTTTTTAGTTTAAATCCATCCCATTTATTGATTGTTGGTTTTAATTCTTGAGCTATAGGAGTCTTATTAATGAAGTTGGGGCCTAATCCAATATGATGGAGATTTGGGCCTACTTTTTCTTTCATTAGGTGCAGGATCTCTGGTTTAAATCCTAGGTCCTTGATCCACTTTGAGTTGAGTTTTGTGTATAGAGAGAGAAGTTTAATTTCATTTTGTTACATATGGATTTCCAGTTTTCCCAGGATTATTTGTTGAAGAGGCTATCTTTTCTCCAATATATGTTTTTGGTGTCTTTGTCTAATATGAGATAACTGTAATTAGGTGGGTTAGTTTCTGTGTCCTCTATTATGTACCATTGGTCTACAGGTCTATTTTAATGCCAATACCATGCCATTTTTGTTATTATTGCTCTGTAGTATAGTTTAAGGTCTGGTATAATGATGCTACTTGCTTCACTCTTCTTGTTAAGGATTGCTTTGGCTATTCTGTGTCTCTTGTTTTCCAGATGAATTTCATGATTGCTTTTTTTAAATGTCTATGAGGAATACCCTTGGGATTTTGATTGGGATTGCATTGAATCTATATAGTGCTTTTGGGAGTATGTTCATTTTGACAGTATTAATTCTGCTTATCCAAGAAAAAAGGAGATCTTTCCATCTTCTAAGATTTTCTTTAATTTCTTTCTTTAGCATTCTGTAGTTTTCATTATAGAGGTCTTTCACCTTTTTTGTTGACTCCCAAGTATTTTATTTATTTATTTTTTGAGGCTATTTGTAAATGGGGTGTTTTTCTAGTTTCTCTTTACCAATGCAAATTTGATGGCATCTTTATTTCCTAAGTTGTTGTTTTATAAATGTTCCCAAATTTTCTGTATTCAACCAAAAAATCATGGCAACAAAGTAGTGGAAAAGCAGCATAGTTAAATTCATCACTAACCTGCCATTTGCCATACCAACAACCTTTAAGCTAACTTTTGTTTCCTTCTGCATGTTCATACATCTGATATCTATCTATCTATCCATATATATATGGATAGATAGATAGATAGATATTGACCCACTGATAAGCCCAAAAGAAAAACAATTTTAGTGATGTGTCTTATAGAAGAAACTTTGCACTGGAATACATTATTTTGGAAGATTTTTAAAATCCTTTCAACTGCCACCCAGCCCCCTGCAAAAAAAAAAAAAAAAAAAAAAACTACCATAAATGGGATATAGTGATTATGATTACTTGGTTAAACTTTTTACTTAGTCTTCACAGACTCAATGTTATATTGTCTTCTCAAAGTGTTGTTATGTCTGCTCTTTGACATTTAATTTGTGAGAATACAGTGTGTTTAATTTCTGTCTATCCTTTATTCTATCTGGATAGATAATGGTTTATCAAAGATGTAGCTGCATATTCATATGGATAGATTTTATCCATATGAAATGTTATGGTGGCAAAAATTACCAAGGGGAGAAAATTCTTGAAAGACTCATGGCTTGAGTGAAATTAAATGATTAAAAATTACATTCAGGGCTGGGGTTGTGGCTCAGCGGTAGAGCTCTTGCCTAGCACGTGCGAGGCCCTGGGTTTGATCCTCAGCATCACATAAAATAAATAAATAACATGAAGATATTGTGTTCAATTACAACTAAAAAATAAATATTAAAAATTACATTCAGTTTATAAAAATATGCTGTTTACTATTATGAATGGTATGAGACAGTTTCCATCACCATAGTGAAATATTTGAGGTAACTAACTTCATGAAGAGAAAGATTTATTTGGTTCACAAAATTTTAAAGATTCAAAGTCCAAATAGCCTAGCATATGCTCAGCAGCCCCCTTTGGCTGCCTCATCTCATACCACAGATGCCATTGTGAGAATGTGTGCTGGGAGCAAACAAGTGATTACATCTCAAAGCTAAGCAGAGAGAGCTGGGCAGGGCCAAACTTGGATGTATAACAACCCTCTTTTGAGAACTACCTTCTGAGGACAAACCCCCACAGACTAAAACCCCTGCCATGGAGCCCCAGGGATTGAACTTGGGGGCACTCAATCACTGAGCCACATCCTCAGCTATTTTTTTTTTTTTTGTATTTTTAAATGTAGAGACAGGTCTCTCACTGAGTTGTTTAGTGCCTTGCTGTTGCTAAGGCTGACATTTTTAACTGGCAATCCTCCTGCCTCACCCTCTGGAGACTCTGGTATTACAGGCCTGGGCCATCGCACCTGGCCAACTTCTTAAAGTTCCAATAGCATCTCTTAATAGTTCCACTCTGGGGAGCAAGTCTTAAACATATGGACTTTGGGGGCATTAGCTATATTCAAACCATAGCAAATGGTATACATCAAATAATTCTAAAATAATAAAAAAGTGACATAACACAATTTTTATTGAGATACTTTAATTAGCATTTACATTTTAAAATTTATGGACCATACAATGTATAACTTCTACATATTTTTATACTTTTATGTGTGTTTGTGTGTGTGTGGGTGGGGGTACTGGGGATTGAACCCAGGGCCTTGCACGTGGTAGGCAGTTGCTCTACCATTGAGCTACATTCCCAGCCCTTTTCATTTTTTACCTTGAGACAAAGTTTTACCAACTTGTCCAGGCTGACCTCCAATCTGACTGCCTTAGTCAGAAGAGAAGCTAGGATTATAGGCATATTCTACCATATTCAGCCTATAATATACATTTTGTATTTTAAAAATTACATATTTTATGTCAATTGGTTTGTTCAAAGAGGATATAGTAGTCTTCCTAAAGTTATAAAACTATTGTACTCTCCTAATTATCATATAAACTGTCTATTTCTCTATGTGTTTAAGCATTTGGAAATTTTTAGTAATTGTTTTTGGAAATTACATTGACAGTTTTCATAATCATCATAGTCTAACAATAAAATCAGCATATTTTGCTGGGTGTGGTGGTGCATGCCTGTAATCCCAGCAGCTTTGGAGGCTGAGGCAGGAGGACGGTAAGTTCAAAGCCAGTCTCAGAAAGGGCAAGGTACTAAGCAACTCAGTGAGACCAGGTCTCTAAATAAAATACAAAATAGGGCTGGGGATATGGCTCAGTAGTTGAGTGCCCCTGAGTTCAACACCCCATACCAGAAAAAAATTAGCATATTACTTATAATTACATCCCAAATTCATGTGTGTTTGAAAGTGAACATACAGGTAATAAAAAGAAATTCCAATGACATGTGTACTTTTCATTTCTGAATTACTCTATTACTTAGAATGCAAGAAGGCCCTAAATGATCCCACTTGCTTTCCCTAAAGCCCATTGCTTTGCTTATCACCAGGTTGCCTCCATTTCTTCTTAAGAGTGTCTGGAAGTTCTCCACCATCTCTCCTACCTTACTCATTTTCACTCCCAGCATTCGAGCATGGCGTAGCTCCTCCCCTATAAACAAAAATGAAAGTAGAACACTGTTCTTGACTCAGTTTCCTCTTCCACCTCCACCTACCATCCTACTTTTTTGTTTTCCTTTCTGGAATACATCCTTGATGAATAATCTATATTTGTCATTTTAGTTTCCTCTTCATCCTTTGTTTCTAACCCATTCCACTCTGCTTTCCTAACTCCATGAACCCAATTCCACCAAAATTGCCAATGTCCAATTCACCAGCATCTGCTCCATGTTACATCCATTGGTCCATTCTCATTCTTCTTTTAACTTGGCCTTCCAGTGGCGTTAAGAGTGGAATGCTGGTTCTTCCTTCCTGTAACTTTTCTCTCTTGATGTTCAGGTTATGCCAATTTCTGAATGTTCTTCTCTCACTTGCTGTTCCATCCAGCCCATTCACTGGTCCCTCCTCTTTTCTCACTAGGTGTGCCAGGGCTTATGCTCGGTGCTTGCTCTCTATCACACTGAGTTCATGGGTAATCTCATTCAGGGTATTGCCTTATATATCAAGTCTCTGTCAAATCCTGAATTGATATCTCCATCCCAGACTCTTTTCTGATCATCAGGCTTAATATTTGATAGCCTACATGATAGCTCCACTTGAATGTCCCATGCACATCTGAATTTCAGCAAATCCATAAACCCAGTCCTGATACTTCCATACAAACCCTTTCTGCTCACAGCCTTCCCACTTCAATTAATGACAACTCCAGTTCTTTTGTTTTTTGTAAGTCGAACATTATACATTCACTTTTGAGACCTCTTTATTTCTTTTACCCCACAAACAATGTATGATTTGTAACAATCCTCTTGTCTCTGCTTTTCAAATATTTCCAGGATTGTAACACTTCACACCACCTCACCACCTCCTCTTTGTCTTAGCATCATTTCTCACATGGTTATATAATCTGTATATTAATGTCCCCCAAGAGTCCATGTGTTTAAAGGCTCTGTCCTTAGGATGGTTCTATTGGGAAGTGGTGTAACTTCCCAATATTGTGTCCTAGTAGAATGCCTTCAACTCACAGGAAGCATGTCTTCAAAGCGGGTTGGGGGATCCTGGCCCTTCCTCATTCTTTGTTTTACTTTGGGGTCATGAGATGAGTGGTTTTGCTCTGCCACACACTCCATATAATGAATGTTTCTTCTTCATAGACTTAAAAGAAACTATCATGGTCTGCTACCTCCAAAACTGTGAACCAAAATACTTTTTTTTTTTTTTTTTTTGTCTTTTAAGTTGATTATTGTATTTGGTCATAGTATCAGGCAACCGGATTACCACAATTGTTTCGTAAGTGGTCTTTTTTCCACTCTCACCCACCCCTGGGAAAACACAGCAGTTGGAGTGATCCTTCTAAGTCATACTAATGTTATAATCAAAGCCTGCAGTGATTCCCATTTCATTCTGAGTCAAAGCCCTACTCTTAAGGATCCCACATGACTAGGCCCCTATATTTCTCTGATCTCATCTCCTCCCTCTGGCCATCATTCTCCTGTTCCCACACTGACCTCTTTCCCTTTTCTGGAACACCTGTTCCTATTCCTGTCTGAGCACCGTTGTACTAGCTGTTCTTTCTGCTTGGGCAGCCTGTCTTCCAAGTGACAGCATGTGTAGCTAAATGCCACCACTTTCAGATTTTTGCTGAGTCGGTATTTTTCCCTAGGAGAACTCTCTGTGCCCCTTCTGCCACACCCCCAATCTTCCTTCCCTTATCTATTTTTCATTTTTGCTATGGAGTTTATTACCATTGAATATATTCTACAGTTTACTTATTCATTATTTTAATTTTGGTTGTTTTTCTTCCCCAGCTAGAGTAACTTTCAAAGGGCAGAGATATTTGCCTGTTTTGTTTACCAATATATCTCAAGCACCTAAGACAGTGTTTGGCTCATTATACAAGGTCATTTCTTAATGAATAAGATGGTGTTGAATTGGATCTTTGATTATATGGCCATACAAAGACTGAGGCTACCAAGTGCTACTTTTGGACTACCCAAAGTATTTCAGACTATCTCTACAGAATGTATGCTGGCCCCTTCCAATCCCACAAAGACATCCTTTGAACTCTGAAGCCTTGTCTACCTGTCTTAACTTCAATCTGTCCTCCCTTTTCTTTTTCTAAGGTCAAAATCTGGATCCTGGAATTTTCTATTTCCTTTTTGAAATGGTCTTCACTTATTCACAGAAATTCCCCAATGTTCTTAATTTCTTTGCTCAAGACCCTCACAACTTAATCTCATAACTGGACTTTGTTCCCCTGTGCAATGGAGCTAACAGGAAGGGTGGGAAAGATTGACCAGAGGTATCTGTTTACAGGACAAGGGTGTTTTATCTTGGTCAAGGATCCAAGTGACCATGCATACAAGCCATATTTTGCATCTTATCTTTATACCTGTAAGAGAGACCTTGTCAAGGGTTTTCCTTAAGTTCAGATATACTATATTTAAAGCATTATTGAAGTATTCTGAAAAAGTAGTTATGTGAATGGCTGAATAACTGATCTATGTTACTTACTAAATATCTAAAATGAAACAGTAAATGAAATAGTTTGATGTTTCTTTCTCTTGTGTGACCCCATGGTTCTATCCTGTGTTATCACAGTTTTTATTCTCCTATGTGCTGCTCTATGTACATTTTTCCCATGGACTATGTGGAACATGGTGATTCTCAATAACAGGGCTGTGCTCCTTGGGTCTGATCTGTTGAAGCAATGACTTAGAGAAGTGAACGGAGGATACCAATAAGCCTTCATTTTTAAAAAGTATTTCTTATATTTTCTCAATACTGGACACCAGAAGGATGGCCTGGAAGATTGTGATTTCTGTGTATTGAGGATTCATTACAACCCAAGCACCTTACAGACCTCTTGTTTATATCACTTCCATGCCAATTCATTGTTAATGTAGACTTTATTTCTAGAGATTTAAATTTAACTATTTTCATTGTCAACTTTGAGCTAAGATCATTAGACATTTTGGAAAGGGGAAACTAAAGCAGTTACCTTATTAATATTTTATAAAATAAAGGTCTTGTCCTCTCAGCAAAACAGCAAAACAGCAAAACAGCAAAACACTTCTTAGGTTAGTGCTATTTTTGTAGCATTCTGTGTTATAATTAAATATAGGTAAAATTGTTCTTAAATTGTATGGAGGGTATGTCTATAGTCCTGAACTTGGGACTTCCCATAAGGTTAAGGGTGATATTGTTTAGCAATGAGTTATGCATTTTTGTCCTTACACAAATAAAAACCAGAGGAACAGGTGTAGACTGGGAAATTGAGGCTTTTTTTTTTTTTTTTTCACTGCTGGGATCAAACCCAGGGCCTTGCACAAATGCTCTACCACTGAGCTATACCCCTAGCCTGAGTTTGAGGTTTCTGTAGCTCATGGTAACAATATTTTACTAATATATGGAAAAAATAGAGATGATGGTATTGTTTAAACAATTTGAGAATATCCCAATGTTTAATAGGTTCTGCCACTGCTCAGTAACATGAGGGAATGAATGTGGGGTGGGCATCTTTGGGAAGGTTTTCTGTAGTTAAAAGGGGCTAATCTTGGACATTTTCTCCATGTGCTGTTATCCCAGTTAAACCAAAATTTTTCATTATAGTTTTAACAATCATCAAGAATTGTATTTCTTAAAAATGGAGAAAAGGGACTGATTAAGGAGTGTTTTAGGGAATCTCCTGTCCATCTTGCATGCTTGTAGGGACATTCCTGGTCCTGTTGTCATAACTGTAGTATGCAAAGCCCAATCTACTCTAATTCTGGCAGCTCCCCCACCTTTTTTATTGGTTTGTTTTTGCCTTTCCTCTGTTTAACTTTTGTTACTAGACTAAAATATTTTTCTAATGCTCGAAAACAATTTCACACCAAACTCTGTATGTCTTTGTAATAAGAACTGAAATTTCATTTTATTCCTATTATCTTTACAAGTTACAATATGTGATATGTACAGGAAATGAATTTAAAACAACCAACAGGGGAAGATATTCTATAATACTTGATCCAGTGAAAAATAATTTGCCTTCCTGGAATTTTGTACAATAAAATCTGAATTTTGTTTCTGGGAAGTGTTGGTTTATGATTGTCAAAGCAAAAGTTTCACCCAAATATTACATAATATTCTTTGGAACATGATTTTGTGCCATGATAATTATATTGTTCTTTCCCAAAATGTGAGGATTTTATGTGTAAAATTTAAAAAATTTAAAATTTAAAATATATATATATATATATATATATATATATATATATATATATATATATTTTTTTTTTTTTTTTTTTTTTTAAATTGGAGGGCTGGAAGTTAGGTCCGGAATAAACCTGTGGAAACCAATGCTAGAATAATTTTCTCTCTCTGGCCACCTCACAGCTATTCCAACATGAAACACACTAAACCATAAAATATGTACTAAAAACATTCTACAATGTTCTGGCTTTTCACATGATGGAATTATTACTTAATTTTTTTTTTCTTCGAAGTTTGAATTGTTGGTTGCTCCCGCTTGACAGGCGCCTTTAATACCTGCTTAGGCTGTGGATACAAAGGTATTCAAGAACCCGACAACACTTGCCCAATATTTCCGCTCCTGCATTTCAAGTGCAGGCAAAGACCTTTTGAAACTTGAACTGCTCTTCTGTAACACGGTGGGAGACCAGAGCTTCTCACCTGAATCTCAGGGGAGTAGGCGATAACCCGGGCCCCGCCCCCGCCCCGCCGGAGCCCCGCCTCTACTTACGAGCTTCCCGGCCGCACGGGGCGGGGCCGCGGACCGCAGCCAACAGGCAGCAATGGGCCTGGCGGGTCGCGGCTGGGTTGCCCAGGCTACCAGCGCGCGGCTCCGCCCTCACTTCCAGGGCTCTCGCTTGCCACCGAGGGCTGGCTGGAGTGGGACCTGGTCTCTGCGAGCAGCAAGAGAGCAATGACCACGTGGAGCCTCCGGCGGAGGCCAGGCCGCACACTCGGACTCCTGCTGCTGGTCATCTTGAGCTTCCTGGTGATCCGCAGGTGAGAGAGAGTCCCGCCCAGCACCTGCGGGACTGCGTTCACCCCAGCCCTCCATACCTCAGGTTCTCGCCTCCTGCAGTCCACGAATCCCGACTTCCCACGGAAGCGTGCCTAGACCCCTCTTTCTTGGAGCTCAACACCCTGGAGTCCCTCTGCGTCTCCAAGTACTCTGATCCAGGAGTCTGGGCGACACCAGGCACTGCCCTCCCCTAGTCGCCTGTGCATTGGAACTTCTCACTCCCTATCCCTATTTTCGAGGTTCTGCTCCGCGTTCTCAGCACTCTGGGAATGTCAGCAGAACTAACCTTCACATACTCCACCTAACCCCCTTCAGCTGTTCTCCCAGGCCCTCAAGAGTTTCCTCCCAAGCCTTCTGGGAGTTTCCTCTTCCCAGAGGTCAGCGCCTCAATGCCTACAGCGATGGCGGATTTAGCCCACTCAGCAAGGTCATAAGGACGTTGTCCATTGCCTTCCTGGATCCTCAGATCTGATGTATTTGCACGATGCTAGTATTGATAAGTGGCTCTCTCCACTTTCCCTCATTCACCAGCTGACTCCTCCATCCCTGCCCATTTAGAATTTCTTTCTTTCTTTTTTTTTTTTTTTACCCAGCACCTGTGTAAAAATTTTCTGGATTCTCTACCCCAGAATTTTTCTAAACTGTATTTGTTTTTAGCTTGGCCATCTTTCAGGTCATGCCTGGCACTTTTCATATTCAAAACCATCCGTGTTGCTGGGGAAGCCAGCAGCAGCATGCAATGATTTGGCACTGGAGGTTGGTGAGAAGCTGAAGGAGGAGACACTGGAACTGGTAGCAGGGATATCACCTCTCAGCTTTGTCATTGGCATCTTCTCTATCCCTTTACTTCATTTCTCTGAACTTTCCCCGGTGAGATAGGGATGTTTTTGATGGAGGTAAAGATCTAAATGTTTTTGCTGTCAGAAGAGCAATTGGAAACTTTATATTTACCATTTACACCTTCTTTGTTTTTTGTTTCTAAGATGAGGGGATGTCATAACAATGTTTGAAATAAGAAAATGGCTCTACTTTGGGGTGCAGAACACTTACAAGGCATTTCATTTCAACATTTGTTCTCAAGACTTTTCCCATCTTGGCCATGATCACTCAGTCATCCTCTTTGAAGACTGGACTGGCCCTGGCTTTTGTAGGGTGTTGAGCTTTCCTACAGGTGCTGAAGCTGATGCAACTCCCAGAAGAATTGCTCAGAACAGTGGCAGCAGGAGTGTCTTATATACAGCATGATGTCAAGGATCCTGGGCTCCAGAGAGAATGGGTTAGCTGTGTGCATATAGCCTGTTGTTGATCAGGAATACAGTAGTTTTGCATCAGACCCAAACTGAGGGCCAGCACAAATGGGCTTGAGATAGCATACTAATAGCCCCAGGAAAGTGTATGAGAAGGAGAGTGGGTGTTTGTTGTTGTTGGGCTAAATAGAGAGGAGGTGTCAGGCAGCTGAAGGTGAGTAGGTCTGACCTTCTCACAGGTGAGTTAATCATGTTCCTGCCCATGTGGGATAGCAAAAGAAGAAGTCAGGCCGGGGCCTATTGAGTTGCCTGGGAATGGCATTAGAGAATAAATAGCTGTGACTCAAGCCTGGGAATAGTTTGAAATGCTTAGGAAAGATGTTGTTTCTACTACCCCTCTTACTTAGCAGGTAAGACAGACCAGAGATGCTCTGAACCAGGTTCAAGACCATCTCTTAGGATCCTTTAGAATACACTTCTTGTTTATATTTTTGATTGTATCACCCTCCTAGCCACTTTCTGCCCAATTCCTTCTGTTAGACTTGGGCTGGATATCAGTGATTGTGAATTACTCTAGTAGCCTGGATGCTGGAGGAGAATAGACTCTTTGTCTTTCTCTCTTCTTGCCTTACCCCAGCTTTGATTGGGTCATTAACTGAGTGGGAGGTGGGGGCCTCTCCCAGCTGTTAGTGGGGAATGTTGGTGTGGCCCATGGAATATAGGTCACATGGAAACTGGCTTCTCAGTTCACAGCATTGTGAAGCCCAGTTGTCAGGATTCTCCCTTCTTCTGTACCCCAGAAGGCAGGTATGTGGATGGCAGAGGTGGTGATGGTAGCAGAAATAATTTAATAGTAATATTTCTTTCTTTTATTTTTTATTTCCCTCGCAGACTTTTCTTGGTTTGGCTCTTGGATAAACATAGTTTTTTTGATTACATGATATCTAAGAAATAGGAGGACTGGATTGACTTGAGGAGGATTTGAACCTTAGGTTTTTTTAGCTTGAACAATGGTCTTTCTTAAAAACTATCTTTTTTGAAGTATAATTTTCATGAAACAAGGTGGACATAGTTAACATAAAAGTTTGATAAACTTTGATATGTATATATGTATATCTCCATCTTTCTCTCTTTCTCTCTCTCTCTCTCTCTCTCTATATATATATATATATATATATATAGAGAGAGAGAGAGAGAGAGAGAGAGATGTATGTATGTTCACTGTTCACTCATCTGGGAACATACCATAACAATTAAGAAAGTGAAAATATCCTTCAGCCCCCACCCCCCCAAATATCCTTGTACCCTTTTGTCATCCTTCCTTCCCACAGTTTCCTTCTCCCCAGCCCCAAGCACTGTATATTAGTTTGTATTTTCTAGGGTTTTATAGAAATGTAATGTAAAATGAATATTTTTTTGCTTAGTTCCTTTTACTTAGCTTATTATCTTGAGATCTATGATGCTTGTATCAGTGTGAGTCAGACCATTGAGCCAATTGCCTTCCTCTTTCTTCCACTCAATCTGTAAACAAAGAATGCCTGCTGGGGATGTAGCTAAGTTGGTAGAGTGCTTGCCTCACATGCTCAATCTTTAGCACCACCAAAAAAAAAAAAAATAATAATAATGCCTGCTTGATATGATCAAGGCAGTATGATTGTATTTTCCTTAATATAAATGCATTACTGAACAATAATTCAATCAGCTCTGCATCTCTTACAACTGAAATTTTAGCTAGAAAATACTGAGAGAAAGGAAAGCCTCCAGTAGGCAACCAGCATTAGGCTCCTGAAAGATTTGTTGATTTCTCCTTTCATCCCTGTCATTCTCTGTTCCTGAACTGCCATTATCTGGATTCTGGACACCAAGCACTTCCTGTAAAAAAGAAAAGGGGTAGAGGAATTCCATTAACTCTTTCCCCTTGGTAAAGGTGGATAACTTAGCTACGCTGGACTCTTTATTTGATCCAAATCGTAGCCTGTCTTCCAAAGGTATGTGAATGGATGGTGTCTCTTCCTGTGAGATCATTGATTTTATGAGCTTTGCCTAGATGGACTCAACTCTGTTTGGAGGCCTGAGTCACAGTCCTTGGAATGTTCAAACCCTTTGAATTCTGTCCTTTCATCCTCTAGAGGTGAATCTTTCAGCATTTGGGTAGTGCCTCTCTCAGCAGGTAATCACCTGTTTGACATCAGAGGTGAAGCAAAGCTCCCTGTGCAGTGTCTTGTCTTGCAGGAAAGGTGGGATGTTTGATTCACTTTGTGCTGTTAAGATGGCACCTGGACTCTTGCAGGACCGTGCTAGCCAATAACTAAAGGAGACCAGAGTTTTCTTGGAGAATTGACATTATCCATGAGTTTACAATTTAGGAGTTGGGAATACCCAGAAAAGTGGGGGCAAGGAGTTGCACAGACTAGGCAGCAGAAATATCAAAATACCAAAAGGTTCTTCCCACCTTAGATCAAGGAAGTAGCAAATGAAATGAAAGCACTTAGTCTTTGAAGCAATGATACATCGTGTCACCTCAAATGCTTCTCTGGAAAAGAATTCAGGAGATTCTGGAATGCGAAGACAAAAGCTTTGAGAACATCTTGTACCTGAAAAGGACCCTAGAGCCTATTTGCTCCCTCCACCCTTCTAACCTGCCATCTCCAGCAGAGGCAGTGTTCTTTTGGTATGGGACTATTTGCTTCTTTGTCTCCACTCAGTTTAACTTTTTCTTTTTCTTTTTTATTTATATATGACAGCAGAATGCATTATAATTCTTATTACATATATAGAACACAATTTTTCATATCTCTGGTTGTATACAGAGTATATTCACACCAATTCGTGTCTTCATACATGTAGTTTGGATAGTAATGATCATCACATTCCACCATCATTAATTACCCCATGCCCCCTCTCTTCCCCTTTAACCTATCTGCCCTGTCTAGAATTCGTTTATTCCTCCCATGCTCTCTTTCCCTATCTCAGTATGAATCAGCCTCCTTATATCAAAGAAAACATTCAAATTTGATTTTTTGGGATTGGCTAACTCCATCCACTTACTTGCAAATGCCATGATTTTATTCTCTTTTATTTCTGATTAATATTCCATGGTGTATATATGCCACATATTTTTTTTATACATTCATCTATTGAAGGGCATCTAGGTTATTTCCACAGTTTAGCTATTGTGAATTGTGCTGCTATAACCATTGATGTGGCTATGTCCCTGTTGTATGCTATTTTTAAGTTCTGTTGATATAGGCTGAGAAGAGGGGATATGGAGATTTCTTGGAAAATTGGAAATGGAACCACCATTTGACATAGTTATCCATTCAGTTTTAACTTTTCTTAAATCAGTTGCTCTGGATATTAAAGACCATTTTAAAAAACAGTGCTCCTTGTGTGGAACTTCTGGGATAAAAGAGAAGGGATTGTTTTTAGAGACTTACGGTAAGGAAGCAGATATTTTTTGACTGATGTCTGTTCATTGGACTCTTGGTGGATACTCATTCTTCTGTACTCTGACACTCAATAGAACAGTGGGGTTGCTCTTTCTAATAACAGATTGTGTTTATTTTAAAATTTCAATTCATAGGCAGATAATAAATAAATATGATGACTATTCAAGGATGAACGGGGATCTAATGAAGTGAAGCTCCCACTCTTGTCTCTTAGGGACCTTCTCTCTTCTCTCCCACCAGAGACTATTTATGAAAATGTTTTCTTTTGGAGGTATTGTATGCATCCACTTGTTCATTGGACAACAGTTCTCTATTGATGGGTATTGATTTTTAAAATATTTTGGCTACTAAAGTAAACCAAGTGAAATGAATATCTGTTAGATATATTTCTATAAGTAGAACTGCTGACCAAAACATTCATTTTAAATCTTCATAGTCATTTTCAAAATAGTACATGTCATTTCTGTTGGATTAGTATAAAGGAGATTCTAAGCTCAACTCCACAGCCTAACAGGAAGAAATCCTGTTTTATATGTGTGGAAGACAATGTGGATTCCTTGGGTCTTACAAGAACTAACCCATCCTTTTTGTACCCTTTTTAGTAAGTCCCATGTGATAGATTTTAAAATATATATAACACATTTATGTTGTTTTTTATTTCATGAGGTCATTGCATTCAGATTTTTAGTACATCTCTAAGATCAGAGTCTTATTAACTGTAGAGTCCTTTTGAGTTATAGGATTTTCACTTCTCTCTAGACTGAGATAATTGATCTATTTTAGTTTATCTATTTTATCTATGAGGCTATTAATGAAAAATTTCCCATAGTGAATGTACAGTGATCTAATAGTGGGGCACCTGGTTGCTGTTGTATGTGGTAGGTTACTGATGAAAGTTTTTGTTATTTTACATCTTAAGGTATTGGCCTAGCACATACTTCCTTTAGAAAGTCTTGCTCTCCAAACCACAGTATTATTTCTGGTCAGGTCAGTCACCTGGTCTGATTTGCAGGAGCCTGGGTATCAGCCAGTTCTGGCTTCCTGAACCTCATCAGGAAGAAGAACAGAGGTAATGGGATGCATTCATGCCTTAGACCTTGTGTCTCTGCAAAATGCATATACTTGCTTTGGGCTTGGCATCATCCAAGTCTTGTGGAGTATTTGATTCTTCTAGCAAAAGAACCCAAAGTATTGAGCTCAGATCAAGAGGCACATCTAAGCTGGGCCAGGCACACGGAGTGAATTCTATTTCCCTATGGCTACCATTCTTCACATCTCAAGGATTGATCCAAGAGGCAATACTGTGAGGTATAGGTGTTAAGAGAATGGCCTGGGCCAAAGATTAAGTACTTCCTTTCTTACACCCTTAAATTTCACTGCTAAGGGCAGAGAGAACAGAATTGACAGCTGTTGAGGGCAAATGGACATACCATCTAAAATCATGGTCTCCAGTTTGAGTGAATGAAAAAGTGACTGTTTTCTTGGTTAGCATGTTGATATGATGCCTGAACACAGATTCAGTTGAATTTGTTTCAGGAAGCCCAATTAGGAGCACTGTGTACCTGGAAATTGAACTTATAAGCTGTTATCTCAGATAACCAAGTGCATAATTTGTATAAAGTACTTGGGATCAGCAAGGACTTGTGTTTTGGGACTTGAAGGACTGTAATTGCAGACACCTGCTGCAGGTGTCTAGCTTAGCCATGCCCTTGGCCAACCTCATACTGCATGAATGTCACCTGATCTCTGCCTTAGGCTGTCCAACTCCGGCTTCTCATGACTCTGTCTCTGTTGTGTCCAATTGTATGGATCCTGGCTCATTCATGTGAGATCAGACTCTGCATGCTGAACAAATGCCTAAAGGAGATGACCATGATCCAAGTGACGCCTCCCAATCCCATCACTAGCCAGGGTTCTGATCAGATTTTGCAGGATTTATTGGTGACTTGGGAATGTGCAGTGCACATTCAAGATTATCCTCATTAGCATGCCTTATTCAAAGAGATTTTTCAAGGAGGTGACTGGATCTGATGTCCTCCAGCCACCCTGTAAGACCTGCTTTGAAACTTGAGAATCCATTCATGGTTCCATTCAGAGTGAAAGATGTGGAAACCTGTCACCTGTTTTTTTGCCCTCTTCCATTCAAACACATCCACCCAGAACTTCTTATGCCCAGGAACACCTTGCCTGCTAGAGCCTGCACTGTACCTTTTGTCCTCATGACTCACTTCAATGATTAAGAATGGAGTATCAGAAGACTTCACCCTCTACTCTACTTTCTCATCAGGAACAGTCTGATGAGAATTCTGTTCACTAGGTTGTGGTAGAGCTCAGTCTACTTTATGTGCTGCTCTTCACATCTTGTGGCCCCATCAAGAATCCTGAAACATTATGCCTTCTTCCAGGCACCTGGCCTTAGACTATGAACATGGCCACCTTGTTTTCTAGGTGGAGAAACAGAACATTACTGAGCAGTGAAAATCCAAGGACAGATTGTAGGATGGCAGCTGAAGCCTACTATGTGATGTCTGGTTCCCTACGATGATTGAAAAGTGGCTTCTCTAAAATGAAGCCAAATACTAAAGCAATAGAAATTCCAGAAGAAAGTGTTACTATAAGCTCTAGCTGCAAAGAATGCAAATTACCCTTGGTTTTGTTACTGGCAGCCAAGCCAGGGAAGCTGCCTGGGTCCCAGCTGACCCAATTCAGCTGCCTACTCACATAAGCAAATGATGTAAAAAGGAAACATGAAGTTAATGCAATTTGATTGGACTGGGGAGAAGCAACTAGATTGTTTCTCTGTAGGTCTTACAGAGGGGTTATAATTTATAGAAACAAAAGCCAAGTAATATATACACCTATATCTATGTAAGCTGTATTAGCCAGAGAACATGTCAATTTCAGCTTCATTGGTGCCAGCCTAGCCAGATGATAGCTGTTTAGTTTCCAATATCAGCACAAGGATGTTCTCTGTTTCAGTTTCAGCCAAGAAATTTTTATCCTGAATGAACAACTCACTAGGAAAAGCAATAGAAACAGGGCTTCCTCAGGATTTGGTTAGCTTCTGGGCAAATAGCCTAAATTTAAAGTCTCTCTGACCTTTAAACCAGCCAGACATAACCACACAGTTGATATTTCCTTTATTTTATTATCAGTGAGTTAATTGCTCAGGAAATTATGGAGCTATTCTTAATATGAAAATCATTAGTATTAATGATCATGATTAGTGTTAATAACCATTTTCATGGTGCTTTCTCATTTGATACATGAAGCTGTGAATTGCATCATTTCATTTTCTCATAGTGAATTCCTTTGAGAAACCCAACATTTATCATTCTCATTTTCTCACTGAATATATCTTTTTCAGCAAGGCTTTGAGGACATGCTATTAACCTACCAGAATATTTCCAGAAAAGAAATAGTCGAATTCTCTGGAATTTGGAATTTGATAACAGCTAACATTTTTTTTGTATGTAATGTTTATTTCCTGCCTTTTGATAAGACTGAGAAGAAATAGTTTTTAATAAAGTCTAGAAAATGGCAGAACATAAATACAGTAGCAAGGAGAAACTCTAATTAGAGAGAAACTATATGTATATGTGTATGTGTGTATATATGTGTGTATGTGTGTATATATATGTGTGTATATGTGTGTGTGTGTGTGTGTGTGTGTGTGTGTGTGTGTATGGTTGCTTCTGAAGCTTTAACTGTAGGATTAGGTTAAAAAGCAGTTTTTGATTCAGCAGGTTTCAAATAAAGCAGAGTTTTGGGCTTTTCTAACAAGCTGTAGATGAAGATACTCTACTGTCTACAACCACACCTGGAGAAGTCAGCTGATTGGTCATCTACAAGGGAATAGATTTAGGATATTTGGTAGTGGCAGGGACTATATTAGCATGAAGTTCAAAAAGAGCCCATCTCCATCCTTATTGACTTCTCTGCACTTAGTAGGGTGGGGAAACAATCATTAGAATCAGTGATGTGATGTGTGCTAAGTCAAGTATTGGAGATTGTGGTTTCCAAGTTCTGGCCAGGGAATAAATTTTGCTCCCTGCTGGAGTGATTATTGAATTGTGTCATCCTTATCTTTGAAAACAATGAGATTGCATGTGTAGGGCCATTTTCCTTATCAGACTATCAAAATGCCTCTGTTTTGAAGAATCTGTCTATCCATTTTTTGCTCCAATTAGCTTGGGGTGGGTCCAGCAGGTGCCTGGGAAAGGGGCCTGGAGAATACTTCAAGCAGGGAGGGCTGAACAGAAAGGAAAGTGTGTTCTTTGGAGCAGGTATGGTCAAAATCAAGGGAATTGTCTGGGGTGTGGGAGGCTTGAGATAGCCATTATGGTCATGAGCTTATAGCCAGCTGAGAACAAGGCGTTGTAAAGGAGGATCTAGATGGGGCCCTGGGGAAACACTGAGGCCTCGGTTGAGTAATCTAGTGCTTTATCTGCTAGGATAGAGGTCAGTAGGATTTTTTGAAAAGGGCCAGATATGAAATATTTTCAGTTTTGCAGCTTTATAGACATATTTCTGTAAAAACTGTTTATCTGTTTCCCAGAGCAGCCATATGTAGATGGTAGATGTGGCAGTTTACCAATACAACAATTTATGAATGCTGAAATGTGAATTTCATGTAATTTTTTATGTGTCCCCAAATATTATTATTATGATTTTTTTCCAGCTGCTTAAAAATGTGAAACTATTCTCAGCTTACAAGCCTTACAAAGACAGGTGGCAAGTAGGATTTGTCCTCTGTCTAGAATTGGTTAACCACTGTCAAAGGGATTGGATTGGTCTGATAGAATTTCAAGATACAGATCCATTATAAAATTTTATAAATTATTACACAACTTGGCACAAAGTCTAATACATAAAATATTATACACTAAAATGGGGGGGAAGGATTACATCATATTAGCAACATAAAAGCAACTGAGGCTAGTCTCTGCAATATAATTGTGAAAGCATATGCTAACATAAATTTCTTTTGTATAGTGATAATACTTCTTCATTGCACATTGTAGGGTATTTCATTTCTACCTGATCCTCATAGTAGCCTTTCTGAGAAGTTGGAATGGGCATCAGCCATATTTTAGAGGATCAAACTCATGTCCACAGTGTCATTAATCCAAGGTGAAAGTGCTACTCAAGGATTCATGACCAGATCATCCACTTCCAAATATTCTGTCTTTATTCCCCCATTTAGGTGGTCCTTTGGAAAAAGCAAGTCCTAAAATGTCATTTGCAAGTTACTTGTTGGAACAAGGACCTTTTCCCTTTAGAGAAAAAAAAAAAATGGTGATTAGGTCTTAGGTGACGGAGAAAAAAGCCGATATGTAGTCCTGTAGCTTCAGTGTAAGTTTCAAAGCTGTGGGCTTGCAAAGCAGCAAGAGGCAGGTTTAAAAAAAAAAAAAAAAAATATATATATATATATATATATATATATATATATATATATATATATATATATATATATATATTTCCACATTCCATGTGTGGCCCAGAAAACAAAAGGTCAGTAATGACCATCTTTGTATCCTGTTCCCTTGTCTGTGGCCATCAGCCCCCTCAAACTTGGGTCTCTTCCTCCTGTAAACTCAGGGAACTATTTTATGCAGAGGAGCATAAAATATGCCCAGCAATATGCCCTCTGGTGTCAAGAACTGTACTGAGAAGAGAAAAGGCACCAATTAAAATTTGCTTTTACCTCAAACTTACTTTTCATTTTTTTCTGTCTTCAACTTTTCTAAAATTTATGGCCACACATTTCCAGTTTCCCAGGTGTTCTGGCCAGCTTTCTCTCCTGGTCTTTAGGAGCCTAGGTGGAGGAGAGGGGGAATCCTAGGAACTCTGGGGTCATTGGGAACAATTAAAAGAAGTCCTTTTGGCCAACCCCAGAGATACTTTTTCATGGATTATAACTGTCAAACAGTCTTCCAGTCTGAGTTATGCTGGATTATCTCTTGACTGGTGCTTGATCTTCAAAAAATAACTTAATACCTGAAGTATTGAAAGGGTAAAGTTTTTAAACTACAAAGCCTAAGTTAAAATGTAAAGGATAAGATTAAGATTTGTTTCAAGTTCTGTGAAGTTTTTAAAGTTCTGTTAAGTTGCAATTTCCTGAAGTGAAATTAAGTTCTGTTTTCCTGGAACCTGCAATTCATGTAGAAGCTAAAAACAACCCCCTCCCAGAAATCGTGCAGTCCAGCATGGACACACTTCAGGGCCCAGACCCATCAGTTTGAATGTGTACCCCGCTGTAGGAATGACCAATCACCCCCGCCCGACCTGTTCCCGCCAATGAATGTGCTAATCATGTCTCAGAGTTGTTGTTCAATTTTCCCGCGCCTCATGATGATTTGTTCTGATGTATGCAAAGCCTGCGCCCTCCTCAAAAAGTGTACTTAAGCACTGCTTAACCTCAGCTCTGGGCTCTGGGCTGCTCTCCCCTCTTGAGAGAGCACGGAGCCCCAGCGCGCTGGATTGGATCCTCAATAAACCCCTTCTGCTGATTGCATGAGTCAGTCTCTTGGTGGTCTCTTCCTCCGACATTTGCGGGACCCTTACAGTATGACCAATGAATAGATGCTGTTTAACATGCATGCCTCTTTCCAGGTATCTGTAACTCAAGTCAGGTGAGAAGGCTCAGAAGTACTATTCCTAGTAGCTTCTGCTTTAATGTTTAGTCAGGTGGCCTAGAACACCTGGCCATATTAGGAGCCTGTGAGCTATAGCTGCTCTCCAGACCCTATTGCTAGAGAGCAGCCCCTTCCCATGTAGCATGACCCTGCTTCATCCTCTCTCCTTCTAGCACATACACATCTTCATGTTGAACATTGTGTTTGTCTTGTTCCTGACTGCAGCGTCACCTTGCTCTCCTCCTGCAGTGGGGCCCAGCCCTGTGAGTGTTGCTGAAGAAAGACACCTTCCAAGGTTTGACCAAGTTGGAGGGTGGGAGCTGGGCCTGACTGCCTGGGAGCAGGCCCTTTTCAGAGATGCTGAGGGCCTGTGAAGAAGGCAAGGGAGCCAGTTGCCTCGCTGCTGCCAGTGAGCTCCAAGGCTCCATCAGGGCATTTTCTCTTTCCAGGTTGGAGTGGAGTACTTTGATCCCTGCATGGCTCCGACATCGGCAGTTAGGGTTGCACACGAAAGGCCAACACTTTATGCTAGAGGATTCCATCTTCTGGATCTTTGGGGGCTCCATACACTATTTCCGTGTGCCCCGGGAATACTGGAGGGATCGCTTGCTCAAGATGAGAGCCTGTGGCTTGAATACCCTCACCACGTGAGTGTTGTGCCCCATCCCCTGCCACCAAACCTGGTTACCAAATAGGGGTTCCTGGTGTCTGCAGGAAGAAAAATATAAGAGGAGGATCCAGCCTAAGCTTTCTGCTTAGGTCTATGGAGTAAGAGTCTCCCTTCTTCCTAATCTCTACAGAACTCCCTATTAATAAGCACAAAAAGTTGTGAAATGACTACAGAGTCTAGAATGACCAGGTAACAATGTTGAACAAAAGAATAGAGTGAGAAAGGTAGGTAAGTGTACATGTAGGAGGGTTTTTCTTTTTTTCATTTTTATTTTTCTTATGTATGTTGTGGGGTAGCTGGTGAGGGTGGGGCAGGGAGAGGGGACAGTTGAACAACTGAATTTTGTTTTCTCACAATTTTGGATGCTAGAAGTCCAAGATCAAGTTGTGAACATGTTTGGCCTATCCTGCGGCCTTCTGCTTGGCTTATAGAGAGCTATCCTCTTCCTATGTCCTTGCATGTCCTTTCCTCTGTGGATCCATACTCTGGGTATATCTTCCTCTTCTTATAATGACCCAATAGATAAATTTTTAACAAGCAACCTGCCCAACCTCAGTTTGTACAGTAAATGAACAGAGTCTTCTTCAGGGAACAATCTGAGAAGCAATGTCCCACATTCCTTTTTTGGCATGATCCTGATTGCTGTGGTTACCATTTCAGTTCCTAGTGTGATTTTGGCACATGATGGGTATGCAATACGATGTTGAATGTGCAAATCATTTTAAAAATAGATTCATTTGTGAATAATATTGATCTTTTCATGGATTTTTTTCCCCTAATTTTCAACAGATACTTGGATGAATGTCTATAAAATAAAGTGGGTTATCAGGCTGGATTGTTCCACTTTTGAGAAAAAATACATTATTATAAATCAAAAAGATGGATTTTCTTTGCTGATTTATGAACTGGCTTTGAAGAGTTATAGGAGTGTTCTGAGATGTGACTGCATTTTTGAAAGAAATGTGGATAGCATCTCAGAACTCCTGAAGATTATGGGAATACTGCAGGATAAACATTCTGCTTTGGTAACAAAGCAGAACAATCTACATTTGCTGAAACATGAAACTCTTGAGAATGAATTGGAAGCCATAAAGCCTCCCTTCACCTGTGACTATTCTTTGCAGTTGGAGAAGGTTCTGTTAGGCCCATGATGTGGTGGTCAGGGAGGAGAGCAACTTTCTTAACTATTATAGTGCATGAGTGTTATCTCCCATCTCTTGAGTTGGCCTCCTTTAACAGCTTACTGAGTGCCATTATCTTTCCATTAGAAGCCCCATTCTATTGCAAGTTTTGGAAATATGGATGCTTTAGTAAAATAGGATTAATAACTGAAGTTTCTTTCTGCCCTACTTTTATCTCTTTTTCCAACATACTTACTTCTTTCTCACTGACAAGGGGTAGGGATGGCAAGCTGACCTGTGCTCATTGAGCCTGACTTTTTACTCTGTGTGTCTCATGCTTTACCTAAATCTTGTTGAACTTCTTCTTCTCCTAAGGAGATGCAATGTTAGTCCCCTGGGGGTTGCCTTGCATTCTCTTCTGTCCCAGATCTGTTCAGTTAGTTCTTGGTTCTGGTCCTGAACCCATTAAGAAGCATATCTTCAGCCATCATAAAAGAAACATATCTTCTTTTAGGGACAAGAAAGGTAATCTAGGAGGTGAAGTGGAATAATTGACAAAGTCTTGCCTATAATTATATTTTCTATTACAGCTATGTCCCATGGAACCTCCATGAGCCAGAAAGAGGCAAATTCAACTTCTCTGGGAATCTGGACTTAGAGTATGTGGTACTGCTGCTTCTGTGACCCGGCCCAGAGTGGGTGACAGACACATGGCCGCTTAGTTTAGACTAAGAACCCTAGTGGTATCTGGGCTGTGGTTTGAGAACCAGACAGGAACCAAGATCTGGAGCCTTGTTCTCAGGATGCTCTGAGTGGCTCTGTACCCAGAACTCAGTTGTTCTTCAGCAATGATGTGTTACCTGGGGGTGCTGGGCTGCAGCCTTTGACCCAGCCTCTCTATTGCAGCCTAGAGGGGCCAAGACCCTTGGTGCTACCTGACTCTAAGTGGGATCTAGCCACCTGGCTGGGGTCAGAGATACTCTGTGAGCTCTCAGGGGTATTGCTGGGTAAGAGGCTCTGCACCCTGATGCCTTTATTCCTTATGCTGCCACTGGAGCTGAGCTGATCCTGATTCTGGGAGCCAGTGCAAATGCAGCTCCCAGGGACACTGGCCTCTGACCAGAAGGATTCCCTTTTCTGGTGGGCTGGGCTGACCCTCCCCCACACCCCCAGTCTTCCTGGTTAAGAGAAGAAAGGGAATGAGAAGCTAGGTAACTCTGACACACTGTCAGGTGCGAGGCTCCCTCTTCATGCCACCTCCCTGTAGACTCTCATGAGAGGGCCTGACTTTGTTTATCTCCCTAGGGCCTTTGTCCTGATGGCTGCAGAAATCGGGCTGTGGGTGATTCTGCGTCCAGGTCCATATATCTGCAGTGAGATAGACCTTGGAGGCTTACCCAGGTAAGCCTGGCTGAGAGAGGCCAGTGTGGCTTAAGGGATTTCTGTGCTAATACAAAATATTCAAAGAATATTGATTTAGTTTGGTTTTCAAGGTATAGTTTTTATTCTGTGCTAAATTTCCTTTTCAGAATAAGTAGCATCCAAAAGGGGTAATTTTGAATGATATTGCAGTTATTGGCCTTGTAAAATTCCATTGGATTGTGTTAAGTGGCAAATAGCAGCAAGAGGATTGGACATTCTGGAGCTTTTTATTCTTCTGGGCCCAACTGTGAAGTTGAAACTCAGACAGATCATTTGTCTGCCCTTGGCTTAACTTTCCCTCACTACAAATGGAAAAATCAAACCTGCCCTATTTTTTAAGGATATTACCAATCATTTTTTAAAAGTTCAGTATTTTGGTAAAGTATAAGAGAAGCTTTTGTTTCTGTTTTGTCTTCAACTTTTCTAATGTCTGATCTTTCTAAATGTAATTTGTTGAACTACAAATCTGGACAAGGATCAGCTGGGATCCCATTCATTTCCTTATCCTAGTCATTACTGCCATTATTTTCCAGTAAAAAAAAAAAAAAAAAGATTTTCTTTGTTATAGTAAGTATAATCTTTCCTAGCCTCATACTGTACCAGATGGTTAGACCCAGGCTCCCCCACCCTATGCTGCCCCCAGAGAAAAGACTGATCTCGTTTTCCCAGAGTCTCCCGGGGAACTTTCTTCCCACAGCACAAGCTCCAAGGCCCTGCTTTGTTTTCTCTCTAAGTTTCCAGCTCCATCAGCCCTTCCCTCAGGGGCTCAGCCTCTCTGAGTTGGCATTGTGTTCGGAACAAGGCTGTGAACACAGCCAGAGTAGAGTCCCAAATCCCTATGGATTACAGGGTCGGTGATTTCTTGGAGCTCAGCTAGAGGAAGATAGGATTTAACAATCTTAGAAGCAGCAAGAAGCTCTGGACCTCAGACCTTCTGCCAGGCTCTATGTGGCACCTTTGCATTTACTAGGGTGTCCCTTGAGGCACAGCAGGGGAGGGTGAAGCCACAGTGCAAGTGATAAACTATACCTTTGATGAGGCCGGGAATGTGGAGATTAAGCACTAGGAGGCCCAGGTCTCCTCCATTTAAAAAAAAAAATTATTCTACTTTGTTATATATCACAGCAGAATGCATTACAGTTCATATTACACATATAGAGTACAATTTTTCATATCTCTGGTTGTATACAAAGTATATTCACACCATTCATGTCTTCTCTGACCTTGTTCAGGGTTTTGGAATCAGGACAAGGGATGCCCCAGAGCCTTTTGTTAGAAAATATGTTTTTTTTTTAGAATTTCAAGTGGGAAGGAAGTACTTGGACTCCTGTTTTAGAACCAAGCCATAGTACTGTGTTTCTTTGGGGGAAATCGTCATCACAGCAGTCAGGGTAGAGAAAGAAATTGAATCTTACTACTGCTGCCACTGGCCAAGCTCTGCAGGGCTGATGCGGCTCAGCAAAGAAGTCTGTGGTCAGCAGGGACACAGCCAGACTGCAGTCACCTTTCACGGGCTGTGCTGGCTCATTTTTCTGGATGACCCTGGAAGATTGTGACTGTGTCCTTCTCCAGCCCCAGTAATGATTCCTAACCCTTTTGGCTTCACCATTTTGTTGGGGAATAGTGATGGAAATGCTTGCAACCTTAGTCTTGGGTCCCATGAAAAGCTTTTCTTACTGTGTGGCAGTGATAGGTAGAGGTCTATAGCTGGAAAGCTGGAAATGACCTTCCCCCAGAGTTGTGCTAGTGGGTAGGGAAGCAATGGAGAGTGCAGGCTGACTCTGTTGCTTGCCCTTGAATCTGTCTGTACATCACCTAACATCCTGGTTGAGTGGAGGTAGTGAGATAGGAATGACTCTCAGCTCATCCTAGTCTCCAGAGTCATCCCTGAGTTCTCTGGATCTACTACCTTCTCAGCACCGTGAGCCTGCCCCAGGAAAACCCACAGATCCTGATTCTAATGATCCTGTCCTCTCCCTTTTCTTTCTAAGCTGGCTACTCCAGGACTCTGGCATGAAACTGAGAACAACTTACAAGGGCTTCACTGAGGCAGTGGACCTTTACTTTGATCACCTAATGTCCAGGGTGGTGCCCCTCCAGGTAAAAGCAAACGGACTCTTTGATATTTTACTTATCTTTCTTCTAGGTAGTAGGTAATCCTAGATAAGTTCTCAGACCAAGGGGTCCACAGTTCTTTTCAACACAGGAACACACTCTTCCTGACTGCCTGAGTTTTAGAATCAGAGGGACTCGTGATAGTTATCTTTTCAAAGAGCTGTGTATTTCAGTGTGGTATCAGCCAAAGTTAAATGGACAGACAGGTGTCAGGACTCACATTTCTCTGTATTGTTCCAGAGTCATGACTCATGATGGGTAAGTAGGATGTCTTAATTACTGAAAACACCCATGTGTCAATGTCCCAATAGCACTGTGGCTCAGTTCTGCAGAGTGGAACACACATGGATAGGCCCTTGTGAACTAAACAGATGATTTTTTGGTAATTATTAAATTTTAAGTACTTTTCAAGGTACTTCCCTCTGCTAACCAAAAAGGTACTGTTTGGTATGCATTTACTATTTAAACAAATATGTTAAAATGAGTCTTGGAGGGAGTATTTTATGTAATAATTAGAAGCAATAGAAAAGGAGAATGGGAATAATTAAAGTTGCTTAAGTCAAACCATGAAGAAAGGCATTGAGGAATTAGTACATCAAAATTAATGTATCAATAAAAAATTGCTCTTGAGTTAATTCTTTGGAATGTTCATAGCATACATAAATCAAAGAGAACACCCAGCTAAAGAACAGATGTCAAAAAAAAAAAAAAAAAAAAAAAAAGAACAGATGTCAATTAAATATGAATTTCAGGTAAGCAAGGAATTTTTTCTTAGTGAAATATTTCCCAAATAGCATGTAAGTTTTTACATTTAGAAAACGTATTCATTGTTAATATAAAAATGTCTTCATTATAAAATGCAAATGTAACTGGGCATCTTATATTTTTATTTACTAAATTTGGCAGACCTAATCATGAAAGAAGCAAGAAGCTTGGAAGTTATTAGCCTAGATTTTTGTAGGGAAGATGGAGTTACTGAGGAGATTCAGCAGGTGGTGCTGATAGGCTGGGTGGTGGAAGAGAGGTGGGAGCACTATCAAGGCCATTATGGGAACATAGTTCAGAGGCATTCTTGGGCATGGAAGTGGCATAACCAAGGTTTTGTTTTTCCTGGTTATAATTATTTTATTCATTTTTAAGTATTATATATAACATCCTAAATTTATGATATCTGATCTTAAAATGATAAAAACTTAACTTTGATTACATAAGAAACTACTTCTTTATATTTCTATTTCCCCCACTTAATTGATATAACAAATTATATCTTTTTATATGTTGTACTCAATAATCTATATTCTGGTTTTTATGTTTTAAATCTTGTAGAAAATAAAGTGTCACTGTACATTAAAATTACAATAATATTGCTTTACATTTTTTTCACATTTTTAGTTTTACTGGAGAACATTATATTTTTATACAACTTCAAGTTACAGTCTAGTATTCTTTTATTTCAATTTGTTGCATTTATCACAGAGCAAGTTCAGGGGTAATGATCTCCCTCAACTTTTCTTTGTCTGGAAATGTCTTAATTTCTCTTTCATTTTTGAAAAAGTTATCTCAAATACAAAATTTTTAGTTGAGACATTTTTTCCTTACAGTGTTGAATATGTCATTCCAAATACTTTCTGGCCTTCAAGATTTCTGCTGAGATATACCTGATAGTATTATTGAGTATCCCTTCTATGTGACAAGTCATTTTTCTCATTCTTGCATTCAAGAATCTTTGTCTTTATATTTCAACAATTTTGTTTGTTATATAAAGTATCTCTGTGTGGGTTTCTGGGTTATCCTGTTTGGAATTTTTTGAGCTTTCTGAATGTACATATTCATGTCTCTTCCCAGATTTGAGAAATTTTCAGCCATTATTTCTTCCAAATTATGTTTTCAAGCTCACTTACTATTTCTGTTTCCTGTGTGAATCTGCTGTTGAATTTCTCTAGTGGATTTTTTTGTTTATATACGGAATTCTTTCAGCACAGAATTTCTGTTTTGTTTCTTTTTAAAAATTTCCATGTCTTCATTTATATTCTTATTTGTTCATATGTCATTTTGTTGATTTACTTTAATTTTTGTCTTATTTTTTTCTTTTGCTTTTTACATGTATTTTTGACAGTTATAACATCTTTGTCTAATATGTCTGGTTATGTGTATGTGTGTATGTTTTTAGAGACTATTCTGAGATTTATTTTGTTCTTTTGAACAAACTATGTTTCTCTGTAATTCTTTTTATAAGCCTTGTGTTTTTTGTGAATCATTGGGCATTTGGGGGGGGGGACTTATCTCACCCTGTTTTTTATGCAGACCAGTTAGGAAGATCTTTCCCAAATAATGGGCTTCTGAACCTAGAGATCAGGACAGAGTAAAGACACAAGATTACAGATGTTTTCTGAGAATATCTTCTGTTTGCACCTGTCTATACACTTTCTTCACACCCTAACTGTTTGCTTTTACATGTCTTCATTTCCCAAAGAGTCTCATCAGAGTTTCTTGGGTGTTCTGTCATATTCTTCTGCTCATAATTTCTTGCCCACAGCCATCCACAAGTCTGTAGTCTTCTGTAGTTTCACATGCTATAATATCTCTCACTGAATTCTGAAGCTTCCAAACTTAATGTTTCCTGTTGGTGTTTCAAGTCAGATGAGACAGAAACAAGTTCTCTGGGCAACTCATAGACAAACTAGAGAATTGCAAACAAGTTCCCTTCTTCCCCCTCCATCCTGGTGGAGGGAACTGGAAATTTGGGACACTTTATCCCAACCACACCATGTTACACTGAGGAGAGATGGAAGGGATAGGGATGTGTAGCAAGATTTAGTAAAAACATAATGAAATTTCCTATTCTCTTGCATGTGACTATCTTGATTGGGTAGTCACTTGCTTGCTTTGATATGTTACTGGTTTCCAGAGCCCCTGTAAGCTTATTTAGTCAGTTTGTAGTTGTTTGGTGTTTCCATGGAGAACAAAGCCCTGATGCTTCCTATTCCACCATCTTGATTATAGTATTCTCAATTATATTCCAAACCTTTTGAGACTTGTTTTTGGATACGTTGATAGTAATTAAGAGATAAGTATGATGAATTTAGATAATATGGCTCTTACTACAAACTCAGCTTCTGATTATTTATCTCTTTTCCCCAGTATAAGCATGGAGGACCCATCATTGCTGTGCAAGTAGAGAATGAATATGGTTCCTATGACAGAGATCCTGCTTACATGCCTTACATCAGGAAGGTAAGAGTCAGCTTGGTTCATTTCTTCATATTCCTTCCTCTAGACTGTCTTAAGAGTTGTGATGTATGGATCTAATATTTTCCTCATATTAATACTATGTCTCCCAACTTCATTTATCAATTAATGAATTTGTCTCCATTGTTTTATTTTAACAGGGTTTTCACTTATTTTCCCTTTATTGAGTGGGATTAATTTGGGGATTGCAGTATTTATGTGTGTTGCAGGAGCTAAGAATAATGGAATTGATTTAATTGTGTGGCAGCAATTAGGGGAGGTTTCCTCAAGAGTCTGCCTTCATTCCAGTGCCTAAAGCCATGGCTCTGAGCTTTAGCTACAGGTTGGCTTTCCCTTGAGAGTTTTTAAAAATTTCAATGTCATATATATAAGAATATATATAAGTCATATATATAAGAATCTCTGGGGTGGTTCTCAGACATCCAATCCCATTGTATGGGAGAGGTTGAGAACTACTGATTTAATATTCAGCAAATCATGGAGGGAAAGGATTAAGGTAACATATAAAACAATAGACTAATATTAAAATCTGGTTTCTGTCAAATTGTAGCTGAGACCTTGAACAAATGCCTTCATTTTTCTAAACCTCTTATTTTTCTTCTATACAATAGGATTACAAAGAGTCTCTGCCTCTTAACTGTATTATGTGAGAACATACAGATCAATGCTATTCTAGATAAATAGTAAATTTTTCAGTAAATAAGACTACGATGGAATCTTTGGCATTTGTTTCAGAGTACTTTGAAGGGTCAGCTGTGGTGTGACTTGAAATGATAAATGGCCTCTGTGAATGCATCTAATTGGAAGCTGGATGGCTTTGGATTTTGATGGCCTGTGCCGTTTCTCTTCTGCTGTCACACACAGATTCATTTTTTATCTGGGTCCTCTGAAGAGTGAGGACCAAGGCTCAAGCACTTCAGCTTGTAGATTCTTACAGACTTTCACTTCTTGTGTGCAGAAAGCTGTGTTATGTTCAGGAATGGTGACATTCAGGAATGGTGACATTCCTTAAGCTGGAAAGGGGCAAGTTCGGACCTGATAGTCAAGGCCGACCACAGCCTGAAATAGAGTCACATCTAGCTTCCTTTTCACCTTTGAATTACCTAGAATAATCCTACTGGAAACACAGGACTTGAGAGCTTCCTCTTCTATACCTTGTTCCCTCAGACTACCTCTTATAACCTGTGGCTTCTCCAGTAATTTTTTACTTGATTCAGCTGCAGAGAAGGAATGTTTCATGAGCTGCAAGAGATGAGAATATAGCTTTCTCAGAAACCTCTCCTGTTCATTCATGCTTTACTGGTGCATGGCACCCAGCCTCTTGTCATCCTAAAGCTCTTGGGAAAATCCCCTTCTGAACTGCCATGCAACTTTCCCTGGGGGGCAGTGTGGGAGGCAGTAGCTGAGTTGTGGACATTGCCAGCATCGCTTGATGGTGGGCAAGACCCCTTTCTCCTTTCTGAGTCTTAGTTTCATCATGTGCAAAACGGAGACATGAATGGCTGTTGTGCAGGGGCTCTGACCCAGGAAACAGATTTGGGCTTCAGCAGGTGGAAGATCCAAGACATAGTTAGGATAGTAGACATGCTTTATTCAGTGGTGGCCACAGCCATTAGCCAGCCCCCAGCCTCAGCTTCAACCCCCAGCCAGTTCCATTTTAGCTCCTTCCTTCTTAGTCATATATAGTTAAGTTATATATACTTATATATAGTTAAGATATTAATTAATATATATTAAGATATTAATTCTGAAGGACCTTTTTATATGCAGGCCAAACAAAGAAGGCACAATGCCAACAAATTATATAAAGGGAGGGCACATGCTCATACTTAATATTTATGACCTTGAATCTATATGCTGAATCACAGTGTTTCTGGCATTGACTAATCATAATGTAGCCAGGTGCCAGCCCTGGCTACATACTAAAAACATAACATAGCCCGCCAGAAGTCTCGGTGAGGGAGCTTAACTACAGCCATTTTGGGGCCTGCACCAACAATGGCTTTTTCTAAGGCTGAGTCATTTCTCTAAGAATATGAGATAAGACACAAAGCACTTAACTGTGCATGGCCTGTAACTGGTGTCAGGAAATTGATAATCATCTTTTACCGGGTAGAGTCAATGAATTAATGACCATGAAAATTTAAGCATGTGCATATTGTAGGACTTTAAGTAAATGTTTGTTATATATAGTGAATGACTAGGTGGATAGTTCAAAGGGGTTGTTCCAGGGTTGCTGATAAAGATCTTATTTAGCTTCAAGGATTGAACTCTTCAGAGTCTGTCATCCCTGGGAACTATAACCCCATTCTGCTCTTTTCTTATCAGCCTATGGGATTTGTTCTTGGAGGTCAGATCCACTTTATTCACTGACTAGATAATCTCTCTGCCTCCCCTATTTCCAAAAAAAATTCAGTTGAAATATGCGGTCTTATTTTCATAATATCTGCAGTGAAAATGATAGGAAGATCACCTTTGCAGTGGTTTCTGTTCCCAGTGAACCCAGAGTCCCAGAAGAGAACCTTTGAAAGTGGGCAGATTCTGGGTTTAGCACATACACTCTCATCATACTTTATTCAGCCTTACTGAAGCTCTTGGTCTCTACTGTTAAGATATTAATTCTGAAGATGCAGTGGGACAGTCTACAAAGTGCTTAACAGAAGGCCTGGTATGATAGTAAATGCTGTATAAATGTTAGCTATTATCTGAGTAGTAACAATCCTTATTGCCCCTCAGCTATAGCTTCTTCCTTTTACTTATTCATTCTCTGGTTTACAGACTCCAGGAGTGCTTTCTGCTCTGCTCAGTCTGGGTAGTGCACCATAGTCACATCACTGAGGCACTGCTGGGCATCATGCTCTTGCTTTTGATCACTCTCACACTGGCTCAATGTGGGGAAAAGACAGTGAGCTTGTTCATGGTGTGGGTGAAGTGAAAGATGCGGTGCTGTTCTGGAGGTCTGATCTACTTGCTGGAGCCCAGTAGACTCCTGAGCCATAGCTGGCCACTGAGAGGTCCATCTGAGAACAACAAACTGACCAGACCTTCAGAAACATCCATGGGCTGCCAAAGATCAACACCCTGTCCTCTGCTACAACTAGAAATCAAGTTTATTGGAGCTTTGCTGAATCTGACAGGTGCAGACAAAATGGGCTTTCCTCTGTTTTCTGTAGATATATGCTTCCTTTCAATTTTTTCCTCTTGCTCTTCAGGCTACCTCATTCTCAGCAGTATTACACTGCAGAAGCTTTGGAGAATGAGGATAGACTTTGACTTTTCCTTTATTCCCAACAGGCCTTAGAGGACCGTGGTATCATAGAACTGCTCTTGACTTCAGACAACAAGGATGGCCTAAAGAAGGGAATGGTCCATGGAGGTACTTGCAAGGGCCCTACTATTCATATTCTTCCAGGCAGGACTGAGGCACAAGCAGGAGTTTTTCTGATTTGTTCCTGTCCTGTGTGCATGGCACCAGCCTGGGAGTTCTGAGCTGCAGTGGGTGGCAGGGCCCATGTCAGAGATAGATATACTATGACCAGCTCTATGTCTGGTCTACCATTCCTGCTCTACTCTCTGGTCAGTAAAAGCTTTTGGTAGATGCTGCCCCACATGAAGGCTTCCTTTAATTAGAAAATTGCAGCTCCATTTTCCCTCTATTGCACATGCCCCAAACCTTGTCCTCATTCTTAGCTTCTCTCCTGTATGCCTGATACACAAGCCATGGGCACATTCTTTTTATTTTTAGCTTTATATTCAAAATACCTAAAGAATCCAAACATGTTTTACTCTCTCAGCTGTCACCATCATTTTTTATGTGCATTACTGCAGTAGCATTTTGACTGACCTCCCTTTTTCCCCCAACTTTTCCAGCAACATTTTCTCAACGTAGCAGCCAACATTTTCAACATTTCCTCAGCATAGTAGGGTGCCTTATAAATATAACCCAGGTTACCTTACTGTTCTGCCTAAGCTCTAGGTGTCCCAGAGGAAAGCCCAAGTTTTGAGACTGACCTTGTAGGACTTTCCAACACAGCCTGCAGGACTGGCTGGCCTCATCCTCTGCTGAGCTCCCCTCACCCACTGTGTTCTACCCTCTTGGCCTTATTGCTCTTCCTCAAACACACTGGACATGCCCAATCTCAAAGACTTCATATATCTTTCAGAGACCTGCATGGCTATTCTCCAGGGTCACCTTTGCAGCAAGTACCTTAGTACCTGGTGGAAATTGCACCTCCTCCCAAGGATCACCCATTCCTCTCCCTTGCTCTATTTTGTCTTCTAACATTAGGGGAAATCTCTGTTTCACCACAGCACTAAGCTCTGTAGAGGTTGGGTTTTTTTGTGTCTTATTCCAGCTGTGCTTTCCTGCCCAGATATGGTGTATCTCTCCTTTCAGATGTAGTGGGACTCCTTTTCTAGGCTCCTATAACTGTGCTTGTCTTTGCTATATATACTTGTACTCCACTTTGTTTCTTTTGCATTTCCTTCCATAGGCTGATCTGTAGGTAGGGAATTTTATCTTTAATATCACCCACCAGAACCAGGAAGGTCGTGAGCTCAGGGAATTACTGCTTGGGTGCATGGAGAGGATAGTGAGTTCACAGGATCCGGAG
The DNA here is from genome assembly GCF_048772815.1 of Callospermophilus lateralis. NCBI lineage: Eukaryota > Metazoa > Chordata > Mammalia > Rodentia > Sciuridae > Callospermophilus > Callospermophilus lateralis. The sequence goes on along the minus strand of NC_135306.1, from coordinate 93,177,653 downwards.
CCTTGGGGGTGTGACCGGGGCCAGCAGCGATTCCCATTGTTTCCACGAGGTGATGCTGTCTCCTCATGGCTGCTACAGGGATGTCCAAAGCTTTTTGTGACCTAATCACCATCCTTGGGAGGAGCTCTGGTTCCTCTGATGCTGGCGTACATTTTTAGTGCTGGTTAGTCTACTAATTAAAGGCCTCGGGAAGATGATAGGGAGTCACTGCTCTTTCCATTTCCTCCCTCCTCTGTAGGCCCCACCCGTCAATCCTCTAGTGATTCCTGCTACTGGGAAAGATGCTTTTTAGTTTAAAAAATGAATTAAAGCAATTAATTCACACAGGCTAAAAGTAAAAACAATAGAAAATATTTTTCTAAAAGTACAGCATTGCCTGCCTTCCCATCCTGTTCCCCAGAATGACCATTTTAAATTCGTAAGTTTTTTCTTCCTGTACTTTTCTTACTGTGTCTAAATAAAGTGTATATAGAACTCTACATTAATTGATTTAAGATTCTCTTACTTCAACTGGCTTTTCAATGTGCTTAGTTTTCAGTTGCAAGGTAGTAGTTTCCTATTTATTTGTCTTTTCATTTCAATTTTTCTCTTTTATTCCTTCTGCCATCCCCAATCCTTGTACCCTTTTTATTTTTTTAACACAGTCTTTTCTAAAATCTTCTAGACACCCATCATTGGTATTTTTCAAATGCCTGTGCTTATCAGATCCCACATCAGGTCTATCTGGCTATCTGGAGGCCTGGTTCTTGTATTTCTGATCTGCTGGTGACCTACCATACAGTTTTCACCTTGAGACTGACCTGTGTGTTTCTCTTGTATTGAATCCTGCTTACTGGAGTTCTGGACATTGTTCTATCATTTTCTAGCAACCACTGCTGCACTGAAGCACAGAGACATTCTGGCTAATAATTTTTTAGTATATCCCATTTTCTCTCTCACCCCCATTTGTAAAACATTTTAGAATTTTCTTTTTATTCTTGGTATTCTGGTGTTTCATAATGATGCTCTTTGTTGTGACACTTCTTATTTTTGTGGCATTTCGGAAGTGTATTTGAATTAGCATAGTTATGTCCATCAAGGCTGGGACGTTCATTTGGGCCTTGGGTTTCTTTCATAATGCTTTATCATTTTTTTTCCTGATTTTTGTTCATTCCTGTTACTTGTATATGAACTCTCATTTTAATTCTCTGTGTCTTTGGTTTTTCCATTTCTCATCTCTTTATTTAGTTCTACTTCTTTCTGCTTATATGTATTTCCTCAACTTTTTTTTTTCTAATCCTTCTTTAACTTCCTAGATCATATTTTGCTTAAATATGTTTCTTTTCTCTTAGCATACTTTAAAAATGTGTACTATCTTTCTTAACTCTTCTGAGAATATTTTCATCTTTTTTATTTTTAACATTTTATTTGTTCCTTTCATTGGTTCTGCTTACCTGGTTTTCCTTTTTTCTGCTCTGCCCAGTCTTCCAGGTGAGGGGATATTCTCAATTGCCTGGCTCTTACAGAGCAGTAAAAAAGAAAAAAAAGGGGGGGGCACTAAACAGCCTCTTGGAGCTCAGAGGGTGGGGTAAGACTGCAGAAAGGCATCCTTCCCTGTAGTCCATTATGGGGCTATAGTGGTCTGGTCAAAATGGCCTGTTTATGGCCCTTCTTTTTTACTCTTGGTATTTCTACAGAGCAGTCTTTGGTCTTCTCTCCCACCTCTCACTCCACATTCCTTGAGAACAATTTTCTAAGAGTACACGAAGCCCACTGAGCCAATGGGCATGGGTGCTGAAGCAAACTCAAGGACCCTGACATGATGTTGCAATGTTGCAGACGGGTATTCTCCCCCTGCATGGAGCACAAAGCTTGGGGCTCAGTGGAGTGAGGCCTGAGGAGGTGGTGGAAACTCCTTTTATTCTCTTGGGCCATTTACTATTCCACTGTCCTTTTTCAGTTTTCCAAGATTTTTCTTGGCACTTTTTGTCTACTAATATTTCTGCATATTTTTTTTTAGGTCCTGGGGATTGATGGGGATTGAACCAGGGGTTCTCTACCACCAAGCTATACCTCCAAGCCCTTTTTACATTTTTATTGTTTCGAGGCACAGTGGTGCACATCTGTAATTCCAGTGACTCCATAGGCTGAGGCAGGAGGATCGCTAGTTCGAGGCCAGCCTTGGCAACTTAACTTTGCCAGCTTGTGCTGAGTGGAGGAACTTTCAAGATAAAAGAGATAGGTCTCCTGCCATCAGAGGGGCTAACTTCTAATTGGAGGTGGGAAACAATGTCAAGACTAGTTAATTTATTTTGCTGGTAGGTGAAGAAGGGTCTGAGGTAATTCAGAAAGTCTTCCTGACTTTAAGAATGTTTTCTTTCTCCTCTTTTGTCTTCATAGTACTGGCCACCATCAACTTACAGACACGACAGGAGCTGCAGTTAATGAACACCTTTCTCGTGAGTGTCCAGGTAAGGCTGGCACAGGGAAAGCTGTACAGATTGTTCAGCAAGTTCAGAGATTCTGTATCTGCCACTTTGCTCAGGATCCCCCCCCCCAGGGGGGAGAAGGATCTGGGCTTTCTCAGTCTTTCAGCTCATGTTTCTATTGCTGCACACCTCAAGGGAAGCAGCTCATAAACTACTCCAAAGGATTGCTGTGCAGGTGGATAAAGCATGAGTGAGATCTGCTACCTTTTGAGAAAGGGACCTTTGTGTAGTCCTTGAATTTGTAGACTTTGCGAGCCCAGACTGCTCCAGATTAAGGGGGAAGAGAAACTCTTCCCTGTGCTGTACCATATGAGGTATCTGACCTTAACCTAGAAAGATTATTATCATTTGCAAGGCAAGAAGCCTGATCCATTCCAGGTAAGGAGGAGAGAGAAGAGTTCCTATCTGTATCCGAGCATCGTCAGACTGATGGTCACGTACAGCTCAATCTGCTACAATTGATCTCTTGGGTTTGTATCTCCCCTAAGGAGATTGATGTGATCTGGTTCAAACTGCGGCCTGTCCCCAGAATCGAGAAGCTGCTTCTTTCACTCTGACTTATTAGAAGTTGTGAATACCCCCATCTGTTGCATATTCACATTGATCCCCAGATAATAGTGGAGCTGTTAGAAAGTTTGTATCAGCACTGGGGAGATGCAAAGTTTTTTCAGTTCCAGCTGTTCAAGCATGGTGCTGGCAGAATGAGGCCCTGTAGGATGAGGGCCATATGTATGTGTGTGTGGTACGGCTACTCCTGGAGCATAGACAATAGCCAGAATGGGTGGAAAGGTTCCTTGGAGGAGATGGATAGGGCCTAATCCCAGGTGGACTTCTGTTGGAAGAGATAATGGATACAGATGGATTGAGGTTGGATTCCTTTCTCCTCTAGTATTTCCTGAGTGCCAGCTCTGTGCTTGGAATGTTGTTAGAATCTATTACATTCTATGACAGACAACAGGGTCTGTTCTCATGGAGTTTGTACTTGGGAGGAGAGAGACATATGGAATATGCAATCTCACGATGACTAAATAGAAGTGTTCTTGAGTGCATTATACTGTGAACTACCCCCGCACCCATTTGGCCGCTCTAATATGTGACCATGGGCAAGTCACTTAACTTCTATGTTTCTCTTTCTTCTTTGGTTAAGTAGGAATAATGAGAGTCTCAACTAATTATTTGTGGATTCAGTGAGATTTTATTTTTGAAAAGTACCTCATGGCAGCTGATAGAAGTATGCACCTTCTGCTGGTCATCCTGGAAAGATAGCCATGCCTGTGCCATCCATGCCAAGTTGCCCTGTCAACAGAATGGCACTGCTAATGGACTTTCTTCTGTACAGTTTAAGAATGTTTGCTTTCCTTAAGGAAGTAGCCTTGGGTATTTTCTTGTTTAAGTCAAGGGCTCACTTGAATGAACACTATAAGCCCCAGCTCTGGCTAACTGGGGCATACAGTAGCACTTCACTCATCCTTATGTTCATGCCCAATGATGAAGGTATTTAAAATGTTTCTTTAACACTTCCCCTATGCCAGACACTATGTACTAAGGGATTTATGTGTGCTGTCTCTTTCAGCTCTCCCACTAGTCATAGGCACTAGTTACTGTTATTACTGTTTCATGGTTAAGAGATAGACCTGGAGAGGATAAAGTACCCATTAAGTGATTGGTTAGGAGTTATAGGTCTGATGAAGATCTCCAGGTCTTCACATTTACAGTGTGATGACCTGGATCATGCTGGAACCCTCCTTCCTTGCTCCTGGCACTTGTGAATCAAGGAGTCTACTCTTGGCACTGGAGAGTCCTGAGATGTGGGACTTAGTATCTGCTTATTCCTTTTGGATGACTTAAATATAGTACAGTATATGTTCTCTCTCTCTTTTAAAATATTTTTTAGTTGTCCATGGATCTTTATTTATTTATATGTGATGCTTAGGATTGAACCTAGGGCCTCACACATGCCAGGCAAACGCTCCACCAATGAGCCACAACTCCAGCCCCCAGTATATGTTCTTTTTGGGGGAGGTAGATGACTTGTGCCATCCATGCCAAGTCACCAATCTTGCTTTTAAAAATGAATAAATAAATATTGTTACTACTTTGGCTTTTATCTGGGAATGGCTGTTATGTTGTTTACAGTGGATTATAAGTTTGCTTTATCGCTCTGCATCAGATTTCATTGCTCTAACTGACAGAGGGGATATTTGATCAATTGTCACTGAAGGAGTAATGAGGACTCCTTAGTACAGAGCCTGAAATTCTAGCAAATCAGTCCTTATATTTCCCCTGGTTCTGCAGATGATCTCTGCATGCTTGAGGCAGTCATGCGTCCAAATCAGTATTGTAATATAATATTTAAGACTTGCTGAATGTTCCACCCAAAGTATGAATATACACCGTGACTTGAACTATGACTAGCTATGCTGTAAGGCTCTGATTTTCTGATCTAGTTTTGCCAACTACTGTTTAAACTAAGCTAAGCCTTAAAAAAATGCCCACGCTGCAGCTGCCTGATCTCCTGGCTAAAAAGAAGCAGCAACTCAGAGGGGTCTGGATCTATGGTACCTCTCAGGTATGAAGTCATAATGGATACAACATTCTCCTTTCCTGGAAGGGGATAAGGCAAAGGTTGGCATGATCCAGAAAGCAACCGAAGCTAGGAAAAGTCTTTCAAAACGGATGCTGAATGCTAGTGAGACTTAATTTTAATACATTAGCATCCACTGTAAGCATCATTAAAATCATATTAAGCATCAGAATGTACTGTGTCAACTTTGGTTGTCTATTCCACTCTACACCTCGAAGTGTGGAGGCCAAACATGGTGGGTGAACCATCCTCATCTGTGCTCTGCTCCCACTGGCTTCTCAGGCAAGGGGTGTAAAGCCAGGAAAGAGGTGGGAGAAGAGAGGTCCTGGGCTCCCCTCCAGGACTGATGTTTCTCTTTTCCCTTTGGCCAGCTTGCATGTCTAACTCTCATTTTGTGGTACCCAGGGGATTCAGCCTAAGATGGTGATGGAGTACTGGACAGGGTGGTTTGACTCATGGGGAGGCCCACACAATATCCTGGATTCCTCTGGTGAGTACTTGGCATTGGCTATGTCCAGCATGTTTGTTAACCTAAGAAGGAAGAATGAGTTTTAAATAATCTGCTAGTTGATATATGGAGCTGTAGTGTGCAAAACTTCTAGGATCATTTGTGTTAATTGGTATTTCAGAGTCATTTGTCTGGACACTTGAAATAAACAGTAGGACTTTCCACATTGCTTTTGTATGTTTTATGTTTTTGTAATTAGAAAAATAACGCATACCTATTTCAAACACAGAAACTATAGAAAAGTATAGAGAAGTAAAAATCTCAGAGCCCAGAGAAAACATTGCAGTTGTTTTTTAGTTGATTGAGGTTTAGACAGTGTAGTCAGATCCTGATGACCCTGTCACCTACTTATGCCAGTTAATGATACAAATTGACAGCTTTCTATAATATTGTACAAAGATTTATATCACCAGCTTAAAGAATTCAAAGAACCCCTTTGGATTAATAACTGTACAATCATTTATTGACCTAGTCTCTTATTGATACATGCTTAGATTGTTTTCAGTGGCTTTGGTTAATTGAACACCATATCATTGATCATCCTTGAACACTCAGTTTTGTATACTTGGTATATTATTTTTCTATGGATAATCAATAGAATTATTATATTAATGCAATTTTAATGTGTATTTGTCAAACTGACCTCCAGGAAGATAGTAGCAGTTTTTACTCACCATGATTAACTAATAGTGCTTATATCCTACAGATTCATCAACATCCAGTATTAAAATAATTTTTAATATTTATCAGTCTGACAGGTTATTGTTTAGTTTGCATTTCTTTGATTTATATTAATAAAATACATACTAACCATTTATTTTTTTCTTCAATATTATCTCTTTATGTCACTGGTTCATTTCTTAATTAAGATAGGACTATGGGAGGCAGTCAGAATGGTATCTCTGATGATAAGCACTATCTTTTTGCATTTTTACCAAAGGAATAACTTCTGGGACTCACACTGGCTGGCAGGGGATGCAGGCCTGTGTTGTAGGTTGTTCTTATGGTGGTTAATAGACTTAACTAGGATTTAAATGCAACTAGAGGCCCAAGCTCCAGACCATGAATTCAGGCCCACTTCTCTTCCTTGTTTCCTAATCTTCTGTAGTTGGAGAATTAAAACTGAAGGGCAGAGAGATGAAGTGGACCTTGAGGAGGCTTAGGAATAAGAGTATCAAAGGGAGTACTTAGGACTTGTCTTAGACTCTCACACATCCCTCCTTCTCCCTCCTTTTGTAGAAGTTCTGGAAACAGTGACAGCCATCATTGATGCTGGCTCATCCATCAACCTCTACATGTTCCATGGAGGCACCAATTTTGGCTTTATAAATGGAGCCATGCATTTTCATGAATATAAGTCTGATGTCACCAGCTATGGCAAGTATTCTCTAATACTGGTTCTTCCCAGCATCTTCAGGGCTGGGGCTTTTTTGGAAAGTCCTTTTGGGACAATATCTGGCACCTTTAATGATTTTGATTATAAAGTGCTTGGGGGAAGGTAGAGGCATAGTTCAAATTGTCACTTTTAAAGTTCCAGAGCAGCACTAGACTCAAGATGCTTGGTGCTTGTGAGCCAGTTACTCTGTGAGAGAGCTCTTTGGAGGAAGCGTACTAGAGAAAGGGAAGGGAAGGGTCTGTGGTGATGGGCAGCTTCTCCTCGCTGCTCAGGCTTTTGAGAATGTGTGGCTGAAGTGCCCCCCCTTCAGATTGAGAGTCCCCAAAGGGTAGGAAAGGTGCCTCATTTTATCTACCTGCAATTAGAAATTTAGGTTCATGTTGTGATTATGGGTAACTTTTGTATTATTTTATAGGGTGTAGAATTTATAGTATTTTGACTGAGTGGTTCATTCTATTGGTGATTTGCCTTCAAAATGGCTGGGTCAAGAAGCCTACTACCCTACCCCAGCTTCTCTCTTCTTTGCTGCTGTGTTTATTGTTCCAGGGATAGGAATGACTATGACCAGTTCATGGATATCTTTCAGACTATGATGCTGTGCTGACAGAAGCTGGAGATTATACAGCCAAATATTCAAAGCTTCGAGAATTTTTCGGCTCCTTCTCAGGTACCAGCTAGCAGTTTAATACCAGCAAGAAGAGGAATGAAGCTCCCACTTGGCAAATTGCTTTTGTTCTCAGCCCTTTAAAGAGTTACCTTCTCACAATCTCATCTCAATCCTAGTTCACCTGTATGCAGGAACATTCTAGACAAGGAGGATTTGAGAGGCTGTCTTCATATAGTGTGCATCTTGCCAGTTTCACCTTTCTATTATAGAGGCATTAAGACTCCTTATCTCATATGGAAGATGTGAAAAAGCCCCTCACTTCCCCTAGGCATTGTCTCCTAGAACCATCTAAGCATATGCTGAAATTAGTCTGTTGTTACTACTGGTACCAGGATAAAGGAGCACATGGGAAACATGGATAAAAGACTATTGAATGCAGTGACATTTGGGTCCTTTAGGGATGTCTGTGTTGTCTGTCTGTTGTAGATGCCCCTCTACCTCCCCCTCCTAAACCTCTTCCCAAGATGACCTATGAGCCATTGATACCGGTTTTCTACCTATCACTGTGGGATGTCCTCAGTTTCATAGGGGAGGTGAGTACTGTGGTCCAGGGAAGCAAGGACAGTCATTGGGAGGGTGAGCAGGGCCCAGAAACTCTCCACATGGATTGGGAGGTGCTGGGAAGAGCAAGGCCAATTCTAGAAGGCTTAGAGGTCTCCTTTCCAACTTTAGAACTGAGTGAAGAAAACAAACTGGTGCTAGAGCGCGCAGTGGGAAGGAACAAGAGAAATTGAAAACAATGGGAGCCTTCCTCCAGCTTGGGGCTAGAGCTATAGTTCTCTAGGGGCAGAAGCAGGGGAAGAGGCAGAGGAATGCACTGAATCCTCCTCTGTGAAGAGGGAGCACCTTCTGCAGCTCACTAAGGGATGTTGTAATGCAAAAATGACAGTGTCTTAAGGAGTTAGATATCTACTAGATTGCAAGGCTTTCTTCTCTCATGGCATTCCCCTTTCCTTGTTTTCTCATCCCTATAATTCTGGAGAGCCATAGGTTTAATGCAATAAGTCATAATAGAGAAAGGAGGTTAGAGCTCCTCTTACAGCTTCTCCTCCAGTGTGCTTCCTTCCAGGCCAGACCTGTTTGCTACTTCATGTGCCAGGTGGTTCAGGGCAAGGCAGCAAGCCTGGCCCCTATGCTTTTCTGCTATCTTCTGTTGCAGCCAATCAAGTCTGAAAAGCCCATCAACATGGAGAACCTGCCAGTAAATGATGGGAATGGACAGGCCTTTGGGTACATTCTGTATGAGACCATCATCACCTCATCTGGCACCCTTAGTGGTGTTGTACGTGATCGGGGACAGGTAGGAGCAGCTCTTCTTGATTCCTGGACCTTTTAGTGACCAGCCTCTGTATTGTATATCTTATTCTCCCTGCCCTCAGAATCAGCTATTGCCAGTATGTAAAGTTGCCCATCCCTGTCATCTTGGTGATACTTTCCAGCTGTGACCAAGTATTCCTTCCTCCATGCCTGGCTAAGCCCCTTCCTAAGCATGCACACACATGGTGTAACCTATTTGTTTCATCCTCCATCCTGTTGACCATGCATGCTTTCCATCTTCTCTTTGGCAGGTATTTTTGGACACAGTATCCATAGGATTCATGGACTATAAAACAACGAAGATTGTTATCCCCTTGATTCAGGTTTGTTATCCTAAGAAGCAGGGTGATGGCTAGCCCCAGCTGCTTCCAAGGAAGTTTGGTGGGAGTCAAAGAGGAAGACCTGGAAGACAGGAGCCTCCTAACCACAAGCTGTGGATGGAGAGGAACAAGCATGCTTTCTTACCAGTGGGGCTCTTACTCCCATCCTCAGAGTATAGGGAAGAACTGGGGTCCACAAACCAACTCCCAGGTGCAGCAGTGACCTCATAGTTGGGTATCAGGTGATCATCAGCCACTATGTTCCTGGCAGGGTTACACCTTTCTGAGGATCTTGGTGGAGAATCGTGGGCGAGTCAACTACGGGAATAATATTGATGATCAGCGCAAAGGTAGGTCCTAGCACAAGTGAGAAGAGGTGCCACTGCTTCTCAGACAGGGTTTCCCCCTTTCCATACAGCACATCAACAGGCCATAGAGGTCCATTACAGGGAGATGGGCCATGGAGGCATACTGCAGGGAGGTGGGTCAGGGAGGCACACTGCGAGGAAGTGGGCCAGGGAGGCACAGTGCAGGGAAATGGGTCTTGGAAGCCCACTGGAGGGAAGTGGATCATGAAGGCCCACTGCAGGAGGTGGAAGCTGGGTTGACCTATATGTGAGACAAGGCAAGTGGGTCAGAAAAGCCTAGCTGACCCTTTCCCCTATAACACTCCATGCTTGTATTTTCTGTGTGCTCATGAGGAAACCCCATGAACAGTGAGCTAACCTTAGTCCCTCTCTGGGCTGAAGTCTGCTTTTTGGGGTAGTGGGTAAGGATCAAGGAAAGAGATTTATAGAAATCCAAAGGAGGGTATAGGACCAGTGCCTTCTTAGGTCTCCACACTGAAATTCTTTTCTTCATCCATCTCAGGGAAATCCATAAATCATTTTTCAGTGGTGAGGAGGAGGAAGCAGGATATAGAATAAACCAAATGCCTTTTGTCCACATGCTCTTCCAGGAATATCCCACCAATTCACTCTCTTTTTCTGGCCTTCTAATCTTTTATGTCTTAATTTAGATCTAACTTTCTTTTATCTGTCTGTCTAAATGTTGGTGTTTTAAGTAAGTTATAAAAAAAAGAAAAGAACTCAGATAAAATAAATCCTGCTGTGTTGAGGAGGACTGATGACCTTCCAGTTCTGTCATAGCTGTTTGTATTTGTAGTGGAGGAAATTTGCGCATCTCCCCTTGGTCAGATTTTCAGCAGAGAGCCTCTGGTAGCCTGCCAAGGATACAATGTGATGAGACATTGGGGCTTCTCCTCTGGAAGGGCCTCAGAATAGGTTCTAGCACTATCCAGGCCCACTTTGTCTTCCTTTTCCTGAAATAGTTCCCCAGCATTCCCCTCTGTGCCTTTTCTGGCATTTCATCTCTGGGCACATCGTACTTCCTTTGTTCTTCTAGGGGTTGGAAGGACCTTCCATTCTGACCCTTGTTGCCAGTCTTTGCTTCTCCAAGACACTCATCAAGTGTGTCCTGACCCTCATTGTGGAGTTCTAGCCTCTGGACCATATACAATATTTATAAGTCACAGACTTCCACTCTAGAAATGTGTATACACACACACACACACACACACACACACACACACCTTTGTGGGCCATTTAAGAGTATCTGCAGTCCCTGTGAAGCCTATTTACCTTTTCCAGATTCTCAAAATTCCTAGCCTAGCAGCTCAGCAGCTCCACTATCCAGAGTCCTTGGGGGCTGCTGCACAACCTATAGAGCTGATCCAAACCCCAAGGTGCTGATCAGTAACTATTTGGGTATATACAGTTCTTCAGTGTTGGATACCCAAATGATATTGTCATTTTCTCATAATTTCAATAAAAACCTGTCTTTAGTTCAAGGTTGTGTAGAAAATTTCTGACTAAATTGTTAGGTTTGTTAGTCTAAGATCCTATTTGACACTACCTTAAAGCTAGGCCCGAACCTTTGGCACCTCTTGTTCATGCAGAGTTTCCCTCAAGCGAGATGTCAGAGTTTGTTTTCACCCCTGTGAGAGCTCAGCTTTGTCACTGTCCTCAGATGTATTATTCTTCCATGGTAAATTCTAAGGCCTGGCATATAATATTCTTGTTCATTATTATGTCCCTTGGCATCTCTAGGGGGGTTATACTACAAGTGCTGAGCTCCTTAGGCAGTATATGTTTCAGGAGAAATCTTCCTTGCTTTGAGCTCTCTCTTCCTGGAAAAATCTTTCTAGAAACTTTCCGTGCATGGCCCTGGTCATAGCTAGGTCCTCTTCCTTTGGACTTGCTCATGTTTCTTTGCCTCCTTCCCACAGGCATAATTGGAAATCTCTATCTGAATGATTCTCCCTTGAAAAAATTCAGAATCTACAGCTTAGACATGAAAAAGAGCTTCTTTCAGAGGTAGGTCCTTGCCCCACACCAGTTGTGTGAGCTCATAATAATTGGCAGCAAAAGCGAGCACAGCCCTATCCTCACCCCACCAGGATCCTGCAGATTCTAAGACTCAAAGGCCAAGGTGGCTTGTCCAAGGTGAGGGACAGTACCACCATTAGAACCTGCATTTGCAGACTAGGAGAATGCTCATTATACTACCTTGCCGCCCTTCTTGTGTTTTGGTTTAGAAGTAGGGAACTTGGGAGCTTTAAACAAAGAAGGGACATTTCTTAGGAATTAGGTACAGAACTGAACAGATCTAAGAAAGTCCCCTTTCTCCCTTTCCTGCCCTGTTCTATCCTTAGGTTCAGCATTGACAAATGGACTCGTATCCCTGATGTACCTACATTCCCTGCTTTCTTCTTCTGTGGCTTTGTAATTGGCTCTTCCCCTTCTGACACGTTTCTGAAACTGGAGGTTTGTAAGCCCCCTTTACCTTTCCGCGATTCTTTCTTCTGTTTTCTCAGAGGGTTGATTCAAATACCATTGTGCTTGGCCTTGATGGAGTACTATATAACACCTGCCTTCCAGGGCAGCAGAGGGAGCTCAAAGCAGAACCACCTGATGACACTTATCGGGGCCCAGGCTCCTACATCCAGCCTGGAATTGTGTGCTCTGCCTAGAAGGCTCAGAGCTAGTGGGGAGATGAGGTGGAACAGGCCACCTGTTAGTCTCCATGGCTGTTGAACATTGGCTCACTTTGGTCTTTTGGAAACTGAATGAAGAACACATCTTTTTTGGCAGTGGGTGAGTATCAGGGATTGAGCTCAGGGGCACTCGACCACTGAGCCACATCCCTAGCCTTATTTTTGTATTTTCTTTTAGAGACAGGGTATCACAGAGTTACTTAGCACCTCACTTTTGCTGAGGCTGGCTTTGAACTCGCGATCCTCCTGCCTTAGCCTCCCAAGCCACTGGGATTACAAGCCTGCACCACTACGCCCTGCGTGAAGAACACATCTGATGTGTCTTCTCTGCCTTCTAGTGTGACTTTGTCATCAGTGGCTCTCATAGTAGACTAACACACCCTCTACTCTGTTTGAAGGGCTGGGAGAAGGGAGTTATATTCGTCAATGGCCAAAATCTTGGACGTTACTGGAACATTGGACCCCAGGAGACCCTCTACCTACCAGGTCCTTGGCTGTTCAGAGGAAACAACCAGGTGGGCACACTTCCAGCCTCCTTCTGTTTTACTCATAACTTCCTTCCCATCCTTGCACCTGGCATCAGATTGCCTCCCTGGGAGCCCTTTGGGAGAGGGCAGAAGTTTCAGCTAGCCTATTCCTTCCAGAGTTGTTGTTCCTGTTCTTCCCAGTCTGGTTCCCAAACCCATCCCTTCCATCCCTCCTGGCTTCCTTATCTGGCTCCAGGACAGACCTCATAACTCAGCCCTTCTTTTCCCCACAGATCATCATTTTTGAGGAGGTGATGGCAGGCTCTGTGATACAGTTTACTGACACCCCTTACCTGGGCAGAAACCAGTACATTCACTAAGCAGCAGCCCTGGCACCTCCTGCCTGGTGAGCTGCTGCCTCCTCCACTCCCCTACAGGAGTGTCTCTTTAGTAGCAACCTCAGGGAGCCCAGAACTAATTTATTCCCTGCTTCAGTCTGAAACTCTAATCCTGGGAATACTGAAAAGAAAGATGGAATGACCCTGGGGCCCTCAGACCTGGATGGCTTCTCAGCCTGATTCTGTGGATGGAGCCCTTCCCTGCGCTTCTGGAAGAGGCCAGAGCGATGTCTCTGAGGGGATGGGCATGTTTAGTTAGATCACAAAGTGATGAAACCCTGAGCCCTCAGAAAAGGTGCTGGTGATGGGAGGGCATCCTCCCCTGTACTAGTCATCAAAGCCTTGCTGCTTAGTCTTCTGGACATAGGGTATGCTCTTCAAATATTCCCTGTGGAGCTTGGCCACATCCTGCATGGCCCCTTTCTGTTCCTGAAATCATGGGTTTGTCGCTATTAGTAGATGAGAAAGAAGAAGGGGCATTTCACCTAAGTCAGTTTTATTTTTCTTTACCATTTTGAGCTGCCTCTGAGATTCTGGAAGGAACTGTTTGAGAAACAACCTGTGTTTTTCTCCTTTTCATTCCCACTCACTGCATATGATAGGATGACAAATTGAGTTTAAGAGAAATGGAAATACTTATCCACTTATTTTCCTGAATTAGACAGCATTTCCAAGTTATACTCAAGGGGAGAAGCATCAGTTGAGGTGGAAATGTAGATCCTACCAGAAATCACAGCCCATATCTGAACTTCCAAGAAGGGAAAGGACAGAAGGCCCAGTTAAATGTCATAGGGCAGGTGACCCACACTCCCTGGGAATTTGGGGGTAGTCACAAAACCTCCAGGCCTAACCCAGGCCTTACCTCCATCTTGGTAAACTCTCTTCCACTGTAACTAATCAGCAGGGGGGGAGAGGCAACCTTCCTCCACAGTTGTCTCCATGTCCAAATTGGAGGTTCTTGTTTTAGAGATTCTAGAGTCCAGTTGTTTGACTCAGGTTCACTCTCCTGGATTGCAATAAAGCAATAGATTTGAATCAAGTTCTCTTTGCCAATGTCTCTGGTCTCATCTCTGCCACTCTGAGCCCGTGGAGAAGGCAGTCTGGGATCAGGAACATAGCTAGCCTCCTGGCCCTCAGGGATCCAGACTATGACCACACCAACTGTTTGTTGATCCACACCCCTGTCTTCTCACCACTTCATCTGACCTTGATTCTGCTTGAAATGTGACTGGATTGGAAGTGCCCCTCGAGAAGAGAGATCAAATACAAATCCATTCTCATGCTGGTGGGCAGGGATAAGAATTTTCCAGATGGCCAAGAGTATTGCATATGAATTAGCTGGAGGGTGGGTCGGGGCAGGGCAGTTTTTCTTCGTGAACCACATCTGGCATGTACCGCACCAAACTAATTATCTTCACTAATAGTTAAAAGTCAAATAGCACATACCTTCTGAGCACAGCACCCACACAGTAGTCCAGTAAAAGTGGGTTATGACAGGGCAAAAAGGCTTACAGGGTGACCAGTTGCATCCTGTGTGTGGGTGAGCACAAGGTCTGCATTGAGAGGGGCACTGATGGTATTAGGCAACCATGGAGCAAAGAGCCCAGCAAGATCAGTGGCAGTCAGTATGGCCTGCATGTCCCATTAAGAGGAGAGAAGTGGAGTTTATTAACATGATGGTTGCAGACAGTGACTGGAGAGAAAGACAGGGGCAGAGTCCCTAATTTTGTCCAAGCTTACCAGCTCTTTATGTGATTCCTTGAAATAGCAAGCTTTGAAGTAAGATGTGGACAAGCTGAGGGCTACTTGAGAATGGCCTGAGGCATGGGGCAATGTCACAGTGTCATTTTGTCTTGTATTACATAAGAGTGGATTTCTGCAAAGCTGGACTCTTGGAATTGTGACAGCAGATTGGAATTTAAGGAACTCTTACAGAAAATCCCTTTGGAAAGTGAACAGTTCCCTAAATTACACTTTTATACACATCTATGCATTAGCCCTTTCTTAACAAGAGATCTTACTGTAGCAACTTCTTATTCTTGACTTTATCTGTTTTCCTATCAAAGCACCTCTTGGCAGAACTTCTTCTCCAAAATTCACTAAAAGTTTTTTCTAGATCTCTTTATGGACTCATCTCATTCTCTTTGGAAGACCTCATCTCTTACCCCAGCCTAAATTCCAGGGGTCTCTGGGCTCACTCATTGGGCTCCATCTTTCTTTCATCCACACAAATCACTGCATGGGGTCTCAACTGTGAGACTTATGTCATGAACAACTTTGACACCCATAGTCCCTGATGTCCATCCATACCCACACTCCAGGTACACAGGCAGCTGTCCTCTCATGATCTTCTGTATATGTATAAGCATCTGCAACAGAATTCTGATTTACCCCATGTGGCCCTTCCTGCATTCTTTCCTATATCAAGAGATATCCATTCTATTCTATGGCTTAGATTATTTTTGGCTCCTCTTTATGTCCCACATCCAGTCCCTCAGCAAATACTGTTAGCTCTGCATCCTAAAACAAATCCAGAATTTAGTCAATTCTCTCTGCCCCAAAGCTTGAACCCTTATCCAACCCACCATCATCTTATACCTGAATTATTGCAGAAGCTACCTCCTTGGCCAGCCCCTGCCCTTTCCATTAGTCATCAGCACAAAAGCAGAAGGGTTCTTGAAGTTTGCTTAGATCATGTAGGTTCTCTGCTCCAAACCCTCCAATGCATTCTTGTTTCACTCAGTAGAAACTGAAAGCTTTGCCCTGGATCTTGGAGCTAACATGTTCTGGGCACCCCTCTCACATACCTGTCACACCTACTCCATCCATTTTCCTTGCCCAATCTGTTGCAGCCACATGATGTGCTTAGCTATGAACATTTTGTGCTCATGTTCATAGCTAAGCACTCTTCCACCCAGGGAGAGTTCTTTCTTCTTAGAACACTACATGTTGGGGTATTGCTGCTTTACTCAAAATTGCCTTATCAGGAACAAAATATATTCCATGCATGTCAAAAGAGTTATTATGTATAACTATAGTTATTAACTATAACTATAAAATATACTAATAAAAGCAGAAATAAATAAATAGGGAAAACAAGTCCCTTTTCAGAGCCTTCTGACTGCCCTCTAAAGAATCTGAGCCTCTCTTCTTACTGCTCTCCATCTTTCCCAACTGGCTTTGTTCTTCTTCTTTCAGCAGATCCCATCTGAAATACTTTTTTTTTTTTTTTTTTTTTTTTTTTTTTGCTATGATCCACCTCTTCTCAGTAGAGGGTAAGTTCCATGAAGATGGGGGCCTTCCCCCCACCACTGCCATTTTCTGGCTTCTAGAATAATGCTGGCTTATGGTAGGCACCTGACAAATAATTGTTGGATAGTTACATTAATAAATGAGAATAAAAATAAGGCAGGGCTGAAAAGAATTAGGACTGTTAAAAACCATATTTAACTTTTAATTTTGAAAACAAATTAAATACAGTTAAATTAAAAGAGATGGTGCAGCTGCCTGGGCTCCCCCTCATCCCAGCCACTGCCCTGGAAACTCCTAACCCCTGGCTTCGGTTCTTTATGGTGGGGCTCACCAGCAATGGAGCAGGGAACAGCCTGGGTTTGAAAAACAAGTCTTCATTGTGGACCCAATTCTGCTTATAACAAACTCGTTCCCAACAAAGATGAAGGCTGCAGTCCACCAGGGTTATAATTATAAATAAATATACATGCAGCTAAGAGAGGATATTAGGTGAAAACAACTGAACTAGCAATATGCCAAAAAAATAAAATAAAATAAAAATCCTCATTTTGTTGTTCATTATTAATTTCCTGAAAATAAGCCCTGGGTTTTTGGCTAAGAAGGTGTTCTCATACCAGCCAATTTGACCTTGGTATTCAGGGCTAGTTTTCATGAGGCAGTAGAATGCCCAGACATAAATTCACTCATCTATGGATGCCCCATGCCATCACACTTGATGCCAAGGGGTCAGTTTCCAAAGCAATATCCAAAGTATAAGAGGTTGGGGAAAACATCCTGCAAGGTGATTCAGGGATCTGATTTAATCAGATGGTTTCATGAATACAGTGGGAAGTTATATTCATTTCAGAATAGGCAGCCAATGCTATACTCTGAATGTTAGGTGTCTGGACTGAATCCCACGCATACATCCAGGAGTGGTTTCTGCATGGCCCTCAGACCTGTCCTATAAATTTTAATGGAGTAAGGGAAGGGGCTGTTAGCAGTTAAAAAATAAACACCTCTGCAGTAGGCATAGGCCCTTTACTTTTCCTTCACTTGGGAGGAAAATTGTGCTTCCAACTTTCAGGAGCATGTGATCACCACCAGAGGGGTTGTCCTGGTCAGAGAGCCAGGGACCTCTCTAGGGCCCTGGGAGAACCAGGGAGCCACTACTCCCTGGGTAGAGGCAGCAGTTTGCAACTCTGTTCTCTCTCTGGAGTGGAGAGGGGACAGCTGGATATGAGGTGGGCCGGCTCTGCATGCTCCCAGCTTCAGGAGAAGTGAGATTTTATTTCCCCTTTTGTATTTTAAATTAGAATGAGCAGTTTGTGCTCAAGTCTCCTTTCCTCTTTGTGTCCAACTGATCCCTGCCCCCTTTCCCTAAATCTCTCCAATCTAATTTATCATCCCTCAAAATAGGAGCAGAAAGAAGTTGGGGACTCTCCTAGCCCCTTCTACTCTCAAGGCTGGAGGAGCCGTCTGCCTCACCTATCATTGCTTACTGTAGCCGTGAGACCTGCAGTTTTCAGTAGCCACAGGAAGAAGGTTTCTTCCCTCCCCACCCTGGGCCAGGCAAGGGGCTATAGCCCAGGGCAGGGTGGGGAGGTAGTGTATGGGTAGTGGGGGTCATGTTGTTCTTGGTCCAGGTCATTCAGTGACCTGTGTGGCTCTAGGCCCACCTCCTTTGCCAGTGTTGGAGAAGAAGGCTTGGGGAAAGTGGGCAAGAGAAAGGGAGTCCATTCCCACCACAGCCTGAGGTACAGGAGGAATCCACTGACAGGCTTAGGCTCCCCCCACACAGGGCCGGGCACCTGTTGAGATAGAAGACAGCCTTATTATGCTCTGTAAACATGAACCAGAGGAGAGCCAGAGGTATGTCTGATTTGGGAGCAGTGCTCAGGAGGAGTGGATGCCAAGGAGTAGGGCATTCACAATGCCTGGAGTTGCTCTCTATCTTCGGAATTCCCTCCTGAGCATCCTGTGTGGTCGTGCTTGGCCAAGGAGCAGGGAGCAAGGGAGGGCCATGCTCCACTCGACTGCAGGGTCTTCTCACCTCCCTCCCAGCCCCAGCAACACTATAGGGCAGGCGTGGATGCCCATGGCACTTGCTTATATAGAGGTGAGCTGAGCACTGGCTTTGCTGGCAACAGACCCCCTTGCCCTCAGGTCTTTCAGGCTCCCTGGTCACACTGGATGGAGAGAACAATAAGTCTGGAATTTCTGTGCTTAAATTTTGTCCTTTGTCCTGTCATCAAGCTGGGCTCTCTTTGAAAGCCCCCAGAATAGAAAGGAGATGATGGTAGTTCCTTAGGAGTCTGCCTTGGAGGGCCCATCAGCTGTGGAGAGAGGATGGAAGGCCAAGAACAGTGTCAAAGAAGGAGGCTCCTGTGAAGGGAGAGGGGGAACAAAAGAGGGGTCAGCTCAGGGTAGGATCAGACAGGGAACAGCCAGTGTGGTAAACTGCTCAATGTTGAGCCCCTAGTGGAGATCTTCCTGAGGAGGTTCTTCCACTAACAAATAGGGAATGAACCCTATACCAAGCTCTATACTGATTTGTTCCAAGTGACACTGGCCAAGGTGACTTAAGAGCAAGGGACAAAACAGGCAGAGTGACACCCTGTAGACCCTTTGGGCAGGGTGTCTACAAATGTTCTGGGGCCAGAGATTAGATGTCTGTCCACTGCCTGAGCTCTCACCTCTGTGTGGCATGACCTAAATAGGGAGTCCCAAGTAAGAGGTGTTTTCAAGAAGCAAAGTAGGATCATAAAAAAGTCCCTCAAAAATTCTTGGCATGGCCAAGTACAATTCACTTGTGCCAGTATGTCACCTTGGATAAGTTACTTTGCTTTTCTGAAATAATTTCTGAACCTATAAATTGTAGGTAGATCATGTATACTACCTCAATAGAGGGATTTTAAAGAATCAGATCAACATAGGTGACACTTATATTGTATTTATTATGTGCCACAGATTGTTCTCAGTACTCCCGGCAACTCATTTCACAGATGAAGAAAGAGACAGAGAAGCAAAGTTAGGTCAAACAGAAAAGGGTAGGCCTGGGTGCTAAAGTGAGCACTGGGATATATGCTTTCACTGTGTGCTACACTCTGACTACAGAACCATGGTGCCTTTGACATGGAGCAATGCATGGATATTGACACACCCAGTTAACTGAGGGGGAACCAAAAGAAGAAAATGTAACCTTTGGATGATGGAATGCACTGAGCATGTCTAAATAGCAGTCCTTGCTGTGGTTATGTGGCCAGCATAACCATAACAAGTTGTCTCAGTGGACATTTTTTTGGAGTGTCTAGTGGCAGAAGGACCCAGCTATGTGGGTGAAGGCTGACACCTGTTAACCACCAGGTGGCAAAAAGGAAGGAGACTTGGCCACACCTCTTCCTCTCTTGTCCACATCTGCCCTGTCTTTCCATGATGAAAGACTGACAGCAAACCCCTTAGAGACTGATGCTGCACCCAAACCTGGTGTTGTGCTGTGCAGTTCAATGCCCTCCCTGGTCTCCCTCCTACCTTCATCCTGAGGCTCAGATCTCCACTGAGGGGTCAGTGAAGCCCTTCTTCCCCTCATTCACCAACACCGGTTTCTCTGTTCGTGTGTGCCAGACCAGGATCTGTGTGTCCAGAGACACAAAACAAAGTAGGGCAGGTTTTAAACCTCACTCTGCCACCTCCCTGCTGCCTCCCACATCCTGCAAGTAGTCCTCCTGCCCCTCCCTTGCCACCCTTGTTCCATCAAGACTTTCTGAATTGTTCTTTATTTCTACCTAACCCCTCATTCTTGCTGTTGTACATGTGATGTATTCAAAATATCTGTTGGAAATGAGATATATAGAACAGAAAATAGACAAGTCCCAAGATTTCACAAGTGTGTATGTATGTGTGTACATGTATGTATGTGTGCATACACAGGTGTGTGTGCATCTGCCATGATGTGTGCATGTTTGTGTGTGTGGGGGGGGGCAAAGAGCACATTTGTTTAGATGCACGGCTAATAATTCTTGGTTATACCCTATGACCACCCCTCCCATGTCCCTGCCTACTTTCATTGTGGAAGATAAACTATCTTCCTGAGTGGGGGTTTCAAACAGGCAAGATCATTTTGAGGTGTTTCCTTGCCCCTGATCTGTAGAGAGGCTCTTAATGGTCATAGGAACACTTGCATTATAGTCATTAATTCTGTAGAGATTCCTACCTTGGTACAGTTGGATGCCTTGGGCTCCAAATCATTGAGGGTAACAAGTTCTCGAAGGAGGCTACTTTCCTGGTAGCCTCCTTTCACGCCACGCAGCTTGAAGTAAGCCTGGCTTCGCTGTAGAATGAGCCTCAGGTTGACAGCAAATCCAGCCATGTCTATGGCAAATGGTCGATGGGGATCGAACACTGTCTTCCAGCCAACCACCTTCCCTGCCCCGTTCACCCGTGGGGCCTCATAACGAAGTCCACCAACAAAGGCCACAGGCCACACGGACACCCTCCTGGTGCTGCGCATCTACAAAGGAAAGCCAGAGTCAGAACACCTGAGTCTACCGAATGGCACCCATCCCCAAGGGAGGTGAAATCAATTAATTATATGTGTGGGGTCCATTTAAAGTCATGGGGAAGGGAGATACAGTCCCACCCTACCTCTATATGCCATCCTGTAGATGGCAATTGATGGGCTTCTGCAAAGGGAATCTCCTCTAGGCTGCAGGAGGACCCAACTCCCAATCTAGCTGACCACCTTCTCAATGTGACTCAATTGCTGTTTTCTCCCTTGCACAAAACATTTCATTGTTGCCATTTATCTGTCTGAAATGATGACTCCTCCTCCCCTAGGCTTGCATGACCCAGGACTCCAAAGAAACTCAAACTGTTCCACTGAAAAGGTTTCTGGTTGTCATACAAAATGGCCCTACTCAAAGACCTCAAACTGCTCCTCTAAGGCCAGGGCCATTTAGGAGTGCCACCACCACTCTTGCCTTTAACCAGTGGAGGATGCTTTTGCCAACATATGGTATTTTCTATGCCCTTCCCTGGTCCTCTTGTGTCTTCACCCACCCCAGTTTGGCAACCCCCTTTCCTGTGTTTCCTTATGTGTATGTACCCACACCCCAAACTCCCCAGCGTCTTTCTTCTTGCTAGAGGCCCTGCATCCATCAGCATCTCCAATCTCTGCCTGCCAACTCTCCTTCCTCTTCATCCCTCCCGCACCTCCTCAAAGAGCTCCAGACTGTAGGTATTGTCATCGTCAGCAAAATACACCACGCCAGGCTGGGTGGAGTTACGCGGGAAAGTCTCTCGCAGCCAGCGCAGGGCCAGGTTGCGCTGCATGGTGCCCCGTGGGATGCGCGGGTCACGGGCATCTCCTCGCAACTTGTAGTTGCGGGGTGTCTCTACATGCAGGTGAGTGTAATTGAGACCGGTGTCGCGCAGCAGGCGCGCAGTCAGTGGCGTACGACGAGGTGCATCCTCCACCACTAGCCAGTGCAGGTTGGGAACATGCAGCAGCGTGTTGGCCATGCGCGTCAGCTCAGCCTTTTGAACCGGGCGGCTGTAGGTGGGCGTCACGACGTGGATGGTGGGTAGTGTGTCGGACCAAGGCGGGGGCCTAGTGTATACATATTCGGTGCGCACGACCTCCACGATGTCACGGTCGGACATGCAGTACTCCCTTGAGTCTGCACCTGGCACCGCATCCCGCCGTGGGTCGCTGCCCTCATCTGCAGAGATGAGAGACAGGCAGTGTGGGGACAAATGCTGGCCTGGCTCTGGCCCCATTACAGGACACTGACTCCAACTACCCTACTAAGACAGCCCTCTCTACCCTTCGGCAGGAACATCATCAGGATACTGCTTTATCTGCGGGACCAGTTAGAATTAAAGTTAAAATCTGCACCCCTGGAATTCTCACAGGGATTTCCCTAACTCCCTACATGACACGGAAATAATCTCTCCCTTATCTTCACATTAGACAGTCCTGTAATTATTTGAGTACAGCTGGCCATAGCCTAAGCTTGCACTCTCAGTTCCTAAACACATTGGATTTTATATGATGGTGTCCTGACCCTCCCTTCCCTAGTGCCCTCCTTATCTGGTGCAACTAACTACATAGCAGATTGACATTGACACATTCTGTGGTGGGGATGTCACAAAACTCAAGGGCAGCATTAATCTCATGGCTGCAGCACATTGTGGATCCTGAAGGATCCCAATATTAACTTGCCCCAGATTTTTTTTTTTTTTCAAATCTTTAGTTAAGTGGGGCCTCTTTCCCCTTGGCCATATATAATCAATTCTTAGAATCTTGGTGCAGAACCTAATATTTAATTATTGCATTGAGTTTTACCCATAATTGTAAAAATAATTTTGAAACCTGAATATTATTCCTGATTGCATATATTTCTCCATTTTGGTATACAAAAAAAAAAAAAAAAAAAAAGGAAAAATAAAAAAGGACAAACAGACCTGTTTAACTTATTCCAAGGGTTTGGTGTCAATCTCCTAATCTGCACCTTCTTGGCACACTCACTGAGCTATCTGAGACACTATCTGCACACCACTGTACTATCACCCTATTAGTGTTATTGTCTCCACCTCAAGGATGCCATCAGGGACACTGAAACTTGCAAATCCTGCTCTCTGAGTAAACAGTCCCAGACATGGGGAAATTACTTCCTGCAGGCAACTTGCTTCAAGTGCAGGAAGCTCTAATGACCTAGGTATTTCTTACATGCTGGATATCCTCTTCCATGGGGAATTGAGCAGTTTTATAGAAGGGAAATCAAGAGCAATGGCATTCTTGTTTTCAATGAGTTTCTACTTTCCAAATTATGTCATTCTGTTTGAAAAACTCATGTAGCAATGATAGTGTGGCTCACATACTCTCAGTGGAGGGATCATGGTCAGAGGACAGACCTAGTAACCTGAATGCCTGGGTTCAGACCCTGTCTTTCTGTCTTTATTAACTATATGTACTTGAACAAGTTACTTAGCTTTGGGTGCCTTGATTTCAGTGACTGTAAAATGGAACTAATAATAGCATCTACTTTATTGAGTTATTATGTAGATTAATGAGTCAAGACACTTGAAGGACTCAGAGCACTGCAAGGCATATTTGCTGTCATTTCCTGGTGTGTAGAAGGACATTAGTTGTCCTACTTCCTCATAGCTTCATACAGTTTCAGTAAAGACGAAATGAAAGGGCTGGAGCGAGGTCAAAGAGAGGATGCTAGGCATCAACCATTTTGTTCCCTCCCTCTGTTCAACTTCCACCATCATTAGCAGCATGCAAGCTGTGTGGGTGCTGGTGTGGAATCTAATGCGGATGAACCCAGAAGAGGACCTGCTCCAGCTCTTAGTGCTCACAGGCCAATGGCACAAGACACATAACAGGAGCTGTGAGTCTATTACCCATGCTACAGAGAAGATATTGTGGCAGGGGGAGACTAGCACAAGTACAGGTCTTCAAAAGTGTTTTTTGGGAGAAGTTTTGGGTAGAACTGTGAAAAGAAAACTAGGTTGAACTAAGAGGGATGGGTGTTCAGGATTCTGACAAAGATATTAGGTTTAATTCATCCTCTGGTCAATAAAGTCTTAGAAGTCATGATTTGGAAAGGAGATTTAGGACCGTTTTGCCAAGTGTTCTGCTGTCCAGATTATCCCAAACATTTGCCCTGGGAAAGTTCTCTATGAATTGGGATTCTGTACCTGTACTCTGCCCTTCCCACTGGCTTTAGGGCTTCTGCACTTCTGAGACATAAAGGCCTCCTTATGACCCTAATGTCATTTAACTGCAGATTCCACCCAATCCCTCTTGGAATGTTCAGAGAAGACAATGTCAAGTTACCATCCTTGGGAAGTAAAACAGCCTAATGTCTCCAACCCTAGCTCTGCCAGCAATGAACATACTATCATCATTTTTCTAGATGGTAGTTTGAACCCCTCTGGGATGATGTATTGGCAGGATAACAACAGTTCTAAACTGACAAGCACCAGAGGCATTGGGGTCAGCAGAAGATGACATCAGAGAAGCCCAAAGTGTCCAGCACAGGCAGTGAGGCTATAACAATCTTAAGCTTATCTCTTTCTCCTGAAAGCTTCAGGAAACTCTAGAGGTTTGCAAGATGTTTATCTGTGTGAAGCAGCACAGTGTAGGCTGTGATTTGTGGATATGGCCTGCATCTGAGTCACTTGAAGGTACAGGCTACAGTAGAAACCCAGATCCTACTTCAGTACCACTATCTTCATCCCTGGGATAGGCTTGGGTGCCTTCCTGTTTTATCATGGTCACAAGTAAGATAATTCACATTGGGCTGGGGGGAGGTGGGTAGTTCAATACTAGTAGAGTGCCTGCCTAGCATGTGAACACGTGGGAAGCCCTGGAGTCCCTTCTTAGCACCATGGGTGGGGAAAGAAGACACTTTGCTTTGGTAGAATTGCTGCTTCCCCCAAGTATTGCATATGTGTGAGTGTATTGGGGGCTGGAGTGGGAGGGGACAAGAAAACATGAGACTGAAGGCTAAGCAATGAGGGCAGATGTGGAGCACACAGAAGCCTATGGGGTATAAAGTGTTTAGGTGTGAGAGGGAAAGGCAACCCTGGGACTCAGCTGGGAGAAGGCAGTTCAAATCCCAATTCTTCTACTAGCTCCTGATAGGACTCTTCCTGTTTCTAGGCCTACTGCCACTAGATACTAGAGTTTTCTAAGCAAGAAAAGGGGACAAGCTATATACTCTTCTTAAAGGTGCTATAACACAATTCAGGGTACGGTTGTTGGTCCAGTAGTAGAGTGCCTCCCTAGTATACACAAGATGCTGGATTTGATCTTCAGCCACCCAAAATAAAACAGATAACAACACACACACACACACACACACAAACACAGGCCAAAAATCCTATCCTTTCCTCCCCACTCCCTGCTAAGTGATCCTGTTCTTTGCACATGGGATTGGGAGGTAAAACTGTATATGTAGTTGTCTCTGCATGTGAGTATTAATCATGTTTGTTTGTTTTAAAATTTTCTATATTTGATTCTTTTTTTTTTTTTTTGCGTGTAGAGTTTTTGTTTGTTGTACTATGGATTAAACTCAGAGGCGCTCTCCTGAGCTACATCTCCAGCCCTCTTTATTTTATATTTTGAGACAGGCTCTCGTTAAATTGTGAAGACCAGCCTTGAACTTGCAATCCTCCTACCTCAGTCTTCCAAGTAGCTGGGATTACAGGTGTGTGCTATGGCACCTGGTTGTTGCCTTGGCTTCTTGGGGCCTTACAGACCTGAGAAGGGGCTGCCTCTCCCAGGACTAGCTAGAAATAATAAACAATTGTCTGCAAACCACTTTTCATATGCCAATGAGCCAACTCAGAGGCACACCCCCACCCACCTCCTTTTAAACTGCAAGCCAATCTTACCCTATCCTAAATCACCATGTACCAGTACCAGACAATGAAAAGCTACCTGTCATATCTTGGAACACACTGAAATTATTCAAACTGTCAAAATCCCAAGCCTGCTCAGAGGTTTTGCTCAGCTCTTTCTTTCCTGCAAAATCACAATAGAGGCATATCCACAGGCTTGCCTCTCACCCTTTTACTTCCTGAACAATCACAGTGGCCCTGTGTAGCATGATACGGCCCCTCCTCTTGGGAACTGAGAGTAACAAGCTTTTTCAAGGAGCTCTCACTAAGGAAACTGGACTGGGGACTAAGCAGGGAGGCTAGGCAGGGCTCACCCTTGTGCACAGCAAGTAGAGGTGCAAGAGTGCTCTGGTGCCAGACAGTGATGAGAAGAGTCCAGGGCAGCACGATGAGGACGATCGCAAGGATGTCCCGTCTCTTCGGCATCTCCAAGGCTGGCTGCGCCCACAGCTCCTCATTACCTGAGTGGCGGTAAGGTCAGGAGAGGGGTGGCCACAGGGCAGCGGCAGCACAGGGGAAAAAAGAAAAGGCATGGGCCGGCCGGCCAGGCATGAAGAGAACAGAGAAGCTGAACGCTGGCTAGTAGGTCTTACCAGCATTCACAACCCACCCATTGCGGAAGCAGGTTTGCAGAGTCCAGCCTGACGGGAGTCTGAGAAGGGGCAGTTGTCCAGGGGCAAGGTCAGGAACCCTCAGAGATGGACACCTGAAAGAGAGAGCAGAAGAGGATGGCCAGAGACCGAAGCATGAGTGTGGACCCCCAGCAAGAGTCAGGCCTCACTCTGGGACATATAGAATCAAGTTTCTCAATGAAGTCTTCCTAGATCTTCTCTCTGAAGATCTCATCTCTGGTGAGAGTCCATTAATAAGAGTCAATAGGGTACAGGCATTACAGCCACGGCTTCAGAGACACCTGCCTTAGTTTAAGTCCCAAGTGTTTCATCCACAAGCTGTGATCTTCACACAGTTACATCAACCCTGCACTGCACTTTAGTTTTTCTCTTCTAGAAAATTGTGTATCTACTTCTCAAGCTGTTCTTAGAATTATATGAATTGATGTTCATAAAGCTCTTAGGGTTGTCTCCCACGTAAGAGTACAAGAAACGTTAGCTTTTGTGGTATCCAAATTTGTGGGCCCAGATTTTTTTTCCCCATAGCCTGGGTACTGCAATAGAGTTAGGAGGCTTCCTTCAAGAACAAGGAAGAGATCTTTTAGGGTTAGGTTCTGGGAAGAAATGTGGCAAATGCATTCCTCTATTATTGTCCATAGGAAATTCTTTTGGGGCACTGCTCCATGCAGGATGAGTGCCAGGTTCTGTACTTGGACATGATGACCAGGATTTTGTTGTCCCCAGTTTTGGTAGTAGTGTGCTTTTATTCTTCTCAGGTCTTCTCTTCTCTTCTGATGCCCTTTGGAATACCAAACTTTGCTTTCCATTCTGGTTTCCTGGGTCAGCCTCTGCTCACCTCTTCCCACCAAAGGTCCACTGCCTCCAGAATCTGTCTGCAAGGGCAGATACAAGCATCAGCCTTACCTTAAGTGACAGAACATTAGGGTTAAAGGAAACAGAGGCCAATACAGGAGGAACCATCATTCTGAGCTGTTGTGCTCCACAGCACTCCTTAGCTGACCCTATAAGTGACAGAGCCTAATGCCACATAAGAATGCTATGGGTCTTGTGTGAGAAGCAGAGTGACCTTATGCCACACCCTCTGGATCAGAGTGCAGGCTACTGGCAGGGCTCTACAGGGTTCCACATAAATGCCATATTCTGGCTGATGTGACCTTATGTTACATCTAAAGAAGGATGGGGAGTGCTATGCTTTAATATGGTTTGTCCTCTCTGAAACATGTGTTGAAATTTGATTGTTGTTGTGGCACTATAGAGAGGTGGGCCCATTAAGAGGTGATGATATTATTAGGAGGGATTATTGCCTTTCTCACAAGAGTGGGTTCATCCTTGCAAGAAGAAGTTGTTAGAAAGCAGGGCTACCCAGCGTGTTTTATCTCTTCCATTTGTGCTTGCTTGGCCTTCTGCTTTATCATGAGTTGAAGCAGCATGAGGCCCTCACTAGCACCATAATCTTAGACTTCCCAACCTCCAGAGAATCATGTGCTAAACAAACTACTTTCCTTTTGTATCACCCAGTCTCAGGTATTCTGTTATAGTAACAGAAAATGGACCTAAACTGGGAGGCTAGGCCTGACTGAGGCTACCAAAACATCTGAGAAGATTTATTCTATGTTCTTAAGAGATTCACATAGAAGATTTCTTAAATATCCTGGTTTTCCTGAAGCTTTTAATTCCAGGATGGAGAAAACTGAGGAAAGAAAGTGAGCACCACACCCACTCAGTTGATATGGGGCTAGCTTCCATGTCTGTACTTTCCTGCTTTTAATAGGCTTTACCCTTTGGGAAGTCACTTTATCCCACAGCTTCCACCTCTGACACCTGCTCAACCTCCCACTGGTCTGCTTGGGCTCTTGATAATGTCAACAAGGTTTCCCATAGTGTTCATGATGTACAAGGACTAAGCTCAACAGTTAACACACGTCTGCTCCCTGAAGTACTAACAACCACCCTGTGAGGCAGGTATTATCATGATCCCTATTTTATAGTTGGATCCATGGAAGTCAGAGAAAGTAATTTGCCCCTGATCAATAATTAGAAAATGGTGCAGTTAGCTTTAAATCAGGGCCATGTGGCTACATGCTATCATAAGATGCATGCCTGAACCCCTCAGAACTGGGTCAGGCATGGGGACACATACAGGCCACAGGCTTTCTCTGGCCTGGACAAACACTTGTTCAAGAGCCACTGTCCTCCACCCCAACTGCTTGTGTTGGGGGTCCCAGAACCTGACTGCACAATGAAGCAAAAATAAAAGGGAAAAATAGGGACATGGTACAAGAAGCCACAGCAGCATCTGAACTCATTTAGTTTTTGGTCAAAATATCTATGAGAGGAAAGGGAGGGGATTGAGGGAGAAAAGCTCTAAAAATAAACTTGCAATAAACCCAGTTGTGCATTAATTACTTTGGAAGCCATTACGGCTTGAAAACCCCATAACTTTAATGGAGGCTATTATAAGCATAGTGGCAAAATTGTGGAGCTAATTACCAGGCGGTTATTAAGTAGAACCAAGAGAGTCCTCAGTCTTGGAGAAAGCCATCTGGCCAGCAGGGGGTGGAATCATGGGAAATGATGCCTGAGTGTGTGTAGGGAGTGGCGTTGGGGGAGGGTGCACCTATGCCTGAATCCAAGACAGGGCTGCAGGGATATCCAATGTGGGTTATTCCTCCACAGCCTATAGCTTCTGCTTGAGGAAGGATGGTAGTTGTCTGTGGTTGCACGTTGTATCCACTGTGGAACTCAGAATGGCTTCTGGGCCCTTGGTTGTGATGAGCAGAAGAATAAACACAAAGGTGGTAAAGAAGCCTGGTCTAGCCAGGCGCGCCCAGGAAAGAAGAGGGGGCAATGGTGGGGAGAGCAAGGTGAAGGAGGAATGGGGGGTTACAGTGAGAGAGGAAATGTAGTGTGAGCAAGTGTGAAGATCCAGGCTCTGCTGTGGCTATGTCTCCCCACCCCTACACTCATACCCGTGCCTGTGACAGACCCTGACTATCACCACTGTCTCTCCCTCAGCAAGTGAGGAAATGAGGAGGCTCCCTTCTCCTGAGATTTCTCAAAGCATCCACTGGGCAGAGACAAAGCCTACATTGTGGCTACCAGGGGTGAGGCCCAGTGGGGGACAGTCATTGGAGGAGGAGCAGCAGCAGCTGGTGGCAGCAGTATCCTGGTCGGCTCCACATGGGACTATGGTTATGCTGCTTGCCCCTCTTGATTTCTGCTTTCACCCTTAAAGCATTGAGATTGGTCAGAAGAGTTTCACAGAATTTTCAGTTCTGCCATTTTAGTTTACTGAAGCTAAGATAGTTGGGGCTCTGTGAGAATGAAGAAATGTCCTATGTTACGGTTTGGATGTGAGATATCCCCCCAAAAG
This sequence comes from Callospermophilus lateralis, assembly GCF_048772815.1. Taxonomy (NCBI): domain Eukaryota; kingdom Metazoa; phylum Chordata; class Mammalia; order Rodentia; family Sciuridae; genus Callospermophilus; species Callospermophilus lateralis. Next base: position 93,147,823 of record NC_135306.1, on the reverse strand, counting down.
CTCATGTGTGAGACAACATGACAGAGTTCAGAGGGGAAATGATTGAGCTGTGAGAGCCTTAAACTAATCATCGAATGAATCCCCTGATAAGTATTAACTGGTACCTGAAGCAAAATTGGGGTGTGGCTTTGGGGTATATATTTGTATCTGGCAAGTGGAGTCTCTTTCTCTCTGCTTCCTGACCACCATGTGAGCTGCTTCCCTCTGCCACACTCTTCTGCCATGATGTTCTGCCTATCTTGAGCCCCAAGGAATGAAGTCGGCCTTCTATGGACTAAGACCTCTGAAACCATGAGCCCTCAAATAAACGTTTCCTCCTCTAAAATTGTTCTGGTCAGATCCTTTAGACACAGCAGAAAAAAAAAAAAAAAAACTGACTAAAACATCCTGCTTGAAGCAGATGGTATCCAGGTGGGTATCTAGGCCAGAGACAAGGCCAGAAGGACAAAATAACAGCTGTCCATTGGGACATCATGAAAGCACATAAACTTATGGAGATGGATCATATCTGGAAACAACTATCTATAGGAATTCATTAGTTTTAGAGTACCCTGGGCTGTGGATGAGACTTAGGGGGTGCCTGAGACTCAGAGAGAAAGGTTCTGATCATTTAAAATTTGGGCAAATCAGGCTGGACAGCCAGGAATGGCTGGGTCTGAGAGGGTCAGGAGAGTGTGCAAGGTTGGTTCAAGGCTGACCAATTCTACATTCTGGAAAGGCTTTTTTTTTTTTCCTGAACATGTGTTTGTTAAAAAAAAAAAAAAAAAAAAAAAAAAAGCCTCAGTAATGCCTGACATTCCTGAAGGGACTCATTGAATTCCACTTGACAAATATTATGCACATCCAAAGTGAGCAAGGCACTGTGAGATCTGTGGGTTTCAAAGAAAACAGGGCCTTCCCTCAAGGGTCTCCTAGTCCAAACCAGAGGAGATTTTACACAGGTCACTCCAAGGCAAGTGATGTGTGAGTTGCACATAATGTTTGAGAGATGTGTGTGCATGTGCATATGTGTGTCCACATATGTTTCAGGCTAGTTACAAACAAACTCAGAACTCATCTATACCACTCATCTCTGGAGGATAATCAAAGAATTTTTACCTAATAAGATTAGAAGCAGTAGTTAGTTGGTTAATCAAGAAAACCATGAAAGTAAAGATCTTTCAGATGATACATACATACATGCCATACACATTTCAAGGTAAGTAACTTTTGAAGATCCAGATGTTGCTGCTTCCCCTGAATACAAATCTGTGATCACTTTTCCAAAATTCAAATTGCCCATTGCTGGATGGCTTTTAATGTTTCCACTTTTTCAGCACAGAGCCAGGACTTTTCCCATGCCAAGAGGTAGCCAATGGGACATCTGTGCTGAACTGGCATCAACCTCATCATAGCAAGTGCTCATTGTGGTTAAAGAAGTGGTTAGAGAACTGAAGAACCCTTGGTGAGCAGTTTGAGTGCAATACCCATTAGAATGCTTATAACTTATGACATCAATCTTCAGTTAATTTGGAGACTGTTTTTCCCACATTCTCCATACGAGGTCTTTTGAGAGATACTATTTAGTTTTCATAGAAAGAACACACTTATTCCAACACATCATTTCAATGGTATCTCTAATGTTCTGTGATGATAACAAGCACTACCATCATAAACAGGTTGGGGACAAATGTTTTGACTCTCAGTAAGCATGTGCTCAGCAGCTTTTGAGCCCAGGAGACCCCCCCCATCCCTGCATTGCTCTGGCACACTGGCATGGTTCAGTGTGCTTTATGAACTAAACGGAGTACACAGGCAACTTGCTGAGTTAGTGGATAAAAGAAACGTTGGTTCAGAAAGTTGGGCTGGCAATGTGGTTCGGTGGTAGAATACTTATCTAGCATGAGTGAAGCACTGAGTTCCATCTCCAGCACTGCAAAACAAACAAACAAACAAAAAACCCTCTATTCATGCACAGAAGTACATTAATATCACATCATTCAGGAGCCTGGGTTTTCCAGACAGAGGCAGAGGCTGAAGGCGCCTTGCATGGGATCATCACCAGCATCACAGAAGTTGCTGGGGGAGCTGGTGTGGTTGGAGAAGGCCCCCATTCCTCTGGGCATGAGAGTGGGGCTGTGACCACAGGAGGAAGGAGGAATGGAGATTTTAAAGAAAGATAAAGGGAGGGATGCTGGCCAAGGTTCCAGCATCTCCCTCCAGTCCTACTCAGGTCTTTCCCAAACAGAGGGAGACACAAACTTTGTCCCAGAAATCTGCAGGAGCCCCTAATGGGATCAAGGGATTAGTATTGATTCTGCAGGCACTGCTCAGAAAAAGCCCGATGCCAGAGCTAATCAGCTCCCAGCACAGTCAATCCATACTTCATTAACCTGGCCCTAGCACTCTAGCCACCAGCAATTGCCCTGGGGCCCATACAGCCCTGCTATGGGGCAGGACACAGGAATCGACAGAAGCTTAGAAAGGCTGCATGACCCAAAGACCCAATGTTTAGGGTGAGCAGAGGCCTGAAACTCTGGATGCAGCTGCCTCCTTTGCTGCCTTCTTCTGCAGACACATCTAGATCTTGCTTCCTGGATGTCCTGGCTCACACTTGGGCCCACCCTCTGGGGACTTCTGCCCCAGGGTTTGATTGATATGACCTTGCTGAGTCTGTCCCCATTCTGATGGTCAGGTCCAGTGCCCCCAGGAAGGGTCTATGAGATTCTTAAGGCTGCAGGACTCCCCCCTTGCCCCCTGCTCCCATGGTGCTGCATGAAGAAGGAGTAGAGGAAGGCCTGGACCTGGGGACGTCTGTCCTGATTTCCAGGCCTGACTCCCTGCTGGCTGGCACCTGTGGATCGTATTCCTGATCTTCTGCCATGTTCTTTTCTATCTGGGAAAAACCAAGCCAAGTAATCAAACAGAAAGGAAGTATTACGTCAATTCAGACTTGGTGTAAAGAATAGTTTTATGTTTTGGTTCTCTTCTAGGCCAACAATGTCAAAAAATATAATCCACTGAGTTTTTTTTTATGGAAATTTCTTTGTTGTTCTTTTTCTTTTCTAGCAATAGCCTTCAGATTAGATCTGGATTATGAGTCTGTGAAAAATGAAAATTGGGTTTTAGTTTAGTGTGGTTTCTCTGCAAGTAAAAGTCCATTCTAGTTCATGGGAGGAGTTTGAACATAATAAATATTGACCCCAGATGATTTTGCTGATGTTCCCTTAGTTGTGCAACTAATGGTCTCCAGGCAGAAGTACATCCACTTTCCCTAGAGTCTTCCAAGTGTGAGGACCTGAAAGCAAAAATCAAGTGTTTTTTCCTGTGAGGACAGCTCAGGTTCTTGTCCTCTTTAGGGTCACTGGAGCTGGGGTACAAGCAAACAAATGATTTACTGCTTAGTTCTTCAAGAGTAAGAGAGTCAGGGAGAAAGTGGCAGCTAATAAGACAAACCTGATGGAGAACTGGGCACAGAGGATAATGGTTAGCAGAATCATGGAGGATTCCCAGGGAAAAGCCACCATGTAGAGAGCCATGGTGGGTGACAGCCCATGTCTCAGGGATCGGGTACCCTGTGGCTGAGAGGATGAAGGTATCTAACATTAACATGGACAGTGATCAGAACAGCACAGACCATTCAGCCCTTGCCTGCATGATGTAGAAATAGGGACTATCTTTGGGGTTTGCAAGACTGAGGAGCAGTCCCTACAAAAAAAACCCTGCAGCCCAACCTGGGTCAAGGGAGAGGTTTGATGTTGGAATGTAGTGGCCTCTCCCACCTCCTCTACCCTTCTTCATTACTATCCTATCCTCCCCTCTTCTTGCCCTAGGCCCATTCTGGTAGCCATGTCAGCTCTTGGAAGGGGATGCCTCTATTCCCATGACAAGCACATCACATTCACTTTCTATTGATGTCAAACAAATGATCATATTCTTAGGAGCTTAAAATAGCACCCATTTGCTCTCTTCAATTTACATGGGTTAGGAATCCAGGCCTGGCTTCACAAGGTCTCATGAGGCTGCAAAGGAAAAACTGGGCTGTGTTCTCATCTAGAGAGTTGACTGGGGAAAGATCTGTTTTTAAGCTCACTCACATCACTGGCAGATTCCACTGCAATGGGGTGATAAGGTTAAGGACAATATGTGCTTGCTGGCTGTTGGTTGTGAGTGTGCTCTGCTAGTAGGGGCTGCTCACCTTCGATTCCTCAGCTCCTGCCCAGCTCCCACCCTCCTGAGGGTCAGAGCAGGGCACAATCGTACCCATGGCCTCCATCACCTCTCTTCCATCTTCCCTTTATGCCCAGAAAGAGTGATCCATGCAGGGACAGTATTATTGAGAAGAGCCTGGGCCCTGGACACCCTATGAACCGCTCTTCTCTGTGTGACTTTGGCAAGGGAACCTCTCTGTGCCTGGTTTTCCCATCTATAAAATGGGAATAAGATAGTGTTTCCGCCTCTAGGTTGTTAGGACAATTGGAAAAAGTATCATCCTAAACTACCTGGCATGTGGTTGGTGCCAATAAACAGACACTCCTGTTGCTCTTACTCTCAGAGCTTGGAAGGGCCTGGCATGGGATTCTTGGACTTGCTTTCCTCTCCTTCCAGCTAAACTCTGGCTGCTGGAAGAAAGAAGGAAGCTGCAGATGCTGGGGCTCCCATATCAACCTCAAAAGGAGAAGTAAGAAGAAAGAGAATGGCTGGATAGTCAGAGATAATTTCACATCTCAAGAGCTAGCCTTGGCCCTACCACCATGGTGTGAAGCCACTGATAAGTCCCTTTGAATTTTCTTGGCTTCACTCCCCCCATATCCTGATGCAGTGCTGTTCCTGGCATGCTTCATTATGACATGCCTAAGATCCAACCACTATCTTTCTTCCTAGAGTACCCCTATCTAGGGATCTTTTTGTCATCCTTTTGGAGGCCAACATGAGACTCTCAGGGCTGTCCTTGATTCCCCTGTCACGGCTGGACCTCAGCTTCCAGGTGCTGCCTGAGTCCTGAAGCTACACCCCTCTGATACGGGAGCAGGATAGTTCCTTGTGTGTAGTTGTCTTCCATTGTGATCTGACTCCTGTCTTTCCTCTTCAATTGAAAATGTACCCCAGCAGCCTGATCCATCATACAGATTTGTTCATGCTCAGTATCATTCTGCAAATTTCCTGGGCAACAACTTACTTAGCCTGGTGTTCAAGGTTCTCGCTCCTCTGCCCAGAGTCCCACTGTTCCAACTCCACCCCCTCCTATTCTGTAGACACCTTTGCTCCTCACCCCAGAATCTATCCCTATATTCCAACACAGCACCCTGTTCTTCTCCATGAGGCACTTGTGAGAACTCTGGCAGCAGGTGGACCCATCACGGTCCACGTCAGATTTTAATGCCCCACTACCAACCAAAGTAAGGATGGGGGGCAACCCCAGGGAAAGAATCTTAAATTGAGTTAAGATGCTCAAAGAACAGCCAGGACTGGCTTTCAAAGACCAGTTTCCATCCAATGTCCTTCCATCTGCTAGCCTGCCTCCTTGCCTTGGCTTCCAACCTGCCTTCTATTAGCCTCTGCCATTACTCAGTGTGCCTGTGGTACCTGGACCTGAGTGGTCCTTGTCTAGAATTCACAGTATCAGTTTGACAATTGTGCTCTTTTCCTTTCTTACCTAACCTTCCTCTTGAGCCAATGATGGGTTCAAGAGGAAGGTTAGGTAAGTCTGGCAAAGGTGACAGGTGCCTGCCTTTCTACCCAGCCTCCTGGATGTGGTATTTGCAATTCTACAGAGCTCAGGAAAATGGCTAAGGTTGAGTTTTTTCATTCTGACAATTCATACAGCTGTCCAGAAAAACCACAGAGCCTCACTATTGAGTGATTTTGGGGAGTAGGTAGCTCTCTTCTTGACACACATGCACAAACATACATGTACGTTAATGGGCACGTGTATGCATCCTCTTGGCTGTTTCCATTATTGCTTTTGAGCTTTGTCAGAGAATCCTATGGTTGCATCCCTGTTCAAATAAAAGACTATCTCATGTGCTGTTGGCACACAACAGCCTCAGGTCCTGGAATATAGATGGGATGATGCCAAGATGTCAATTCAGTTTCTCTGCAGTGCTAGGGTGGGCAGACGGTCCCCACTGAAATCTACTGTTAACACAACCGCTCATGCTTAATGGTGATGTGTGGCTTCCAAAATTATTTCCCATTTGTTATCTCAACTAATCATTAAACCCTTATAATACTAAAGCTTTGTTTCTGTTTTACAATTGTAGAAATTAAGACATTAGAGAATTTCATGAATGTTCCAGGCAATGACCCTGTTGCATCCCTCCTGGGCTGAAGTCCCCTGCTGGCTTCCTCCAGGGAGTCTCTTACCTGTGGCCAGCCGGCTCTGTGCCTTCAGCTCAGTAGGAATGTGGGGTCCCTCTTGGCTGTGTGCCGAAGCTGCATTCTCAACTGGCCACTTAGACTTCCCTGCCCTTTGTTGGTCACAGCTACTGAGACCTTATACTATTTTATGCAAACTAGGACATTTTTGAATATGTAATGAGGTGATAAAACAATTAACAAGAGCCAATGGGTCAACAACTGTTATGGTCTGGGATTGTTCTAGTGCAGTGGGCATCAGGTCCCCCTAAACAGGGCCCATTGCCACCCCATGTGCAGGCGCCAGCTATGGGAATGAGTGCCAAGTGAAGACTGGGCACTTTTCCTCTCTGCTCACTCCAAGGGGAGGTCTCCAATCCTGCATGCAGTCTTCACTGAACAACCTTTATGAACTACAAACCTGAATGGCTCCTTTCTCCTTCTGCATTATGAGCTCTGGGAGCAAGTGGTTCTGACTTGCTGCTGGCAGGAACATCCCCCACATCCTCTGCCTGCCTAGCCTTCTCAGGTCCCTCTGGAGGCAGGCAGAGAACTGGCAATGCATTTCACCCCAGCTCTAGGAAGAGGCCATGCCAGGATTCAGGTCCTGCCCTCAGGTTCCACATATGGTTACAGCAAAATGCTCTTTATTTAACCCACAAAGCTTCTCCTGTTTTTGGAGACTCTCTCTAGCTTGCTGAAATGCTTAAGGCACTGTGAGAGGCCTGTGAGCCACTCAGGACATCTCTAGACACAGCTTTACCTCCTACTCACACCTACTGGGTCAGCACCTGCTTAGTGGAGGTGGGGTTCATCCTATTCTGCTACCAAAGAGCAGGGACTAGTGGGACAAGACGGAGTCTACAACTACTTACAAAACAGCAGCAGCAAGGGCCACAGGGGCAGCTAGTCAGAAGGCCCAACCCCTCCCTCTACCAGACTATCATGCACTAGCAGTGGAAAGACTGCAATAGCCAGTGAATTCTGGGCTTGAGAAGGTGGGAGGAGTGCTACCCTCATTTCACCAGACTCTAGAAGCAGTACCCACCCAAGACTGGCTGCCCAGGTACTAAGTACTGATTGCAACAAAGGTCTCTTAAAGCCAGATGATGGAGGTGCACACCTGCAGTATGGAACCTAGAACAGATATACCTGCAAAATCCCTGTGAGACCTAGGTGCCAGAACTAAGCAGACCAGGAAATCTATGTGGATTTGGCCCCAGACCAAGTATCTGAGCCTCGAGTTGGCCAAAATAGTGCCATGGTAGGGCTGAATGTCCTGCATACCAGCTGGGGTCTCAGGCTTGGCACTCCGCACACTATCATTGTCACCACCTTCAACCTGAGGTTTCCTCCTCCCTCAGTTACAACTGTTCTGCCCCTGAAGTCCCTTCTCTGAGGCATCAGTTAAGCCTACTATCTGAATGAGAAAGAGTTAAAGTAAGGGGCTAAAGGCAGTTGTGAGGAGCACAGCCTACAAATACTTGTGAGCCAGAGTGGGCAGTGCAAGCACAGTAGGTATGAATGTAATGAATGGAGGGTTCCTTAAATCTCAGTCTGCAGATGGTAGATTATGCTGACACTATCTATATGTTCTACAGCCATATATTATACAGCAAGCTTCAGGGTGGCTATGGATCATCGATCACTGAGATGGAGCCTGAACCCACATCACAAAGGCACGTGTTCAAGGCAGGCTTGCTACATACACAGGGGGGATCTCCAGGATCTCCTAGGCACTTGACCTCTGGCAAGGATTCTGGAAATATCGGACAGATTTCTCTCTCAGGGTCCCAGGAAGGCGGTGGGGTAGAGAGGGTTTGGTACAGGATCCAAGCATCCCTCCACTGGTCAGTGTGTCATGTCTTACCTCCTTCATTGTCCTCTACCTTCTGAGGCAGGATACACTCATTCTGAGGGCTGTCATACATGGACCTGGTACCTGAGGATATTTAGGCAGCATAGGACAGATTAAGGGAACAACCAGAGGTACCAATCAGACAACAAATAAAAATGGGTTCCTTTCTGCTCCCATGACTTTTGTTGCAGGGCTTCACTCTAAGCACAGAAGTCTCCTCTGGTTCACCTCTGTTTAGACATCCCCCAACTGGGAAGGATAAGACAGACCAAAGATTGAGCAGTTCTTGCTCCATAGCTTATTATCAAAGAAACTGTCAACTGTCTGAGTGGATAAACAAAATGTGGTACATACACACAATTAAAATGGAGGGAATTCTGACACCTGCTGCAAAATGGATGAAATTTGAGGGCATATGCTAAGTAAAACAAGCTAGCCATTTAGGACAAATATTACATGATTCTGAAAATATGAGCTAAATGGAGCTATCATGCTCATAGAGAGAGAAACTAGAGCATTGGTTGCCAGGGGCCAGGGAAAGGAGGAGTTGGGAAGCGGTTTAAAAAGTACAGAGTTTCCAATATGAAAGATGAAAAAGTTCTGGACATCTGTTTCACAACCATGTGAATATAGCTAATACTACAGAACTGTACACTTACAATGGTTAGGATGGTAAATTTTATGTTATATATTTTTTGACCACAATTAAAAACAAAAAAGCCCGTCATCCAGAAGGTCTTCTTAGACAGGGTCAATAACACCTCTCAGGGCCTGGATTCTAGAGGGGAGATACTTTCCCTACACAGAGGTGGGCTGAATGCCTGTGTTTGGTCATAGGTAGGTTGCCTGTGTACCTTCTTGAGTTGTCATTTGGAAAAATCTTCATGAAAAATCAGGCACAGGGCATGCCTGTAGGAAGCACCCTTCAGAGGTTTCACATGTGCCACTAGGAGGAATGTGCACCCACACAAGGCAGCCTTTGGTTGTCTCCCATACTGGTGCCTGGGCAGTAGCAGAGACAACAAGCAGTGGGCTTACTTGCTCTCAGAGAGAGAGAGAGAGAGGGAGGAGGAGATTTATGAGTAGAAAAAGAAATTAATATCGACAAGTGAAGAGTTAGGAGAGTAATACTTCATCTAAGTTCAGAAACTCTCTGATAGTTGGAGAGAATCATACACATGGAGGCTCTATGTCACCCCAAGCTGCCAGCAGAGCAAAGGGTCCTGGGCCTGTAATGTAGATCACAATGTGGGTGCCAACTGGCCCCATCCTTTGGCTTCTGTAGGCTCAGTTTTCTCTCTGGAACAAGCAATGTCTCTTCTACTTTGTGGTCCGTGGATAATGGGAAGGTGAAGGACAGGGAGAGAACTGAGGAGGAAAGGGCAAGGGGCATTGAGTCAGGACAATGAAATATACATCCAGAATAGCCACTAGAAGGTGGCATCTCCGAGATGACAATGTCCCTTTTCCTAATAAGGCCCTGTTATTCTATTCACTGTGCCTCCCAGGGGGCATAATACTGACAGCTCTGAAGGGTGTCAGGACAGTGATCATGGCAGAGGTGGCTGAGGATTGTCCCCAGATTTCCTCAGGCTCAGGAAGACATCACCCCCAATCAGGGGACTTTGGGTCTAGGCTAAGCGGGAGCCAAGTGGCCCCAAATCCAAGTCTTAAACCACTGAGGGACCCCAACAGCTCATCCAACCTGACTCTTTCAGGCCAACCTTATTGCCTTGGTCATAGTGTGCATGGCTATTTCATAGTAGGCTAGTGATTCACTGACTCAATTAAAGTTTTGTATGTTATTTTTGATTCATTGTTTGTGGCCTGAAGGAGCTGACCTTCCCTAGGGGCCTGTCAGACAGAGTTTATACCATATCCTGATCCACTCTTGCCCCTAACCTACCCCTGGACAAAAGGGGCCCCTGACTGTGGCAGAAGATAAAAGGGTGCCTGTTAGAGAGGGAGAAGCAGGGAGTCAGGAAACTTAGGGTACAGTCTGGGTGCTCTGTGGACCACTCTAAGCATCTGTTCCCTTTATCTATGAAAATAAGGGAGCAACTTAGAGTCAAAGATTTTTACTTCTGGGAAAAGTCTGACAGACCAGTTACTCTGGGGTGTCCATTCCACAGTCTGTGGCCCCCCATGACCAGTACCTGCTCCTTACATCCATTTTTTCCCCCTCCCTTTCACCTCGGGCAGCTTGTCTCTTGCTTCTTGCTCCTGAGGTGTTTCATGGAGAAGCTCAGTGGTATAATTTACTTGGGTGTGGAAATATTCACTGGTCCATGCCTTTCATATTTTAGATGAAAAAACCAAAGCTTCATAGGTTCTGTCACACAATGAGCTGCTGACACAGCAGGGACCATAACCTGGGGCTCCAGCTGCACAGTCAGCTGGGCATGTGACAGCTCTAAGTTCTGTCCAGCCGAGGGCCTTCCCCTGCTGCTTCCCACTGCTGAGCTCAGGGCCATAGCCTCCTGGTTTTCTTCTCCTCAAGACCAGAAGGGATGAGCCTAAACAGTGCCCTCAAATCCCTTCCTTCACCTCTACTCAGCAAGAAGTCATGGCATCTGATTGGCACTTACCTTGCTTCTTTCAACTCTGGGACTTAATACTTTTTGATGACTACATTTCCAATAAAATACAGTTTCCATAGTGTCTGCCTTCCAATGACCAACCCTTTTAATTTACAAATGAGGACACATTCCTATTCTCATTTTATTTGTCACATTCTTGTCATGGGTGGGGGAAACTGAGGTTCAGAAATGGGCAGAGTTACAAGAAGCAAGGTCACATGCTAATGGAGGAAAGCCTGGCACAGAGTAGACTGTTCAGTAAGTCAATGAATTGTTAAATAAATGAATAATACAAATTGCTTTCTATTTTCAAATAAAAAATTAAAAAGTACCTGCTATTATATGTTCTGAGCGATTAGCATGATTAACTGTAATGACTCATTCCCTCCTCATCAACATCCTATTATTATCCCCATTTTAGAGATGAGAAATTGGAGGCAGAGTTTAAGCAAGTCCCAAAGCCACACAGCTAGTAAGCAGCAGAGTGGGGATTTGAGTCCAGTCAGTATGGTTCCAATAGCTACACTCTTAGCCACCGTGGTAAACCATCTATGAAAACAAAGGGCTACAGCAGCTCCATGCACTAGAACTTTCTGCACTATTGAGAATGATTCAAAATGGACACTAGAGTGGCTGGGGACTGCTTAGAGTGTGGGGATTAACCTAGTGTTAATCTAACAGGTTCTGAACCATGGTCAAATGAATAGCCCAGGGCCTAAAGTATGACTCCTGACCTCAGGGGACAGATTGCTGACCTGCCCTAGAAAGAAGGAAGCAAGATGGGAAGAGGTGAAGGAGCTCACCCTGTGCCATACAGCAAGCCAGTGGGGACAGCATAGCCTGGTCTCTCACCATGGTCACACTCATCACCATAGCTTCTTGTCTCTGCTCTCTCTTTTCTGCCATCCCTTTCCCCTCTTTTTCATGTGCACAGATGAGGGCTCATATTAGAAACTCATATCCTGCCATGGTTCTGAACACTGAGCTGTGGGACCCACAAGGCCCTTGGGCAAGGTGAGTCCTCAAATCTAGTCAACTCTTGATCCAGACTTAGACTCTCCACTCTGGGCTTATCAGTGGTGGCAAGCCTTAATCCCTGCCAGGCACTTGGCGCAGAGGCTGCCTTCTGCCTTGCTGTCAGCTGGTGTGTACGCAAGGAGCAGACTCATTTTAATATTGGCTGGAGCCAAACCTCATTAGAAAAGTAAATTTGCTGTAGCTGCAGAGGGAGGGAGGGGGTGGGAAAGGGAGAAAGAGAGAGAAAGAAACTCATATAACCCTCCAAAGCTAAATAGAAAACACTAATTTTGTATGGTTTGACGCTTTATGTCCCCAGAACTGGGCGTGGAAGCCAGAACACAGTGTCAATGAAAGTGGACAGTTTTGAGTGATCTCTGACCATCCTTTCATGTTTAAGCATGGATGATAAGCAGTCACAGATTTGGAGTTTTTGTAAATTTTCTTAATTTCTTTTTTAAGATAAGCATTGGCTGATAAAGTAGAATGACTACACTTAACAATTAGTAGACATGAAAATAATATTATTGTTGTTATTTACCTAAGAAATGTGTGGGGTTCAATGGTCCTAGATAATGAAGGGCTGGGTTCAGCCCAGAGCCTAGAGGTATGGCCAGTCAAATGTGGTGAGGGCTGGATGTGGGTCAGAATGTATCTTTCCAGGGCTGGTTTGGACACAGAATTGCTACTCTAAATTCTAAAGCTATCCAGATCCTGGGAGAATGGGGAAAAAGAAAGAGTGTAAAGTGGATAAATATTTGTCTAGCACTTCCCCTAAAAAAATCTGGTGAGAAAGAGGTTCCCCAATTTATAGATATTCAGAAACCAGGACTTAGAGGGCTCAGTTTTTTCCAAAGTCCACTCAACTGGTCAGTGGTCAGAGATGGACTGAGTGGGATGTCAGATAGTCTGGCTTTGGTCTGACCCTTCTGCTCATGTCCCCCTTGCTGGCCTTCAGGAGAATCTCCCGAGATCTTCTTTCCTGGAGGACTGGGTGGGAAAAGTGATACATAAAGGAGGCTTCTCTTTCTCCTCCCCAGTTACCAGGCTTGCCCAGACTCACATCCTTGCCCCCATCATCCTGTACTCCAGGACCAGAAGAGGTGGGCAGGGACAGAAGGTAGAGAAGAGCACTCAGCACTGGGAGATGGCACAGCTGCAGGGTCTCCTTGAAGGTTTGTATACACTCTCAATGCTCTTGGCCTCACAGGCTGTTTCCTCTCTGCCTTTGGGCCTCCCTCTGAACCCCTATATTCATCAGAGCCTTCCTCAGTAGAACATCCCTGGGTCTACTCTGAGGGACCTCCTGCAGGGGGGGATGACTGCCAATGTCCAGATGTTGGGGGCTTGGGAAGGAGAGACCCTACCTGGCCCAACCCACTTCCCACTTTGCCTGTCCTGCCTTCTACCTGTGTGCCTCCCTCTATAATCTTTATCTGTGGTCTCACTCTGTCTCCTTCTCTCTGCCTGTCTCAGACTCTCAGATTTCTTCTCCAGGCAGTTCTCTAAAAACAGGAGTGCTCAGACATCTGTGTGCCAGCTCATTCCTCTCTTCCAGCCACACTGGACCACCAGGCTCCCTCAGAGCCTAGGTTTCCCAGTCAGGAAAGCAAATCTCCTGACCTGCCTCATCAGCCTGTGCCCCAGAACTATGGAAAACATAGTTAACTTGGTCTCCTCTCCCTTAAAAACGACTATGGGAAAATCTAAGTCTATCCAGAAGGATAAGAGGAAGAAATGGGCTTCTCTTCTGGAGCCCTTGGTCTCTGCCATGGACTTTTGTTCTTCACTGGAGCGTTCCCCCTCAGTGATTTACCTGTCCCAGAATTCAGGTGAAACAGTCCCGCTCACCCAGGAACATACATGTGCATATTCAATCCAGAACATAGGAGCTTCTAACATGTTTGAACACAACTGATTCCCAAGCATCTAGGGTGTAACTACAGAAATGCTAACAGGAAGGCATTGGCTCCAGTGCTGAATGGGGCACAAATACATTAACTTTCCCTCTTCATTTAATACTAGCAAGCATTTTTATTCCATCAAAAAGAAACAGAGGGAAACGGCATTGCAGTTCCATAACATTTGGGAATGCTGGGCATGAACTGGGAAGAAAGGGAAATCTTCCTGTGGGGGATGGTCTTTATTCCATAAGAAGGAAGGGTAAGGCTTGATGTTTGGTCTAATAAGGTCAATAATGGTCACCAACTACACAGGTTCAGGAAGAAAATGTGTCAACTCTGTAGTGGCTCTTGACAGAAGCAGGGATATATAAGAGCAGAAAACAACTATTAGAAAATTCTAGGGTTAAAGTCTTACACAGTCACCTGCTTCCTTGAGCCCAATAACTTATGAAGCTGTGTGCCTGCCATTTTCATACAGTAATGTCACAGTGCTATGCACTTGTATATCCACCTCCAATTATTTTAACAGTGCATACTATATACCCCAGGTTAAAGTAACTGGGTACTGCAACCAGACTGGCATCCATGCAGACTGGGTTATGGGTAGCCACTGTCAGCAAAAGGCCCTTTCTAGGCTACTGTGCAATAGATACCTCAGGAGTCATTCAGCTCCAATTTCTACAACAAACCATTTAGCTAGTGTATGGCTGAGATTAGATCTGGGGGAGAGGGGGGCTGGAGTAAGTGGAAGGGGAAGATGGTCAAGAGCAGGTTTATGTATGTGTGTGGGGGAGGGGTTGGTCTCTTGACCTTAGGTGCTTGGTAGAAAGCTGTCACTCCCTTTCCCTGGCACTGTTGGATCTGGTGTCTTCTTTCTTTCTTCTTTCCTGCCTTAACTCTCAGCTTCGTTTTTTGAAATTGTATGTTCTGGCTCTGGAGGATCAGGACATCAGGCCTGAGCCCAGGTGCAGAGAACTAGAGATGAACTAGTTCTGCCTCCTTCCTGCTTGCTAAATAGAGGGTCTTAAGGACCCTTTGCTACCCTTGCCATCTCTTAGCCCCTCAATATCCCCAGCAGAGCTGCCAGCTCTGGTCCTCTGAAAAGAGTTAACTTGTCAATGCCCGGAGCTGCAGAGCGGTTGAGTGACTGTTGGAGAGCAGGGGTGGGGTGGAGGGTGGGGATGTTGGCCCCTGACTCTCCAGGTCAGCTGGAACCACCTGCTGAGATGGCAAGGGATTGATGGGCTAAGAGCGGGTTCAATTGTTAGAAGCTGTTGAAAACCTGCTCTTCCTTTTATCCGGGTCCGAAGAGGGCAAGCAGTGCTCAGATTTTGTTTCGCAGCCTTTGGAGCGCAGGGCCTTCCAGTCCCGGGTCCCCTTTCCAGCAGCCCACCTGGGCGCATGCATCTCTCTCTCTCTCTCTCTCTCTCTCTCTCTCTCTCTCTCTCTCTCTCTCTCTCTCTCTCTCTCACACACACACACACACACACACACACACACACACACACACACCACGCGCGCACCCGGGAGGACATGGCGTGGGTACAAATGGGGACGCATAAAGGGGCTCTGTGAGTGGCAGCGGCTCCCGCGGGAACGCAGGGCTTGGGGAACACTGACCTGCGGCGACGAGTCGGGATCGTCCCCGGCGCGTTCCATCCCGGGCGGCGGCTCCCTACGCCCCGGCCCCGGCGCCCCCAGGCTGCTGCCTTGGACCGCGAGCTCCTCCCTCTCCGGGAGCTCTCGCGCTTCGGGCCCCCGGGGGCCACTTCATAGCCTCAGGGTCCTTGCGCCTGCCTGCAGCCCCGGTCCGGTCCAGCTGCCCCGGCCCGGCTCCTTCTGGGCTCAACCAGGCGGCGGCCAGAGCCTGGGAGCGCGCGGGAGGGCGCAGGCAGGGAGGCGCGGTGGGGGGCGGGGAGCCGGAGACAGAGGTGGGGAGGGGAGCGGAGGGGAGCGGAGTGGAGGCCCAGGGGACGGAGGGGGAAGCGCGAGGTGGCCGGGCGCGCGGCCGGAGCCGAGCCGACCGGGCCGGCGCGCAGTCCCCTCGGCAGCGGTGGCGGCGGCTATGCGCCGGTGCAGCCACGGCTCTGACAGCGCCTCCCGCCCCGCCCCCACCCCTACTCCCCACCCCCACTCCCCCCGCCCCCAGTGAGCCCGCGGGACCCGCGCCACTAATGGTCGGTACCAACCTCGCCAGCTGAAGTGGGGGCGCGAGGAGGGAGGCCAACGAGGAGACCCCCCACCCCCGAGATTGGTATCACCTACCCCCATCCCCTACCCGCGACACACACACCCTCGCCAGCGGAGGCGGCTCCAGCTTTAGTCTCTGGAGCAGGGGCTGCGGGCGGGGCCCAACGTACCCCCGCCTTGGCTCTCTAGAGTTAAAGCGCGCTGGGTCCCCTGCTTGCACCCCCATCCCACCCCGCCTCCATCCTGGCTGCTCCTGGCGCCCAGCTTGGCAGCCTTTCTCAAAGGGTGATTGTTTCCTGACTGGTCTGTTGGGGGGGCGGTTCTCTGGGACCAAAAGACAGAGCTGGAGAGCCGGGAGCGTGAGGCCCCCTCCTTAGCTTCGGGTGCCCGGGAGTGGAAGGAGGCTAGTGGGGCGGGTGATGTTTTGCCAGGACACAGGGCCGCTTGTATGAGGCATTAGTGGGGGGTCCTCAGGCGCTGGTCAGTGGGGCGACCCCACCTGCTGCCTAGTCGAAGGGCATGTCAAACAACTGTCAGTGTCCCCCACTCTGGTCCAGAATAGTGCATTGGAAATTACAAAGAGTACTGCAGGGGTGCAAGGAACCAAGAATTGTGGAGGAGGTGGAGAGGCCGGGAGGGCAGTCCATCTAGGAATCTCTCAGGCTGTCCTGCTGGTGTGAGCTGGTGGGCTGAGGGGATTGTGTGGCCGATGAGTCAGGGTGTATGTGTGCAAAAGTGTGCAAGTACAAAGGAAGCGGCATGTAGCTGTGGAGAGGTTTCTAAACGATCTTTTCTCTACTTGCCAGAGACTTAGGAGCTATCCTTGGACTGAAAAGATTTATATTCCCTGCTGGTTCTCCAGAACACCTGTGGTCAGGGCTGGTTTCTCCCCTCAGATGACCGGCTTCTGTAGGAAGTCAGTGCTTACCCTTAGGATCTGCCACCTCCTTTACTGATCCAGTGACCTACAGCTAGGCTTTACTGAATCCAAGTTGTACTGCCAATGACTGTGGACCCAGGCTGAGAACACAGGCATCCTTTCCATTCACTTTCTTTGCCTCATCAGGACCAAACCAGAGCTTGGTCCTTCCATTGGGTATGTGTGGTAGGAGTGGAAGGATACTGGCTCCAGAAGCACTCACTTTGGTCAAGACCTGGATGGAAAGAAGGGGTCCCACCATCCACACCATCCTACAAACTTTAAAATATAATCAATTACTGTCTCTAGGAACAGCTGACCGTTTTTCTCACTCCTTTGTCCATTACCATACACAACTGTCCTCCTTGCACAACTGCCCTCCTTACCAGCAAGGAAGTTCCATTAAATCTAACCTGAGTACCTCTTGCTGTAGTGCAGGATCATTAACACAAATCCTGCTGTGCTTTTCTTTTCTCTATTGGAATAACCCTTGCTCCCATGAACTAGAGGGAGGGCACCCTGCAGAACACCTGCAGAAAGCATCCAACTTAGACTTTACCAAGCTTTTAAAAGATGATGTTTTCTTTCTAATATTTTCATCCCTTTACACTCTGCTTCTCCCCTGACTCCACATCTACTGGAGGACAGTTACAGAAGCAGGAAAGAGGAGCACAGGCAAGTGCAGGATATACCTTTCACTCTTCCTCCCAGAGCCAACTGGAACCAGCCACAGAATCACCAAATAGCAGGAGAAATGACCTTGGAGATTATCTAGCTCCAGCCCTGCATTTTACCAATGGGGAAATTAGAACCACCGAAAGAATCTCCTCAGTGTGTGGGTTCATACTCACTTCTTGTCTCTTTCCCCAGGATGGGTCCCAGCCCCCAAGTGCTGAGCTCAGGGCAATGGCAATGAGGAGGCCCGAGTTTCAGGCCAGTTCAAAAGGCACTTAGGTGACCTGGCAAAGGACTTTCCTCTCTCTTTTGGTAATAAATCAGGGAGTTGTATTAAGTGGTCAGGAGTTCCATTTGGTCCTGAGACCCTGTGGCCTGTTGGATGCATTCTGCAGGTGTTCTGCAGAGTGCCCTCCCTCTAGTTCATGGGAACTCAACCAGCTGGAACAAGAAGGATGACAAGCTTTCTCTTACCATTCTTGTAAGAACAATAGTGATAATAAAACCCCTTTCTAGGGACCTGTCTTGCAATTTAGCCCTAGGCTATGTTTATGGAATTTTAATATTAATTTTTAAAGCCAACTTAAAGCAATAACATGAGATTAAAATTAGCATAAGAAGACTTGGCAAAGAGACAACAGCCTGCCATTTTTTTTCCAGTGGGAAGTTTGGGCAACACCCAAGTGTATGGCCACACACATACACAAACATCTGTGTAGATACAAAACATGCACAGAGGCATATGAATGCGCCAAAATGAATAGACAAATATCCTCTCATTCCTCATGCGTACATGTAAGTACCTGCACTTGCCCAGACACCAATCTCCACCAATTAGCATGAACCCTAGCTGCCACCTTTCTACAACTGTTCTCTGTCTTCCTGCTTGGCCTCTGAGGGTTTATGAAAATCCTCCCAATCTACTTCTGAATTTGGTGCATCCCTGCATCTTGGCCCTTGCTCCAAACATCTGGAGCAGCCTCCAGGTCTTTCTCAATGACTTATCTTTTCCTCTTTTTTCATTCTCTGCCAGGAGTGAGCCTCTCTTCTCAGAAGACCCCAAAGCTTACCACGAGAATGCTTAGTATGCAAAGCTCTGATCTGTCCTCTGGGACAAGCCTTTATGTGTTTATTGTGTAGTTAAGCAGGACAAGAGTCCTGCCCCTGCTCTGGTCCTGGACCAGTTCCCATAATCTGAATCCCTGAAGGGTCCCATAAAAGCATCATCTGCAATGTAAAACCTTCAAACATCTGGAAGGGTCTGTAGGCTTTCTTCAAATCACCTGTGCCCTAATTTAATATGAATAACAATTAGTTTACTCTTATCAGTTAATTGTTCCCCTAGTGGGCTCTCTCAGCCTACTCCTCTCTTTCATCCAGTGCTTTGGTCTGCTTTAGACTTGTCACCAAAGCCTTCTTTTCAGGCCAGTCTTTCCTTTTCAGCTAAGTGCTCCAGAGAGCTCACACAGCTGAACTGTTTTTTGCCCTTACAGCAGCCCTAGGTCCTGGCTCTGCCATCTTGGCTGTCTAATTGCTGGGACTCCTGTTTTAGAGAGCCATACAATATCCCCTCTTTTTCACTGGTAATCTACAGCAGTGATTTCGCTGACATGAGTGGTAAAGCCCAATAAGGAGTCCCCTATCCCACAGTGTACACACTCACCTGTCATTGCCCAGACAAGGGGCACAGTGCACATGTACTTGCATGTGAATATCCAGGTTCCACAAGGGAGTGACAGCAGTGAGAGGCAGAAAAGCTGCCCTTTGCTTCAGCAGGCAGGGTGAATTCCCTGGGGACCTCCTCATCCCTTACAAAGTGTGGCAGGCTCATGAAATGTTCCTTCAGTGGCGCCATGCTGGTTGTGAATATGTGCTCTTTGGAGTAGTTGAGTTCATGGTTCAGAGAATGAGAGAGAGGAGTAGCCCTTTTAACTTTTCCATTTTATTAAAAGTTCTTTGGTCCCATCTTTAGATCTTGGGTATCCTTGTTTCCTCATAGCAAATTGGAAATGATCTTTGATCACAAGGACTCTCAGGTTCCTCCTCTTCTTCTTCCCTTGCTGCTGCCTCTCATATTCCTGTACCCGTGGCAAGGGTGCCATGCCATGACTTTGAAATGCTTCTGCTATTCAAAATTTGTTGTGCTTTGGTTTCTTCTGTGGCTGAGGGAAGCCTGAGAGGCAATGTGAGCAGAGGCCTGCGTCTTGTGGGAGCATCTTTCTAAAGTAAGGATGGGATAGTTCTCTGTCCTCTTGGGGAAACAAGAAGAACCTGACTATTATGCAGAGACCACTCTTTCTCTCCCTTGAAACTCCTCCCAATGTGGACATTGAGGCTATCACTTTTTCTCTACAGCCTGTCCTGATTCTGATGGACTTCAGGCTGTCAACTGCCTTTCCTCTGAGTCCCGTAGCACTTTTCCAGGACTTTTCTGGAGACTCTTATTTGTGTGTGCATGCTTTTGTCTATTCCTTAAATATTTATTGAGTTACTATCTTATGCCAGAAAACAGAGATAGCAGGGTGAATGATAGCCACTAGAAAATAAATAAATACAAACACACACACACACACACACACACACACACACACACACACACACCAGGTATGGTTCGAAGTCTTCATGTGCCTTAACCAATTTCATGACATTAGGTGTTATTTCTGAGGTGCCATTTATGATGAGGTACTATGAGAGTTTACACTTTATAGGCCAGCAAACTGGAGCATATTTAGGTAATTTAATCAAATATCACTAGCTTGGTAAGTGACAAAATTAGCCTTTGATCAGGTGGTTAAGTTTCAGGACTGTGTTAGTCTGCTTTTTGTCACAATGACCAAATTACCTGACAAGAACAACTTAAAAGAGGAAACATTTATTTTAGGCTCACAGTTTCAAGAGTTTCACTACCTGGTTGGTCAATTCCATTGCTCTGGTCCTGAAGTAAGGCAGAACATCATGGCAGAAGGCTGTAGCTGAAGAAAACAACTCATCTCATGGTATCCAGGAAGCAGAAGCAGGAGAAGCTGAGGATTAAAGTATAAACTCTGAAGTCATGTTCCCAGTGACCTACCTCCTCCAGCCACCCGCCACCTGCCTACAGTTATCACCCAGTAGCCTGTTCAAATTATTAATTCATCAAATGGATCAATTCACTGATTGGGTTATGGTTTTCATAATCTTATCATTTCACCTCGTACCTTAACATAGAGCTTTGGAGGAACTCTTCCTATCCAAACCATAACTAAGACTCAACTCTTCATCATGAAAAGGTTTATCAAGAATTTATATTTATACACAGGATGTCCAGATATTGCCAGGATCACTGGCTAGAGAGGATCCTGGGAGGGGAGATTACAGAGATTGGAGAAGGGCCATCTATGTGCAGCACTGGAAGAATGGGGGATCCAGCCAGAGGAACAGTAATAATCCAAACCAGGTTTTTGAAGAGGTTTGGTGTATTTAGGGAACAAACCAAGCAAGGCAAGCAAAGCTGAAGCATGGTGAGCAAGGAAAGAGAGAGCCTTGTGAGGCGAGAAGGATACTCTTTTTGGAGTTTGAGGATTCAAGTGCATGACTGACCTCCCACACTGTTGTCTTCCAGAAAGAAGCTGTTCAATAAATATGATGGATGTAGTTGTTTAATTTCCTGCCTAAGCTCCTCTTCACAGCTGGGGTGATGGGCAAACATCCTAGACCTTTGGGTTTTAGCAGAGCTTCTGCAGAAATTATTCCTCATACTGTCATTTTGGAATTTGGAAGACACAAAGAAGGAACTAGGAGTCTCTATGGGTGCTTTGATTTCATTAATTCATCCCAATACTTAAAAGCTATTTACTCAGCCTGGAGCTTTACTAGGTGCTGAAAACACAGAAATTAAAGACCAGCTCCTGTTTCCAGTCTCGCAAGCTTGAGGTTTCTCTATTTCAGGTTCGCCATCTGCCTTTCCCCGTGTGCTGTACCACTGAGAGGGAAGAAGAGGGCAGAGCACAGGGATTTCTTTGTGGTGGAGTGTGGAGGTGTGATGGTGACTTGGGCAGGGGCTGTGCAGCAAGTAGTGGGAAGCTTTCTCCAAATTCTTCTTGTGATTTTCACAATGACTTTGGGGAGTTAGAGGAGAAAGAGAAACCTATAATAGTTGTACATAAGGTTCAGAAATTAATAATGATTTTTTTTGATACTGGTGATCAAACCCAGAGCTTCATGCATGCTAGGCAAGCATTCTATCAACTGAATTATGTCCTCAGCCTCCCCAGGAGTGATTTTTGACTAGACATATTTCTGAAAACAAAGCAAAACAAAACCAAATGAACAAACAAAAAAGGTACCAAATGGTTTGAGGAAAAAACAGTGTCATGGAAGCAAATCTCTCTTCTCCTTCTCAAGGTTCACTAAGCCCATAATTTCTTTTTTTCCTGGGTATGAGGCAAGGTAAGAAGTTGGGGAGAAGAATACTCAGAATAAGTGGGCCTTAAAATTCTTAATGCAAATTACATGCAGCCTGAACTATGTGCTATGCCAGATAGGAAGAGAGAACTCACACTAAATACTCCCTTATGGACTCTATGATCATGGAAAACTGACAGAGCCAAAGAACATTTATTTCTCTGTCAACTTTATAAGACAAACATGAGTCTGTCGGGATTTCTAAGAAATAAGAAAGAGGAAATATGGACCCATGAAAGAAAAACATGTTGAATACTGGGGGAAAAGCTGTTTTTTCCCCTTCAGATATCAGGAAGATATGATGGGACAAGGACACTTGATAGTCTGGGTACTTCTCAACAAATTATGTAGCTATTGGCTGTCATTGGGATTCCAAAGATAGTAGTCTTGGGTCCACGGCCAGACCTCCTCTGCAGCTATACCTATGCCTGGAACTGGGAAAGCTGCATTTTTGTCTGATGGCTATTTCCTGGCCAAAAGGATTTGGAGTCTCAGAAGGGAAACTGGTGATCTGTCCTCACATGGCCTAGTGAGAAAGTGTCTGTGGAGTTAGGGATAACTTTAATAGGGCCCCCTGAGTTTGAGCACACATCTGACAGTTCATGTTCTCTAGCTCTGTTTTCAGCAAACGGATGGTCATTTTGGGCTTTCTGGTCTCTAATCCCTCATTCAGCAAAGCAAACACCCTAAATCCTCAATCATGTAGGTTTTACAGTCTCATATATACATGTCTGCTTCAGCACCGAGGCCAGCACCACTCATGAGAGGCATATGTTCTTACATCTGGATAGAAGCAGTGTCAGGACTCTGGAAACCCAGCTTGGGTTTGGCAGGAGGGCATCACATTATGGAAGCCAGGCTGACACCCACACGGTGGAGCCTATTTCCAGGGTGGGAGGTGCTTTTATTTGAAAAAGACAGGATCTTCTTTAAAGTGACAGCTAGACAAGATATATGAGCAAAAAAGGGATATTCAGGGGAGGATTGGAGAAAGCTGAGAGTGCCTATATTTCAAATGAGGGAACTGAACTAGATCAGGAATAGCAAATCAATTTTATCTTGCATGCCAATTTCAGAAAATTGTTTGTGGATATGTGAAGTGCTGTGAAATGTTCTGAAGCTACATCTGTGGTAAATGGGACAGAGCACCATGACCAGTTAGTGATGTCTGTTTTGAATGGGTGGTAGACTAGTAGGATATTTTGTGTGTGTGTATGTGTGTGTGTGTGTGTGTGTGTGTGTGTGTGTTCAGAGAGAGATTGAGCCATTTCTGGTAACTAGATGATACTAAATATCTAAGATCCCTTTAATTTCTAGAATTACATGTCTTTAAAAATCAACAGTTCTATGTAGTCTCTCAATTCTTCCTCCTTTTGTTCACTTATTCATTTAATTAGCATTTATTAAGTGCTTGATAGGGGTTTGTTACTGGCCAGTAAATTTTACTTATGTTCAGGAAACTTAAAGTTTAATAGGCAAAAGGAACAATTAAAGAGATGCAAAACAGTGGCATAAAGACAATATTCTGTGGGATTGATGATATATCTTTGCAGATATATCTTTGATATATCTTTAGAAGGTATGATAAAGTCCTGGCCCAATGTGTTCTCCATATCACATTATGATGATCTCTACATAATGGCAACCCAATTGGAAGAACTTGAAAATGGGATTTTTCAAGAGTTAAACTCTGGTGTCCAGAAAGAAGAACCTGGGCTCTGGGTAACCAATGTTTTGATAAGGACTTTGTTAAATGTCATTTGCCAACTAGTGCAGCCTGGGTGATCATGAAGCCCTCTCCTAGGCCTGCCTAGATGAAGACACAAACAGACACATCTCCTCAGTAGAGTTCCATAGTTGCTGTATGGGAAGGCCCAGCATGTCCCCAATTTGAACCCAACTTTGAGCTGCAAATATCTGGGGGATGAAAAGGGGAACTGGAATATCCACATTCTAAACTAAGACTTAGGGGGAAGCATGGGAATGTCCTGACATGTGAGCACTTGGTAAGATTATTGGAAATACTTCTAGAAAGCCATCATGGTGTCTCTAGGACATCCCTGGTGTCCCTAGGATAGCTGTTTCCAATAACTTTCTCTTCATTCTCTGGTCCCAAACCATTATCTTTGTAGACCTTGGCAAAGTTATCTCTGACAAAGCAGTCACAAGAAGTTTTAGCAATGGGAAAGTGGACACTTTTAGCTCCACAGTTAGACACACTGGGGCCTAGAGAGGAAAGTAAGCTGCCAGAGTCATATTATACAGTCAATGTGACAGAAGACTGGAGGCACTGACCACAGCAGGCCTGGAACCAGGATGTGGCAGTGGTCAGGAGCTTCCCAGGACTGAGACTGAAGCCCTGTTCATTTATCCCAGTGGTAAATGGTGAATCTCCCTGCCTCTTGAAGATTCCACAATTAAACAGGCAGAGAAATGTATTTCATAAAATATGCATATTGTTTGCTTCATACAAAAGCATTTTAATCTTTCTTAGCTCATAGCCCAGATGAGCAAAGGGAGGAACAATCTTTCACTGCACATTAAAAACAGTTGCCAGCCAGCAGTGGTGAATGCCTACCACTATCATCATTATTATCACCATCCTCATCACAACCATTAGCATCCTCATCATTTCTAATTGTGGTAGTCAGTGTATAATTTCAGATAAATTTTGTGGAGGTTTAGACACCTTTTTCAGCAAAGCAGCTCTTTCACCTATCACAATGTTGGGTACATGCCTGATGTCTAATGAATATCAAATATTGTACATATTTATTGAAAATAATGAGAAATGAATGGGGTTGCATGTAAGTTGTATTGTTTCTTTGTTCATGAGTATAACCTCATTGAAATGGGCAGGAAGGTATCAATACCACCTGGTTCTACCTAAGGAATCAGAAGCACAGATAGATGCATTTTTAAGTCATGGATTCTATCTTGTGACTTAACCTGATTAAACTTTCCTTCATAAACAGAACTGGATCACCGTTTTCTCTTCCCTCCTCCCTCCTGGTCCTAGTCTTGGTGCTTGTCCTAGGGTTGAAAACAGCCCTCCACCCATTTGTCCCCTGTGTTCTATCAGACAAATCTTACTCCCATGAATAATGGCTCCTTGTCATACTAGAGCCTGAGGAGCAAATTCTTCATTATTGGATGGAGCTGACATGCAAGAACAATTGGACTAAATTGATTGTATTTTCCAAATCATCGCCCAGCTTCTAATTCTATCTGCGAGATGGACTAATTTGAACGAGAATTAGCTTCTAAATTGAGAATTCAGGCCCTTGACCAGGAAAGGAAAAAGGACCCTTGTGAAGTTGAGTGGGAAAGGAGGGTTCCAAGACTGCAATAAGCTCAATGGTCTTCTCAGAAACAGCCTCTGGAGAAGGAGAAAGCAATATAACACATCGGGCCATTATGCCTCACTTTGCCCACTCCCACCATTACATCTGTACTTGGCAACATTCTCTCAAAACCAGCCATGTATAGTAGTGACCATGTATTTTGGCTTCAGTGGCACCCTGGATGAAACCAAGGCAACAGTCGTAGAATTAAAGAAACTTCATGTCTCAGAGTTAGAAGGGTAGCACAGGTCATTGTTTCTAAATCCCTATAGTCTGTTCAATCCTCTAGCACAGCATCCCTGAGAAATGCCAATTCCAGTTCTGTTTGAGCCCAATGACAGAAGCACCATTGCCATACATACACCACATTCCATCAATCTGCTCCCTAAAATTGAAACTGAAACCTGCCTCCCTTGGGGGATTCGTTTTCTCAGGCAGATGCCCCTCAAACTTAAAAGCACTTAGGAATCTATTGATTCTGACCAGAATCTAATTGGAGTATAGATTCTGGTCCCGTAGTCCTGAATGTTGCATTTCTAAGAAATGCTCAGAACATGTGGCCTATGAGGCTTACTTTGAATAGCAAAGATTCTTGGCTATAGTCAGGACATACTTGACAGCAGTAATGATGCTCATCTTTTGATTTCTCTTTATCACGATAAAACTCCTACATTCCATTAAGTGCATAGTAAATAGGTTTTATAAGTTCAAGAATATCAAGTCTATATGACACCTTCTCCTTCCAAAGGGAAGTTGTTAAATTTTATTTATTTTACCAAGAAGAAACTGAGAGTTCTGGAGAGTTGCTTACAATCATACAGCTGGCAAAGCTGAGAATATACAAAATTAAGGTATGCCAAGCTAGGATCTTTTCCTCTTAAACTGTTTTGCCTTTAGATATCACAAGTAGGAAGATAGATATCACAAGCAGATAAGATATTGTGATAAAATGTGGTCCCCTCACTGCTGTGGGAGGCAGGAGCAGAGGGATGGTCCTTCCAGTGATGTTCCATAGGGTTAAGTAGAGGATGGTTTCATAGTTCTTGACACAAATGGAGCTGGACAGATATGTTAGAGGAAGGAGGCTGCTATCAGGAGAGATGGAGAGTGGAGACAGAATGAATGCAATACAACAAGGACTCCTGTTAAAGAGGCAGAGATAATGAAAGTGGAGGGAAGAAAAGAGAAATTGGACACCTTCATATGTGTTAAAGAAAATGGACAGCCATCTTTCCTGTTCACACAGTATTTGACCCTTATACCCTCATGGTACTTAGCCCTCTGTGAAGCCTTTCCTGTTCACTTGTTTTCTCTATGTAATAACTCAAGCATCTTGGGGAAAAGAAGCACAATCTGTTCACCATTACTTCCCAAGTACCTATCCCAGGACCTGGCGTACTGTAGATACTTAATACATGTTTGTTGCATGCAGGAATTCCCGAAGGAATAATTAGAAGCAGGAAGTCAAAATCCAGGACTATATATCCTAAAGAAGAAAACCTGATTTCTGTATACACAAGCACTTATCTTGGTGGAGAGTGTGGCAATTAGACCCAAGATGACCAAAAAGACAGGATAGATTTAGGGTGGGCACAATGAAGGAATTTGAGTCAAGGATAACTCCTAGGTTTGTGGATTGCAGAAGGACTGGAATAGTGGAGGTAAGAAACATTTTTCTTTGGAAAAACTGAGTTCTGTTTTGGACATTAGATTTGAGTTCAGGAAAAGAAGAGATCAGTTAGTTGTAGACACCTGACCTCCCTGGGTCCAGAGAAGCTGCTGGAGGATGTAGAAAAGAGCTCAGTCAGTCGCTCCCACCCCTGAAGCTGAGAGAATACTAGCTCCATTTGAAAGGAGGTAGAAGCAGAGTGGCTTCCTGCTGTAGTCTGGTGTAGGGCTGGCATTTACCACCAGGACTCATGAGTATCAAGGTTTCCCATTGCTCATGGAAACCCAGCGGCTTCTAAGGGCTTGCAAGGTAAATATGAGGCAGCAATGGAGAATTAAGACACAACTAAGGGAACCCTTCAGCAGGAAAGAAGCACATTCAGAACACCCAGAATCACTGGCTCTACTCAAAGACACAACTTTTCAACTACAGTAGCTATAAAACTAGAGATCTGGTAAAAAAAATTAAACCACAGCATAATGAATACTTTCTGAAATTAAGTCCTACTTTCCAGGTTGGAAAACTCAATAACTGAATTAAGGAGATAGCAACTATTGAAAAGTAAAATAGTGGCTTCTAAGATCAAGTAGCAGAAAAAAGCTCAAATATGGAGCAAAAAGAGAGAGAGAGAGAGAGAGAGAGAGAGAGAGAGAGAGAGAGAGACTTGGAAATTAAAGGAGAAATGAGATATTTGGAGGACATATTCTGCAGACTTTGCTTGTAAATAATAGGAGAAAAGTGAACAGATGGAGACATAACAAATAAAGACATGAGACAGGAAATTTTTCTTGATTTGCCAAATTCTTGAAGTCTGGAGATTGAAAAAACTCTTGAAGTTCTAGATGACACTGGCAAAAACATTCCACCTAGGCAAATATTGGAAAAAGCTCCCAAAGTATGTCATTTTTGTTACACCTCCCTCAGTCACAGAGATGAGTGTCCTTAAGCATGCCAATACCTTTAATACCTATCCTAAGGGGAAAATTGGGAAGGGTTCAACAGGTCTTAATCTTATGGATGCTAGGGAGAAGGACTTTACAGATGCAGCACTGAGGCCTGATAATGTATCCACACTAACACAAGAGGAGTCAAATCTCAAGTGCATGTTGGGGAAGAAGTAGGCTTGGAGCCAGATTCTGGGTTAAATCACAAATGAGTTGAACTGAGATATATGGGTATATTTCAGATATATTGGTATATTTCTCTTCGTCAGAGCATGCACGCCCTTTCAGGTGCATGGGAGCCAGTGTCCCTGAGTGGCTCTGTAACATCTCATAGTGCTGTGAACAAGGGATGGTTAAGAGCTGAGCTGTGGTTTCTCACACTGGCCTATCATGGTTCAGGTATTGGGACAAAAACAACACAGCATCCATTTGTGTCTTCCCTGTTATTAAGGCACCAGGCAGAGTTTTTGGAGCAACAACAAATTTATCAAACATAATAGGGTTTTACCAAGAACACTAGTCTTTTGGATATCCTGAGAGGGATGTTACCGCTAGTTAGTAAGGATCCATATATTCCTCCAGCCCAAAATGATTGAAGGTATCTAGGAGCAGGGTGTAATGGGGATAGATGAGCCACAAGTACACATAACATTGGACCTTTTTTTTTTTTTTTTGCTACAGTGAAAGTATCACTTATCTGGGCCATTTAGAAATTTCACTGTGGTCTCTCTAAAAGGAAGACTTGTGTATAGAAAAGGGTGACCACCTGTTGTGTTCTGTACTTAGGCTGAGAACACGGGAGCAGGGAAGGAGATTTGGTGAATAATAATATGCAGTGTAATACAGTCTGGCCTCACTACAAAGATTTGGAGAAACTGGCAGAACATAGAGATCACCTGGCTTGCCACACTATTCCACCTTTCAGGACTCATGTTATAGGAATGAGAATCATGTCAGCTAATGGATACATCACTCATACTGTTTAGAAATTATTATCAAATACATAAACTTGTTATATGCTTGGAATACTTCCACAGATAGGGGCAGGGCTTAGTCTGCATTCACTTTGCAGTGAAACTCTTTTTGTTGATGAAGAAAATAACAAACTGTGAAGATCAGTTGGCCCCTCCATGAATCTTTACCCTTGTCACAGAATTGTTGTAGACGGTATGCTATTGCTCATCCTTTGACTCTGGGCCTAGGTAACTTCTTTGGTTGCTGGAATGGGGTAGAAGTGACCATGAGCCAGATCCAATGGTGTATCTCAAGTGACCTCATGGTTTCCTATTGCCTTCTTCCAGTTTTGCCATGGCTATAAGAATTGATGTATCCTCAACCTGAGTCCCAGAATAAATATGTGTGGAACAGACCCCCAACCTCTCCCTAACCCTAGCACTCCTAGATCTACAGGTGGAAGCAGAGTTGTCTCTGCTAACCCACTGATCTGTGAGAACAAATGGCTGTTGTTTCACACCACTGAGATTTTGTGAGTTTATCCTTGTCATGCAGAATTACAGTTTTTATGGTTTTTATTGGTGCATTGTAATTATGCATAATAATGGGATTCATTGTGACATATTTGTACATGCACATAACATAATTTGATCAACTTCTTTCCCAAGAATCTCCCTTTTATCTCCTCTCCTCCTTCCTCCTGATCCCCTTCCTCTACTCTACTGGTTTCATTATGCAAAATTATCAGGGCAAAATCTATTATATCAAATAATATATTTGAAGCAATGCTACCAATACATCAACTTTCATGTGCAGAAGAATCAACTGAGGTTCCTGTTAAGATCCAGACTCATAGGGCCCTCAGAGATTCTGATCTAATAAGTATGAAGAGGGATCTAGGAACCCTTATTGGTTCTTTTTATTATTGGTGCTTTGTGGTTCTGTGTGACATTGTTTGCCCACTACACACTGAATAGGAAAGGTTCTATTTGTCTTGCATTTACCTGAGGCTTGTGGGTGTGTGGTGCATTTTCAAGCCCAGGACTTGTGATTCTCAGAGCACAAATATTTCCCTCTAGAGTCCAGCTATGACAGGTGGAATGTGAGTGTTAAGGGGGCATGGGCGTGGGTGCAGCCTATTAGCATTGAAACTTGGCCCAAGTCCGTGTGCTGTGAGTGGTGTAGTTTTAATCTAGCAAATTGTTCCAGGAACTTGGTTAATGCTGTGCTCTAAACTGCTCACAGCTGCAGCTTCTTGAAGCAAGCTACCCCTCCCAACACCTAGGCATGCGCAGGCGCAAACACACACATGCAAGATGGCACTTTTCTTTCTGTGAGGATCAAATTGGCCTCCTTGTTGCCTGCTCAAAGCAGCTGTTTATTTGTTGTTTTCGTGTTTTCAACTGTTGTGATGAGGTTTGCTTCCTTCTCCTTTAACTGAATTACGTGCCATTTAGCTTTTCAGCGCAAGCTGCAGATTGAGCTGAATCCTTCTGTCGTGCGGGGCTCCAGATTCCTCCTTATTCTACAACCCAACTAGACCAGCACAGTGTCAGGTATTTATGATCTGAGGCCCCTCACAAGGAAAAAAGCCAGAGACACAAGGTATTTCTTTGGCTATGCCTGTCATTTCCTCTCATCTTAAAATGGAGAAGGCAGGCAACTCCATTGCTGAGAGAATGTTCTCTCCCCCTGACTTGTCCTCAGGCCCACATTCTAAGTGTCTTCAGGAGTTCAAAACCCCAGATCTGGTTTCCTTTATTTATGGGTCTGATGGTGACAATTAGTTCACCCATAGTAGTTGAGTTGAGTGCATGGGAAAGAGGTTAAAAACAGGATTGCAAGAAACTGTAAGGATACAGGGATGGCTGGGGAAAATGACATGGACCAAATATTCAGAATCTTCCTTTTATCTCTTGGGCCTTAAGTTCCAGGAACACAGACTTCAGAGGGGCCAGAGAAGCTGCCATCAGCCAAGTGTTCCTTTCATTTTCCTGCTGCAGAGCCCTGGCATTTTTTTTTTTTTTTTTTTTTTTTGAGGTGGGGTATGGTGTAACCCAGGATTGAACTCAGGGACACTCGGCTGCTGAACCACATTCCCAGCCCTATTTTGTATTTTATTTAGAGACAGAGTCTCACCGAGTTTCTGAGGCTGGCTTTGAACTCAGTCTCCCAAGCCACTGGGATTACAGGTATGCTCCACCATGCCTGGCAGAGTGCTTGGCGGTTTAGTTGCATTCCAGTCTCCCAATAGGACAAGACCAAGACCACCTCCATCCCGCTGTTGAGTACAGAGAAATCAATAATGCTTTTATCTCAGGCACAGTGGCACATGCCTATAATCCAGTGACCTGGGAGGCTGAGGCAGGAGGATCACAATTCAAAGCCAGCCTTAGCAACTTAGTGAGGCCCAAACAAATTAGCAAGATCCTGTCTCAAAATAAAAAATAAAAAGGGATGGGGATATGACTCAGTGGTTAAGCACCCCTGGGTTCAATCCCTTATACTACTACTACTACTACTACTACTACTACTAATGGTTTCATAAGTGATTGATTTGCTGTGTGACCACTAGCAACCATTTCCCCTCTCTGAGCCCTGCTCTATGGACTGAAGTTTCCTTGTCTGTGAAAAAGAGATGAGGACAAGTGGAGGGTTGTCAATTCTAGATGAAAGCAAATGCTGAACTGGGAACAGAGGCAGGGAATCACACAGGTTGGATGATACTCATACAAACCCTTCCCAAGCCTCACATGAGGCATGAGCATCTTTAGCTTTGTGCATCTAAGACACTTTAAGTCAAACCTTGTGAGTCAGACAGGTCCCTTCCCTTTGCTGGGTTAGAATGGGAGTCCCTCTGCATGAGGCAGGCTGGTACTCATCTAGGATGAGAACCAGGGTCTGCAGGGGGGCTGTTGATGTTCTCCTCCCTGCCCTCCCTGTACCAAGCATGTCAGCAGGACAGCAAAGTGTCCTTCTAGGAGCCAGGAGGCATGATTTTACTCCTCCTGAAACCCTCCCAAGTAAATTGCAGCTCTTCACAGCAGGATTAACTAATGCTTTTAATAATAATGCAAGAAGATTATATACTTCTTTTCTCCAATCAAGTCTCTATGAAGAAATAAATTCCAAACAGAATTCTAAACAAAGGAATGTTATTTCTCAAAGCAGCAAGCTAATGTTCTCTCATGTGTTGGAAAGGAAGTAAGTTTCCAGAGCAGTTCACCTATGTGTCTGCTGATCCCATGGATTCTACCTCACACACTCAGAGCAACCTTTCAGGAAGATCTTTCAGTTAGGGAAACAGTAAGTTTGGCTAATCAGGGTGGGATCTGAGGAACAGGAAAGACATTTCCTCTCTCTGCAGAACCTCTGGGGAGTTTCAAAGGGCTCCTGATAAGTCTGTGACACTTTGTAGCCCCTACTGCCATTGGGCCAGGCTGCAGTGTTGCACAGAACTCCACCCCAGTTGTTTTCCAACCACTGTGTAGTAGATGAAACTTCAAAGCACTTTGTCAGCTTTGTTTAGGAGTGGCATGACTTGACCCAAAGCACTGTGTAATTAATTGACTGCCCCCACACTTATATATGGTGAAGTTATAGATGTTGGATTTTATAAAGTTCTGTTGATTTCTCATGATTGCATTCATTCTAATAGAAGGTTTCTTTCAATAGGGCACCATTTTTCAATTTTTTTTAAAGAGAGAGAGGAGAGAGAGAAAAAAAATTTTTTAATATTTATTTTTCAGTTTTCGGTGGACACAACATTTTTATTTTATTTTTTTGTGGTGCTGATGTAAAGGTAAAATTTCTAAGCTGATTCTAAACCGCAGAGCCAGAGTTAAAGTGTAAAAGACCGGACATTGTGAAGTTTCTAACTGCAAGGCTTGGGTTAAAGAGTAAAAAATTAAGTATTGTTACAATTCCTCTGCTACCTCCGGAACCTGTAATCTCTGTAGCTGTTAGAACAATACCCAAACTGCCCAGTAAACATTCTCACTGGCTCCTCTGGTTGTCTAATAACTTGGGACTCTGTGTAAAATGACACGTAGACATTACAAGTCCCAAAACCAATCAGTTTGAATGTGCACCCCACTTAGAAGTAACCAATCACCCCTGTCCAATCTGTTCCCGCCAACAAATGTGCTAATCAGGTCTCAGAGTTGTTGTTCAATTTTCCCGCGCCCCGTGATGATTTGTTCTGATGTATGCAAAGCCCCCCCCGCCCCCCCCCCGCCCCCTCCCCTGCCTTCCCCAAAAAGTGTACTTAAGCTCTGCTTAGCCTCTGCTCTGGGCTCTGGGCTGCTCTCCCTTTCTGTGCAAGCCTGCCTAGAGCCTCAGCGCGCTGAACCGGATCCTAATAAACTTCCCCTGCGTGTTGCATGAGGCTGGTCTCTTGTGGTCTCTTTCTCCGACGCTTCGCCGGACCCTTACACTGAGAATCAAACCCAGTGCCCCACGCATGCCAGGCAAGCACGATACCGCTTGAGCCACATCCCCAGCCCCATTTTTCAAATTTTGATTTAGAAAATACAGTCCCTGTAGGTGGCAGAGATCAGAAGTGTCCTGACCCAAGCAGAGCCTCTGCTCCTACAGGGGTTGCACCTCCAGGAAAGGCCAGATACCCGCAGCTTTGCTCTCTTGTACTACCCTCCTCACCCCTCAGGTCAGTCCTCAGGCTGCTCTGGACCCTCAGCCCATGAATATTTGATCAAGATCAGGTCTGTTTGAATTTGTTTTTAGCTAAGAATCTACTATGAAACTGGCACTGGAGTTATAGAAAGAAACAAGGTATGGTGCTTGACCTCAGAATTTTAGAATCATGTATGTGAGGAATAGTAGGCATAGACCTTGTAAATTCTGAGGAAGAGGTTTGTAGGCTCTTAGACTGAGACTTACAGGAGGACAGAAAGCTACATGGAGAAGGAAGACACAAAGATCCAGAGACCTAAAGGCCAATGTCACCTATACAGAATTTTTTTTTTTTTTTTTTTTTTTTTTTTTTTAGAGTCAGGGAGTGTCTGTGCAACCTCTGATCTTATTTTCCCAGAAAATAGCAATGCAGTGAAAGAAAATAACCCTAAAACAGTTCCCTGGCTTCTACCCAGAGGCAGCTGCCCAGCTGTGCAGGCAAAGCCAAGCCAGGAAATCGCTCATCTTCTGGCTGCCGGGTGATGGAGAACACCCTGGGGGAAGGTTAACACACGAACATCATCATTAGCATCAGCAGACAGAAGGCTCCTCTCCAGACCCAGGCAGCCTGCAGGATCAGCTTTAATGATGGGAATTGGGCACTAATTACCATGGAGTGACCCTACACACTGTCATGCTGCAATAGCAGGCTCCATGGGATCACCAGACAGGTTCTCTTTCCTCTATTTAAAAACCAGAGTCTTACCTTCTTGTGACATTTTTATTTGATGAAGAATGTTCAAGTCCACCCATGTCTTATTTGCTGTGGGTATTATTCTTCCCATTTCACTTGTAAGAGGAAGGTTTGAGAGAGGATCACATTTACCTTGCTAATAGGTGAGGGAGCTGGAATTTGAAATTGTGGTTTATCTCTGCTTCTGGGAGGGAGAAAGAAAATAACACTTCCTGTTTACTTTCTACATATGAAACACTTTACTTACACAAAGACACTTACCTAAGAATACTCATTTTATAGGTGAAGAAACAGAGAAGTCAAATAACATGCCCAATGCGGCATAATTGGTTATCGGTGAGCTGAGATTTGGCTTCAGTGCTGACTTAGTACATTTTTCCTCTTCATATCAGATCCTTCTGGCCTTGTTATAGGGCTAGGTTCCTTAGCAATCATATCCTGTGTAACATTATGTAGCTCCATTAATTCTGTTCACCTGGGCCTTGTAGGGAAGTTGGTGACTATTTTAGCTAATGCTGAGTTTCTGAGTTTCAGTGGATCCTCTGCAAAACCTAGTCTACTTGGGTTGGTGGGTATCTCAGAATTAGAACTTACCCCTGCAGCAGAGAGGACATGGAAATGGCCCTTCCCCCACCAGTCATTGTGGACCTGACTGTAGAATTTGTAGGGTGTACAGGTTACCTCCAAAGGCCATGAAAATCCCTGCAGGGTACAGGTCAGGGCCATTGCTGTCCAGCCTTGATCTCAAAGTCCAGTACCCAATAGGGAGGAATGCCTGCCTCTGCCTTTGTCCATTTGTCCTGCTTTAGCATTGAGGGGAAACCATAAGAATTCAATTCAGCATCCTGTGGGATCTTATCTTCCAGATGTCTAGAATTTTGACATATCCTTAAAGTCACAGATAGTAATGCAGAATTTCAATTATAGTTTATATAACTTGAAGTCAGGGCTGGTAAATGAGATCTTCCAAAATCAGAAAGCAAATGTAGGCATGAAGAGTTTATAAATTGTCCAGTAGAAACTCAGAGAACAAAAGAAATTTCAGGACTATCTGGTTCAACCTATTCACTCCCTAGATGCAAAAACTGGGACCAAGAGAGAGGAAGTTATGTCTCTGCTTAGCAGCTGCTAGGAGGGCCAGCTGAGCAGAGGACTCATGTTTACAGAGCCTTCTTTTTTCTTTCTTCTCCTTCTTCTCCCTCCTCCTTCTCTTCTTCTTCTTCCTCCTCCTCCTCCTCTTCTTCTTTGTAATTATGCCATGATATTGCTACTTTCTATATCCTATTCTCATCTTAATTTTGGCCCAATTTGCTAAATGAATTCAGATCAAAATGTTCATTTAGGCTGTAAATTAGCTGAATAATTGTTGTAGAATTTCACACAAGCAGCTCTCTCAGAGAGACACAGCTTGAAGAGAACCCTAAACCCAGCCTGGACATCATTCTGCTTATGAGAGAGCTCTGCTGAGAAGGCAGAGTTGAAGCACTGCTGTCCCCCGTGTCCCATCCAAACAATACCCAAAACTTGCAGAAAGAGTCTTATGAAAGGCCAAGAAGAAAACTGGGTGTCATAAAGACACCAGTTCTTTCCATATTAATATATAAGTTTAATTTTTCCTCAAACTCTGATTCTTTTCATGAGAGGGGAAGACTTGACAAATAATTTTCAAACTTGTCTGAATAAAAGCATATAGGTGAAAGTAGCTAAAAAATATGACAGAGAAGTTGAATGAGAGGGTTTGTTTTATTATTTATTAGAACATATCATAAACTATTACTGAACAAAACAAAACAATATATCAGTTAAAGAAGACAGACCTATTGCACAGGATAACCCAAATAAAGATCCTTAATAAACGTAGGATAGCAACTCAGAGAGGGAGAGATCAGGCACTGAATAAATACCATTGGAATAAATGGCTTGTTCTTTGGGAAAAAGATAAAGTTTGGAACCTCATTTTATACCATACAGCAAACGGGATACATATTAATGAAAGAAAATCAAGCTATATTAAAATTAGAAGAAAATTTAAGTCAGTGCTGTAATTGAAAACTGCTATTCTAGACATACATTGGTAGAATAAATAACAATAGATTTGACTATGTTATTAATGAAAACACTTTCACTACATCAAAAGGCATGTATAATGAAAAAGCAAATGTTAGCAACTACAAAGACAAAGAATTAATTATGTGAAGAACTACTCATGTTTATATTGATTAGAAATATATTAAGACCCCACTAGGAAAATGGGCACAGATCATAAACAGACAATTTGAAATATCAACAACAAAGAAACATATTAAAATCTTGATTCTTCCCAGAAACCAAATAAACACAAATTAACAAAAAGTAGATTCTATTTTTCACCTACCTTATTGGCAAAGATTGA